>NC_089756.1:14348725-14373725 GCF_040412425.1 Macrobrachium rosenbergii
CGACAGGTATATGTATGCATGAGAGGCAATAGACTTTTATCCTTCTTGTGGTTACGTCGGAAACGTGACCTCGTTCTGATTATGGGACGCGGGTTCGTTTCCCGCTACCAGACATCACAGCTGTTTCAAATATCTTTCACTTGGATCTTATGGCTTTGTAGTGACAAGCGTATCCAAAAAAGCTCGAAGAATTCGAGAAGTTAAGAGGGCAGTGTGGCTACTGCAATTACATTATATACATATTTATATATTTATATATACATATTTATATATATATATATATATATATATATATATATATATATATATATATATGTGTGTGTGTGTGTGTGTATGTGTGTGTATGTATGTATGTGTGTACATAAATTGCCGAATTTTCATTACTCATTACATTACTTTCAATGAAACGAAGAATGTTGGTGCCTATAAAAGATTAATTATTGTTCGATGTGTAATCAAACTTACGACAAGGATTTGTCATCTTTTCAGTGTGAACTGAAAAGACTCATCATTGGTTAAGTAGGTGTATGCACCCCCAGCTTTCGTCATTGAGTTAATTTTCTAATTTTTTTATTTATTTCACAGTATCTCGCTAAAATAAAACCTATGCTAAGTAATAATGCAAAAAAAAAAAAAAAAATGTAAAAAACAAGTAAAAAATCGGACGAAGTTTTTTCGGCGCATTCGAGTTTTCTGTACAGCATACAATGATGAATGAAACTCTCACTCTCAGCCGCGGCCCATGAAACCTTCAGCCACGGCCCGGTACTGGCCTGTTTTGTTGGCACCTATAGCGGTGTCAGACGCACGATTATGGCAAACTTTAACCTTAAATAAAATAAACACTACTGAGGCTATAGGGCTGCAATCTAGTATGTTTGATGATTGGAGGGTGGATGATCAACAAACCTATTTGCAGCCCTCTAGCCTCAGTAGCTTTTAAGATTTGAGGGCGGACAGAAAAAGTGCCGACGGACAGACAAATAGCCATCTCAATAGTTTTCTTTTACAGAAATATAAAAAACGTATAAAATTATTGTATTTTTAACAACACACGCTCCGATGCATATTAAAACTGCAGCGACATTCTAACAATACAACAAGATACTTCACATATTTGCAAGACAGCACTCACAGTCACAGGTATGCAAGAAAGATTTTCAAAGTGTCAGACTTTCGAGAGAGAGCTCCCACGGTCATGGATTTGAAAGGTATCACTGAAAAGCCACTGATGCGCAAAAGTCCCAGATATGCAAAAGAGTCACAAGCCTAGATGGGAGCTCTGGGTATTGGAATGTAAATTTTTGGCAAAAGGCCAAGTGCTGGGACCAATGAGGTCACTCAGCCCTAAAAATAATGTTGAAACAATCGTTACGATAGGGTGGAGAGTAAGATGGATAAAGGGGGTATAGTAAACGGAATGAAAGGGATTGTAGCTAAGGGCCGAAGGGCCACTGCAAAGAACCTTAGGTAATGGCTACACCGCAACGATTGAGGTGCACTGACAGCACTACCCCGAAGGGGGGAACTCTGGATATTATTTGTAAGAGTTTTTTCAAAGTCACAGATCTGCTGAGCTTTTAGTCACAGATATACAGTTTAGTTTTCCCAGACCAGCTGCTCTACAAGAGAGCTTTCAAAGCTAAAGATTTGTACGAGACCTATCAAATTCACAGATTTGTAAATGACCTACCAAAGCCACAGATTTGTAAGAGACCTATCAAAGCCACAGATTTGTAAGAGATCCATCAAGGCCACAGATTTGTAAGAGACCTATTAAAGCCACAGATTTGTACGAGATGTATCAAAGCCACAGATTTGTAAGAGATCTATCAAAGCCACAGATTTGTAAGAGATCTATCAAAGCCACAGATTTGTAAGAGATCTATCAAAGCCACAGATTTGTAAGAGATCCATCAAAGCCACAGATTTGTAAGAGATCTATCAAAGCTACAGACTTGTAAGACACCTATCAAAGCCACAGATTTGTAAGAGATCTATCAAAGCCACAGATCTGTAAGACACCTATCAAAGCCACAGCTTTGTAAGAGGCTTATCAAACCAACAGATTTGTAAGAGACCTGACAAAGCCACATTTTTAAGAGACTTATCAAACCCACAGATTTGTAAGAGACCTATTAAAGCCACATTTGTAAGAGACCTACCAAACCCACAGTTTTGTAAGACACCTATTAAAGCCACATTTGTAAGAGACCTGTCAAACCCACATTTATAAGAGACCTTTTGAAGCCACATTTGTAAGAGACCTATCAAACCCACATTTGCAAGAGACCTATCAAACCCACATTTGTAAGAGACCTATCAAACCCACAGATTTGTAAGAGACCTATTAAAGCCTCATTTGTAAGAGACCTATCAAACCCACAGATTTGTAAGAGACCTATTAAAGCCACATTTGTAAGAAACCTATCAAAGTCACATTTGTAAGAGACCTGTCAAAGCCACATTTGTAAGAGACCTATCAAACGCACAGATCAGTAAGAGACCTATTAAAGCCACATTTGTAAGAGACCTATCAAAGCCACATTTGTAAGAGACCTGTCAAACCCACATTTGTAAGAGACCTATCAAACCCACAGATTTGTAAAGGACCTATTAAAGCCACATTTGTAAGAGACCTATCAAAGCCACATTTGTAAGAGACCTATCAAACCCACAGTTTTGTAAGAGACCTATTAAAGCCACATTTGTAGGAGACCTATCAAACCCACATCTGTAAGAGACCTATCAAACCCACAGGTTTGTAAGAGACCTATCAAACCCACATTTGTAAGAGACCTACCAAAGCCACAGATTTATAAGGGGCCTATTAAAGCCACATTTGTAAGAGACCTATTAAAGCCACATTTGTAAGAAATCTATTAAACCCTCATTTGTAAGAGACCTATCAAACCCACAGATTTGTAAGAGACCTATTAAAACTACATTTGTAAGAGACCTATCAAACGCACAGATTTGTAAGAGACCTATCACATCCACATTTGTAAGAGACCTATCAAAGCCACATTTGTAAGAGACCTGTCAAACTCACATTTGTAAGAGACCTATCAAACCCACAGATTTGTAAGAGACCTATCAAAGCCACATTTGTAAGAGACCTATTAAAGCCACATTTGTAAGAGACCTATCGAAGCCACATTTGTAAGAGACCTGTCAAAGCCACATTTGTAAGAGACCTGTCAAAGCCACATTTGCAAGAGACCTATCAAACCCACAGATCAGTAAGAGACCTATTAAACCCACATTTGTAAAAGACATATCAAACCCACATTTGTAAGAGACTTGTCAATGCCACATTTGTAAGAGACCTATCAAACCTACAGATTTGTAAGTGACCTATTAAAGCCACATTTGTATGAGACCTATCAAAGCCACATTTGTAAGAGACCTATCAAACCCACAGATTTGTAAGAGACCTATCAAAGCCACATTTGTAAGAGATCTATCAAACCCACAGTTTTGTAAGAGACCTATTAAAGCCACATTTGTAAGAGACCTACCAAACCCATATTTGTAAGAGACCTATTAAACTAACAGGTTTGTAAGAGACCTATCAAAGCTACATTTGTAAGTGACCTACCAAAGCCACAGATTTATAAGGGACCTATTAAAGCCACATTTGTAAGAGACCTATTAAAGCCACATTTGTAAGAAACCTATCAAACCCACATTTGTAAAAGACCTATCAAACCCACAGATTTGTAAGAGACCTATTAAAACCATATTTGTAAGAGACCTATCAAAACCACATTTGTAAGAGACCTGTCAAACCCACATTTGTAAGAGACCTATCAAACCCACAGATTTGTATGAGACCTATCAAAGCCACATTTGTAAGAGACCTATTAAAGCCACATTTGTAAGAGATCTATCAAACCCACAGTTGTAAGAGACCTATCAACGCCACATTTGTAAGAGACCTATCAAACCCACATTTGTAAGGATCTTATCAAAGTCCCCATTTGTAAGAGACCTGTCACAGCCACATTTGTAAGAGACCTGTCAAACCCACAGATTTGTAAGAGACCTATTAAAGCCAAATTGGTAAGAGACCTATTAAAGCCACATTTGTAAGAGACCTATTAAAGCCACATTTGTAAGAGACCTATCAAACCCACAGATTTGTAAGAGACCTATTGAAGGCACATTTGTAAGAGACCTATCAAAGCCACATTTGTAGGAGACCTGTCAAAGCCACATTTGTAAGAGACCTGTCAAACCCACAGATTTGTAAGAGACCTATTAAAGCCACATTTGTAAGAGACCTATTAAAGCTACATTTATAAGAGACCTATCAAAGTCACATTTGCAAGGGACCTATTAAAGCCACATTTGTAAGAGACCTATCAAATCCACATTTGTAAGAGACCTATTAAAGCCACATTTGTAAGAGACCTATCAAAGCCACATTTGTAAGAGACCTATCAAAGCCACATTTATAAGAGACCTGTCAAAGCCACATTTGTAAGAGACCTATCAAACCCACAGACTTGTAAGAGACCTATCAATGTCACATTTGTAAGAGGCCTATCAAACCCACAGATTTGTAAGAGACCTATTAAAGCCACATTTGTAAGAAAACCTATTAAAGCCACATTTGTAAGAGACCTATCAAAGTCACAGATATTCAAGGGAGTTTTCCAAGTCACAGTCTTGCACCAGACTTTTTTAAGTGACACGTTTTCATGAGGATTCTCAAAGTCACAGTTTTTTTTTCAGGCAGCTTTCAAAATGACCGATTTTCAATAAACTTTCCAGGTCACAGAAGCAAGATGTATTAGACTTAGTGATCTGCGAAGGCGCCTTCAAAACCACGAATTTGTAAGAGAGCTTCCTAAGTCACAGATACTCAAGAAAGCTTGGAAAGTCACAGATTTGCAAGTGTTTTTATTATAATTCCCAAAGGCAAACTGTTTCTAAATACATATTTTTTTAAATCACAGATATTCAATAGCACTTCAAAAGACACGTCTAAAAAGAAAGCTTTCAAAGTCACTAATTTCCAAGAGAGTTTTCAGAGTCAGATTTACAAGAGAATTTTCTGTAAGGTAAAAGAACATCATGCCTCGGTATTTAAGTAACTTAAATCCACAGACGTATTTTTTGCTCCTTAATGGTTTCACTGCGAATGTCATGCTCAGCCAGAGTACAATGGTTACCAAATCGAGATAAGAAAAATCTATCGCAAGGCTGTAGCAGTAAGAGTTATAATTGTGGAACAAAGCGTGTCGGAGCTAAATACACAACGGTGCAATTGTTGTTCGTTCTTACAGGTAATTTTCCAGCACTCAAAACCAGGTTGCAGGCCATGTTCAAAAGCAAATGGTCATCCAATAAATATCTTTGGTGAAGATTGAGAGGATGTTAAACGTTATTTGGCTCCAAGGGAATAACTGGTCATCCCTAAAGTAATTCTGGTAGACGGCAAAGCTCAACATATCAAAGGCATCTTCGGAACAGCTGAACTGGGTGAATGACGTAATACTCCCGTGGTCTTGTAATTTTAATTAAGTATAGTTCTGCAAGACATAGGTAAATATTTAAAAAATACGAATGTAACAAAACACAAAAGAATGCGATGCGAATTAAAAGGAAAAACGCACAGCATCTCTTGGTAAGAAGATTAATCATTTACTTTTTTTAATTATCATTATTTCTCTAATTATTAGGTATGAAGATTAATCGCCATTTACTTTTTTTTTAATCATCATTGATTGACTTGTTTAATTTTTAAGCATGAAGATTAATCGTCATTTACTTTTTTTTTAATCAACATTTACTTCTGAAATCATTAGGTATGACGGTTAATCGTCATTTACTTTTTTATCATCATTTACTTCTTTAATTGTTAGGTATGAAGATTAAGCGTCCTTTACTTTTTTAATCATCATTTACTTTTTTAATTATTACGTATGAAGATTTATCGTCATTTACTTTCTTTTAATCATCACCTACTTCTTTAATTATTAACCATTTTGTGTAAAGCTAAAATCAACCGGATTTGGGACGATCCCATCAGGCGAGAAACAAGAAGAAGAAGTAGAAGAAGAAGAAAAAGAAGAAGAAGAAGAAGCTGTAATCTAGACTCTTCAGTGAAGAAGAAGATAGACGATCTGGTCACTTGAGCTAATGGATGATGTTGTCATACCAAAAGAACAGAAGACAACTTCACGTTGTTTTTCACCTTCTCATTCTTGTCTAAACGTTTTCTTTTGAGTTCGTCTGTTCAGCCCTTTAAGAGATCTTGGATACAGTATTACAGTGAAAGATGATTGTTGGGGGGGGTCTTGAACTGATGATCTGAATCATGCACACATGCATACCTCAACATGCCTATCTATCAATGAATTGTATGTATGTATGTATGTGTGTGTATATATATATATATATATATATATATATATATATATATATATATATATATATATATATATATATATATATATATATATATATATATATATATATATATATATATATATTACACTGTATATGAACATATACATACATGCATATATATACACAATGTATGTACATACACCGTACAGGGTGTAACACGAGTTTATGCAAATATTTTGCGGAAGAAAGAAAAAGTAATTTTGAGCAGAAAATTTTCTATAAACATATGCATATTAAGGCTTAGTTTCTTGTTGAAGGGAATTTTAAAATAACCATTACCATTAGCGCTGCTTTCATGCGATGGAGGTTGGTAGTGGGAGGTCGGAGTAGCCTGGGATAGAGGGGGGGTGAAGTGAATAAGGCAAGTGGATTGATAGTCTTTTAATTATGATTCTTTTTCTTGCAAGTAATCTAATTTCAATGATTAGCTAACAGCGGTAACGATGGCTTTACGTATCAAGTAAGTAGTGTAGATGTGCTGAGCAATATTCATTTGTGACTGTTGAATTCCAGCGAGCTCTGTCCTGCCGCCTCGTCAAGGAATTGCTGAACCAGGAACCATGACTAGGTCTACGCTTATGACTGGTGTCTGATGATTAGATGGAGAGGGAGAGATTTTTAAAAATACATTTGAGATCGTTGATAGGTGTCTAATGAACAAGCAAGCCTGCCTTTGATAGAGGGGAGATCCAGTAAGGCTTACTTTTCTTTTTCTTATTTTTATTGGTGTCCAATGAATACCACTGATAGCGAGGGAGAGGGATTCAATGATGCATGCATTTTTTTTTCTTCAAAACTTAAATAATACATTTGATTGGGAGATACTTTATTCATATCGGCCTAATCGCTCCATCCTCCTTCTATAAGGCACCCCATTCCCCCCATATCCCAGGCTACTCCGACACCCTCTTACCAACCTCCATCCCATGAAAGCAGCGCTAATGATAACGGTTATTTTAAAATTCCCCTCACAGACAAACGAAGCCTTAAAATGCATATGTTTATAGAACATTTTCTGCTCAGAATTACTTTTCTTTCATTTCTCAAAATATTTGCATAAACTCGTGTTACACCCTGTATATGCATAAATACATGCATACATGTATGCATATATATTGATGCAGAGTACAGGACAATAAAAAGTGAATCAAGAACTCAATTTACAGGTGGACACCAGGATGTCTACTGCCACCTCTTGACTTCTTAACAATCAAATGACATCCAGGTATATACTATTCAAGCAGAGGCATTTAACTGAGGAGATAAAGATAACAATATGAAAGTGCTAAGTGGAAGCTTAACAAATCTTCAGCAAGTACTAGAGTTTTACGTAATGAGGCCATGAAAAATTAATACCATAAAACTGATTCACCAAACCTATACAAAACGCACACGATTCACATTACGAGCAACAAATCCTAAAGACAAAATCCCCTAGTATTAGGAGGACGGAGCTCCTCAAATAAATACCATTCTCCTATTTCACGATTATCTCAAGTTATCTCAAATCTCCTGATAGAAAAAGGGAAAACGAGTGTGACAGTCACGTCCTCCTAAATTTCACTTTCCGTAGAGCTACTGGAAACCTTAAGGGGAATTTCCAGAATCCTTTTTTATTGGAAGGTAATATGGAGCCACGATTTTCTAGTTTCATTTTATAATTCACGATTTTATAGCTTAATTTTTTAATGCCTGAAATATCAAGTACGATTATATCTTATTGGAAATCATTTCATAGGCAAACATTATAAAAAAAATCCATGATTTTCTTGCTTAATTTTCTAATTCCAGAAGTATCGAGTACGATTATATATTATCGGAAACCATTTAATAGACAGACAAATATTATAAGAATATCCACGTTTTTTTTTCCATTTTAACTACATAAGTATCAAGTACTATTATATATTATTGGGAAATTACAACATTCAAGTTGTCAAAGGACGATGCATATTTACATTATCAAAATAAAGTATTACATTTTTCTATCGAAACCTTACGACTACTGATAAACTCAACCACGAAGGCTTGTTTGAGGGAGGTATATTAAAGTGGTGAGGGCCAAGTCAGGCAGGCTTTTCAAGATGGGAGGGTGTAATTGATGATGTTAAAATGAAACGAGGTTAATGCCTTTTGAGCCGATTCTGCAGAGGGACTATATTTCAGATAACCTCTTCTTAAGGAGGAATACAAAGAAATGTTGCCAGATATTGTGATATCATAGCAATATATTCATTCATTCATTCTCACACACACACATTATATATATATATATATATATATATATATATATATATATATATATATATATATATATATATATATATATATATATATATATATATATATATAAAATTTCTGACCCACATCAGGATCAAACCCAGGTCTTTCAATTGAAAGGCAAGCGCGCTGCCGACTAGGCCACACTAGTCATAAAAGTTGGAACCTGAGTGCCACTGCACACAAGGAGTTACCTGGGTTCGATCTAGATGTGAGTCAGAAATTTATTTCTGTCCCACACGTGATTGTGTGTTGAATATTTCTATATACATGTATATATACACATATATATGTATATGTATATATATATATGTATATATATATATATATATATATATATATATATATATATATATATATATATACACACACAAAATCTAAGGCCTAACTAATTTCCATTACATAGATGGTTGCTGGCTACCCTATAAGGTGTAATTTTCTGATTGTAAAGAGAGAGGAGCGCCATAATCCACGGAAAATTATGCTTTCCAACCAGTCTTCATTACTGTAACCCAATCTAATTACTTGACGGGTGTTATCAAAGCTCTTGCTATTCGTGAAGTCACGGTAATGGAGCATCTGTGTGTGTGTGTGTGTGTGTGTGTGTGTGTGTGTGTGTGTGTGTGTGTGTAAGTGTAAGTGTGTGTGTAGGGGAGAGAGGGAAGGCTTTGGACAAGCATTTATTTTGTCAGAAATGATTCATTTAATATATTAAGTCTGTGTGTCATTCATAGCTAAATGCTCTCAAGGTATTCAGCGGAACTTCAAAGCGTCAGGCTCAAATAAAACTAAGGTACAGATATCAGACTGAAGTCACAATTATACCAAATCGACTGGCCACCCTCATTAAGTACCGAGGAAATAATTTTTTACTTTTTAATATTTTACGTGCAAAGGAGTGACTAGTTGCTTTCTTTGCAAGATATACGATACATTTACGTTTAATACAGTATCTGGAAATATATAAAAAAATGACAATTTAATTTTCATTTTGAGCTAACATCTCTGACAAAAGTAATTACAGTTACAGAAGTTCCTAATAAAGAAGAAATTGTAAAAAAATATGCAGTAAGTATGACTTAAGAATGCCCTTTGATACACGTATATTTAAGAGAAAAATTCACATTAGAAATGCCACAAGATGCCAGGCACTGACAAACATTAAAAACAGCCTAAGTTTGACGTGAAGGAATTTTTCCATTCCAGACAGCATCTGTTTAATTAACCGTGAGACCAAGTGACAGCCAAAAGCGGAAAAGAACAGCCAACTTCGTACGGTATCTTTGCTACTAAACTTATTACAGTTTCGTCAAAATCACCTGAGAGATTTCACATTAATAAATATAATCAACGCCATTTTACCAAGATACATCAGACTTGAAAAGCGGTCTTAACCGGTTTAGGGCTTCGGTTAAGAGTATGATTAGCTTGGCCCTTCAGGGGATTTTGTTTTTTAGTCACTAGAAATAGAAACGACGTAAAGTTTCTTACGGGAATTACGTACTATCAAGGGTATGGTGGTAGAATGTCAATTTTTTTTTCTGTTAAATTTCTGTCTCTTTCCATTTAAACCTAAACTCAATTTAACTCTTAAATATATGTTGTCTCCTATAAGTAACATTACTTAAACCAAAACTCAATTCAATATTTAACTGTGTTGTCTCCTATAAATAATATTTCTTAGGACTCGGTATCGGCAATTCTGACAATCTAAGGTACGCTTTTAAAACACTGCTGTAAACGGTGGGCTTAACGATAAATTCAATGTATTTTCCATCGCATAGCTGCCCAAGAAAAGCCCGGTCTCTCGACTAGAACATCCCTCCCATAAATAATATCGATACGAAAACAGATAAAAGTATCGGGCGAAATATTTCTCCTTCAGCGAGCACGAGCGCGCACGCGGGGCCGAAAAAGGCGGAGGAAATAACAGATTCTACTTCCAGTATCTCCCGGGGTCCGATTCCGCCGATCGATGGAGTCCATTCTCTCCGCCTTCGCAACAGGTCCGAAGTCATCTGGCCTGGAAACCGAATTCGCTACATTCATTTCTATTTCTTTCATTAATGAAAAGTAGACAGTCTTCTGAAAAATAATACTGAAACGGATGCTCTTCAGGTTTAAGATTTGATTCGACAAAGTCAATTACACAACTGAGTGGCATAAGGTAAACGATGGATATCCGCATTCGAAGTTGTTAGAATGTGGATTTCTAGGAAATTCATTTTTAAGTTGTTAGCTTCAAGGAACTACTTCCCCATTCAGATTGTTAGAATGAGGGTTTCAGGAACGACTTGCATGTTCAATTTGTTAGAATTTGGGCTTCAGAAACGACTCCATATTCAGTTTGCTAGAATGTAGGCTTCAGGAATGACTTCCATATTCAGTTTCTTAGAATTGGACATCAGGAACGGCTTCCATATTCGGTTTGCTAGAATTTTGGCTTCAGGAAAGACTTCCATATTCAGTTTGCTAGAATCTGGGCTTCAGGGACGACTCCATATTCAGTGAGTTAGAATTTGGGCCTCAGGAACGACTTCCATACTCAGTTTGTTAGAATGAGGGTTTCAGGAACGACTTCCATGTTCAGTTTGTTAGAATTTGGGCATCAGGAACGGCTCCATATTCAGTTTGTTATAATGCAGGCTTCAGGAATAACTTCCATATTCAGTTTGCTAGAATTTGGGCTTCAGGAACGACTCCATATTCATTTTGTTAGAATTTGGGCCTCAGAAACGACTTCCATATTCAGTCTGTTAGAATGAGGGTTTCAGGAACGACTTCCATATTCAGTTTGATAGAATTTGGGCTTCATGAAGGGCTCCATATTCATTTTGTTAGAATGCAGGCTTCAGGAATAACTTCCATATTCAGTTTGTTAGAACTGGACTTCAGGAACGACTTCCATATTCAGTTTGTTAAAACTTGGGCTTCAGGAACGACAACATATTCAGTTTGTTAGAATGTAGACTTCAGGGACGACTTCCATGTTCAGTTTGTTAGAATTTGGACTTCAGGAACGACTCTATATTCAGTTTGTTAGAATGTAGGCTTCAGGAACGACTTCCATATCCAGTTTGTTGGAATTTGGGCTTCAGGAACGACTCCACACTCACTTTGTTAGAATGTAGGCTTCCGGGACGACTTTCATATTCAGTTTGTTAGAATTTGGGCTTAAGGAACGACTCCACACTTAGTTTGTTAAAATGTAGGCTCCAGGAACGACTTCCATACTCAGTTTTTTACAACTGGACTTCAGGAACGATATCCATATTCGGTTTGTTAGAATGTGGGCTTCATGAACGACACCACACTTAGTCTGTTAGAATGTAGGCTTCAGGAACGACTTCCATGTTCAGTTTGTTAGAATTTGGGATTAAGGAACGACTTCCATATTCAGTTTGTTAGAATCTGGGCTTCAGGAACGACTCCACATTCAGATTGTTAGAATGTAGGCTTCAGGAATGACTTCCATATTCAGTTTTTTAGACCTGGACTTCAGGAACGATATCCATATTCGGTTTGTTAGAATCTGGGCTTCATGAACGACTCCACATTCAGTTTGTTAGAATGTAGGCTTCAGGGATGATTTCCATATTCAGTTTGTTAGAATTTGGGCTTTAGGAACGACTCCATACTCAGTTTGTTAGAATTTGGGCTTCAGGAACGACTCCATATTCAGTTTGTTAGAATTTGGGCTTCAGGAACGACTCCATACTCAGTTTGTTAGAATGTAGGCTTTAGGAATGATTTCCATATTAAGTTTGTTAGAATGAGGGTTTCAGAAATGACTGCCTTATTCAGTTTGTTAGAATTTGAGCGTCAGGAACGACTCCATATTCAGTTTGTTAAAACTGCACATCAGGAACGACTTCCATATTCAGTTTGTTAAAATGTAGGCTTCAGGAATGACTTCCATATTCAGTTTGTTAGAATTGGACTTCAGGAACGACTTCCATACTCATTTTGTTAGAATTTGGGCT
Source organism: Macrobrachium rosenbergii (assembly GCF_040412425.1). NCBI lineage: Eukaryota > Metazoa > Arthropoda > Malacostraca > Decapoda > Palaemonidae > Macrobrachium > Macrobrachium rosenbergii. The sequence goes on from NC_089756.1 coordinate 14,361,409, forward strand.
TCAGGAACGACTCCATATTCAGTTTTTTTAGAATGTAGGCTTCAGGAATGACTTCCACATTCGGTCTGTTAGAATTGGACTTCAGAAACGACTTCCATATTCATTTTGTTAGAATTTGGGATTCAGGAACGACTCAATATTCAGTTTGTTAGAATGCAGGCTTCAGGAATGACTTCCATATTCAGTTTGTTAGAATTGGACTTCAGGAACGACTTCCATGTTCATTTTGTCAGAATTTGGGCTTCAGGAACAACTCCACATTCAGTTTGTTACAATGTAGGCTTTAGGAACGACTTCCATGTTCAGTTTGCTAGAATTTGGGCTTCAGGAACGACTTCCATATTCAGTTTATTAGAATCTGGGCTTCAGGAACGAACTCCATATTCAGATTTTTAGAATGTAGGCTTCAGGAATGACTTCCATATTCAGTTTGTTAGAATAGGACTTCAGGAACGACTTCCATATTCAGTCTGTTAGAATCTGAGCTTCAGGAACGACTCCACATTCAGTTTGTTAGAATGTAGGCTTCAGGGACGACTACCATATTCAGTTTGTTAGAATTTGTGCTTCAGGAACGACTCTATACTCAGTTTCTTAGAATGGAGGCTTTAGGAATGCCTTCCATATTTAGTTCGTTAGAATTTGCGTTTCAGGAACGACTCCACACTCAGTTTGTTAGGATTTGGGTTTCAGGAACGACTTCCATATTCAGTTTGTTAGAATGTCTGCTTCAGGAATGATTTCCATATTCAGTTTGTTAGAACTGGACTTCAGTAACGACTTCCATATTCAGTTTGCTAGAATTTGGGCTTCAGGAACGACTTCCATATTCAGTTTGATAGAATTTGGGTTTCAGGAACGACTCATGCTTCGGTTTGTTAGAATGTAGGCTTCAGGAATGATTTCCATATTCAGTTTGTTAGAATTGGACTTCAGGAACGACTTACATATTCATTTCATTAGAATTAGGGATTCAGGAACGACTCCATATTCAGTTTGTTAGAATGTAGACTCCAGGAATGACTTCCATATCCAGTTTGTTAGAATTGGACTTCAGGAACGACTTCCATATTCATTTTGTTAGAATTTGAGATTTAGGAACGACTCAATATTCAGTTTGCTAGAATGCAGGCTTCAGGAATGACTTCCATATTTAGCTTGGTAGAATTGGACTCCAGGAACGACTCCCATATTCATTTTGTTAGAATTTGGGCTTCAGGAACGACTCCACATTCAGTTTGTTAGAATGGAGGCTTCAGGAATGACTTCCATATTCTGTTTGTTAGACTTGGACTTCAGGAATGACTTCCTTATTCAGTTTGTTAGAATTTGGGCTTCAGGAACGACTACATATTCAGTTTGTTAGAATTTGGGCTTCAGGAACGACTTCCATGCTCAGTTTGTTAGAATTTGGGCTTCAGGAATGACTTCCATATTCAGTTTGTTAGAATTGGACTTAAGGAACGACTTCCATATTCAGTTTGCTAGCATTTGGGCTTCAGGAATGACTTCCATATTCAGTTTGTTAGAGTTTGGGCTTCAGGAACGACTCCATATTCAGTCTGTCAGAATGTAGGCTTCAGGGACGACTTCCATATTCTATCTGGTAGAATTGGACATCAGGAACGACCTACATATTCAGTTTGTTAGAATTTGGGCTTCAGGAACGACTTCCATATTCAGTTTATTAGAATTTGAGCTTCAGGAACGACTTCCATATTCAGTTTGATAAAATTTGTGCTTCAGGAAAGATTTCTATGTTCAGTTTATTAGAATTTGCGCTTCAGGAACGACTCCACATTCAGTTTGTTAGGATGTAGGCTTTAGGGACGATTTCCATATTCAGTTTTTTAGAATTGGACTTCAGGAAAGACTTCCATATCCACTGTGCTAGAATTTGAGCTTCAGGAACGACTTCCATATTCAGTTTGTTAGAACGTGGGCTTCAGGAACGACTCCATATTCGGTTTGTTAGAATGTAGGTTTCAGGGACGACTTTCATATTCAGTTTGTTAGAACTGGACTTCAGGAACGACTTCCATAATCCGTTTGCTAGGAGTTGGGGTTCAGGAACGACTTCCATATTCAGCTTGTCAGAATTTGGGCTTCAGGAACGACTTCCATATTCAGTTTGTTAGAATTTGAGCTTCAGCTACGACTTATATATTAAGTTTGTTAGAATTCTGGCTTCAGGGACGACTTCCATATTCAGTTTGTTAGAATGTGGGCTTCAGGAACGACTTCACATTCAGTTTGTTAGAATGTAGTCTTCAGGGACGACTTCCATATTCAGTTTGTTAGAATTGGACTTCAGGAACGAGTTCCATATTCAGTTTGCTAGAATTTGAGCCTCAGAAAAGACTTTCACGTTTAGTTTGTTAGAATGTGGGCTTCAGAAACGACTTCCACTTTCAGAATGTGGGCTTCAGGGGCAACTTCCATATTCAGTCTGTTAGAATGTGGGCTTCAGGGACGACTTTCACATTCAGTTTGTTAGGATGTGGGCTTCAGCGACGACTTCCACATTCAGTTTGTTAGAATGTGGGCTTCAGGGACGACTTCCACATTGAGTCCATTAAAATGCAAGCTTCAGAAACCACTTCTGCATTCAATTTGTTAGAATGTGGGCTTCAGGGACGACCTCCACATTCAGTTTGTTAGAATGTAGGCTTCACGGACAACATTTACATTCAGTTTGTCAGAATGTAGGCTTCAGGAACTACCACATTCAGTTGTTAGAATGTGACTTTCAGGGACTCCTTCCACATTCAGATTGTTAGAACGTGGGTTTTAAGGATGACTTCCACATTCACTTTATTAGAATGTGAGCTTCAGGGACGACTTCCACATTCAGTTTTTTACAATGTAGCCTTCAGGAACTCCAGCCATATTCAGTTATTAAAAAATGGGCTTCAGGAACAACTTCCACACTCAGCTTGTTAGAATGTAACTTTCAGGAACTAATACCATATTCAGTTGTTAGAATGTGGGCTTCAGGAAACGACTTTCACATTTAGTTTGTTGGAATGTGGGCTTTAAAAACATCTTTCACACTAAGTTTGTTAGAATGTGGGCTTCAGGGACGACTTTCACATTCAGTTTGTTAGAATATAGCCTTCAGGAACTACCACATTCAGTTGCTAGAATGTGGACTTCAAGGACGACGTCTACATTCAGTTTGTTAGAATGAAGGCTTAAGGAATGACTTCCATATTTAGTTTGTAAGAATTGGACTTCAGGAACGACTTCCATATTCATTTTGTTAGAATTTGGGATTCAGGAACGATCCATATTCAGTTTGTTAGAATGCAAGCTTCAGGAATGACTTCCATATTCAGTTTGGTAGAATTGGACTTCAGGAATGACTTCCATATTCAGTTTATTAGAACTGCACTTCAGGAATGACTTCCTTATTTAGTTTGTTAGAATTTGGGCTTCAGGAACGACTACATATTAAGTTCGCTAGAATTGCACTTCAGGAACGGCTTCCATATTCAGTTTGTTAGAATTTGGACTTCAGGAATGACTTCCCTATTCAGTTTGTTAGAATTGGACTTCAGGAACGACTTCCATATTCAGTTTACTAGAATTGCACTTCAGTAACGACTTCCATATTCAGTTTGCTAGAATTTGGGTTTCAGGAATGACTTTCATATTCAGTTTGTTAGAATTTGGGCTTCAGGAACGACTCCATATTCAGTTTGTCAGAATGTAAGCTTCAGAGACGACTTCCATACTCAGTCTGGTAGGATTGGACATCAGGAACGACCTACATATTCAGTTTGTTATAATTTGGGCTTCAGCAACTACTTTCATATTTATTTTGTTAGAATTTGAGCTTCAGGAACGACTTCCATATTCGGTTTGCTAGAATTTGGGCTTCAGGAATGACTTCCATATTCAGTTTGTTAGAATTTGGGCTTCAGGAACGACTCTATATTCAGTTTGTTAGAATGGAGGCTTCAGGAATGACTTCCATATTCAGTTTGTTAGACTTGGACTTCAGGAATGACTTCCTTATTCAGTTTGTTAGAATTTGGGCTTCAGGAACGACTACATATTCACTTTGTTAGAATTTGGGCTTCAGGAACGACTTCCATGCTCAGTTTGTTAGAATTTGGGCTTCAGGAATGACTTCCATGTTCAGTTTGTTAGAATTGGACTTAAGGAACGACTTCCATATTCAGTTTGCTAGTATTTGGGCTTCAGGAATGACTTCCATATCCAGTTTGTTAGAGTTTGGGCTTCAGGAACGACTCCATATTCAGTCTGCTAGAACTGGACATCAGGAACGACCTACATATTCAGTTTGTTATAATTTGGGCTTCAGGAACGACTTCCATATTCAGTTTATTAGAATTTGAGCTTCAGGAACGACTTCCATATTCAGTTTGCTAAAATTTGGGCTTCAGGAAAGACTTCCATGTTCAGTTTATTAGAATTTGGGCTTCAGGAACGACTCCACATTCAGTTTGTTAGGATGTAGGCTTTAGGGACGATTTCCATATTCAGTTTTTTAGAATTGGACTTCAGGAAAGACTTCCATATCCACTGTGCTAGAATTTGAGCTTCAGGAACGACTTCCATATTCAGTTTGTTATAATTTGGGCTTCAGGAACGACTTCCATATTCAATTTATTAGAATTTGAGCTTCAGGAACGACTTCCATATTCAGTTTGCTAAAATTTTCGCTTCAGGAAAGACTTCCATGTTCAGTTTATTAGAATTTGCGCTTCAGGAACGACTCCACATTCAGTTTGTTAGGATGTAGGCTTTAGGGACGATTACCATATTCAGTTTTTTAGAATTGGACTTCAGGAAAGACTTCCATATCCACTGTGCTAGAATTTGAGCATCAGGAACTACTTCCATATTCAGTTTGTTAGAACTTGGGCTTCAGGAACGACTCCATATTCGGTTTGTTAGAATGTAGGTTTCAGGGACGACTTTCATATTCAGTTTGTTAGAACTGGACTTCAGGAACGACTTCCATAATCCGTTTGCTAGGATTTGGGGTTCAGGAACGACTTCCATATTCAGCTTGTCAGAATTTGGGCTTCAGGAACGACTTCCATATTCAGTTTGTTAGAATTTGAGCTTCAGCTACGACTTATATATTAAGTTTGTTAGAATTTTGGCTTCAGGGACGACTTCCATATTCAGTTTGTTAGAATGTGGGCTTCAGGAACGACTTCACATTCAGTTTGTTAGAATGTAGTCTTCAGGGACGACTTCCATATTCAGTTTGTTAGAATTGGACTTCAGGAACGAGTTCCATATTCAGTTTGCTAGAATTTGAGCCTCAGAAAAGACTTTCACGTTTAGTTTGTTAGAATGTGGGCTTCAGAAACGACTTCCACTTTCAGAATGTGGGCTTCAGGGGCAACTTCCATATTCAGTCTGTTAGAATGTGGGCTTCAGGGACGACTTTCACATTCAGTTTGTTAGGATGTGGGCTTCAGCGACGACTTCACATTCAGTTTGTTAGAATGTGGGCTTCAGGGACGACTTCCACATTGAGTCCATTAAAATGCAAGCTTCAGAAACCACTTCTGCATTCAATTTGTTAGAATGTGGGCTTCAGGGACGACCTCCACATTCAGTTTGTTAGAATGTAGGCTTCACGGACAACATTTACATTCAGTTTGTCAGAATGTAGGCTTCAGGAACTACCACATTCAGTTGTTAGAATGTGACTTTCAGGGACTCCTTCCACATTCAGATTGTTAGAACGTGGGTTTTAAGGATGACTTCCACATTCACTTTATTAAAATGTGAGCTTCAGGAACGACTTCCACATTCAGTTTTTTACAATGTAGCCTTCAGGAACTCCTGCCATATTCAGTTATTAAAAAATGGGCTTCAGGAACAACTTCCACACTCAGCTTGTTAGAATGTAACTTTCAGGAACTAATACCATATTCAGTTGTTAGAATGTGGGCTTCAGGAAACGACTTTCACATTCAGTTTGTTAGAATGTGGGCTTTAGAAACGACTTTCACACTAAGTTTGTTAGAATGTGGGCTTCAGGGACGACTTTCACATTCAGTTTGTTAGAATATAGGCTTCAGGAACTACCACATTCAGTTGCTAGAATGTGGACTTCAAGGACGACGTCTACATTCAGTTTGTTAGAATGAAGGCTTAAGGAATGACTTCCATATTTAGTTTGTTAGAATTGGACTTCAGGAACGACTTCCATATTCATTTTGTTAGAATTTAGGATTCAGGAACGACTCAATATTCAGTTTGTTGGAATGCAAGCTTCAGGAATGACTTCCATATTCAGTTTGGTAGAATTGGACTTAAGAAATGACTTCCATATTCAGTTTATTAAAACTGCACTTCAGGAATGACTTCCTTATTTAGTTTGTTAGAATTTGGGCTTCAGGAACGACTACATATTAAGTTCGCTAGAATTGCACTTCAGGAACGGCTTCCATATTCAGTTTGTTAGAATTTGGACTTCAGGAATGACTTCCCTATTCAGTTTGTTAGAATTGGACTTCAGGAACGACTTCCATATTCAGTTTACTAGAATTGCACTTCAGTAACGACTTCCATATTCAGTTTGCTAGAATTTGGGTTTCAAGAATGACTTTCATATTCAGTTTGTTAGAATTTGGGCTTCAGGAACGACTCCATATTCAGTTTGTCAGAATGTAGGCTTCAGAGACGACTTCCATACTCAGTCTGGTAGGATTGGACATCAGGAACGACCTACATATTCAGTTTGTTATAATTTGGGCTTCAGGAACGACTTTCATATTTATTTTGCTAGAATTTGAGCTTCAGGAACGACTTCCATATTCGGTTTGCTAGAATTTGGGCTTCAGGAATGACTTCCATATTCAGTTTGTTAGAATTTGGGCTTCAGGAACGACTCCACATTCAGTTTGTTATGATGTAGGCTTCAGGGACGATTTCCATATTCAGTTTGTTAGATTTGGACTTCAGGAAAGACTTCCATATTCATTTTGCTAGGATTTGGGCTTCAGGAACCACTTCCATACTCAGTTTGTTAGAATTTGGGATTCAGGAACGACTTCCATATACAGTTTGTCAGATTTTGGGCTTCGAGAACGACTTCCATATTCAGTTTGTTAGAATTTGGGCTTCAGGAACGACACCACATTCAGTTTGTTATAATGTAGGCCTCAGGGATGAGTTCCATATTCAGTTTGTTAGAACTGGACTTCAGGAACGACTTCCATATTCAGCTTGCTAGAATTTAGGCTTCAAGGACGACTTCCACATTCAGTTTGATAGAATGTGGGCTTCAGAAACGACTTCACATTCAGTTTGTTAGAATGTAGTCTTCAGGGGCGACTTCCATATTCAGTTTGTTAGAATTGGACTTCAGGAACGACTTTCATATTCAGTTTGCTAGAATTTGGGCCTCAGAAAAGACTTTCACATTTAGTTTATTAGAACGTGGGCTTCAGAAACGACTTCCACTTTCAGAATGTGGGCTTCAGGGGCAACTTCCCTATTCAGTCTGTTAGAATGTGGGCTTCAGGGACGACTTCCACATTCAGTTTGTTAGGATGTGGGCTTCAGCGACGACTTCCACATTCAGTCTGTTAGAACGTGGGCTTTAAGGATGACTTCCACATTCACTTTTTTTAGAATGTGAGCTTCAGGGACGACTTCCACATTCAGTCTGTTAGAATGTAGGCTTCAGGAACCCCTACCATATTCAGTTATTAAAAAATGGGCTTCAGGGACAACTTCCACACTCAGTTTGTTAGAATGTAACTTCCAGGAACTAATACCATATTCAGCTGTTAAAATGTGGGCTTCAGGAAACGATTTTCACATTGAGTTTGTTAGAATGTGGGCTTTAGAAACGACTTCCACACTTAGTTTGTTAGAATGTGAGCTTCAGGGACGACTTTTACATTCAGTTTGTTAGAATGTAGGCTTCAGGGACGACGTCCACATTCAGTTTGTTAGAATGTAGGCTTCAGGAACTACTACCATATTCAGTTGTTTGAATATGGGCTTCAGGGGCGACTTCAACATTCAGTTTGTTAGAATGTAGGCTTCAGGAACTACTACCACATTCAGTTGTTAGAATGTAGGCTTCAGGAAACGATTTTCACATTGAGTTTGTTAGAATGTGGGCTTTAGAAACGACTTCCACACTCAGTCTGTTAGAATGTGGGCTTCAGGGACGACTTTTACATTCAGTTTGTTAGAATGTAGGCTTCTGGAAATACCACATTCAGTTGTTAGAATGTGGGCTTCAGGGACGACGTCCATATTCAGTTTGTTAGAATGTAGGCTTCAGGAACTACTACCACATTCAGTTGTTGGATCATGGGCTTCAGGGACGACTTCCACATTCAGTTTGTTAGAATGTAGGCTTCAGGAACTACTACCACATTCAGTTGTTTGAATATGGGCTTCAGGGACGACTCCCACATTCAGTTGTTAGAATATAGACTTCAGAAACGACTTCCACGCTTAGTTTGATGGAATGTGGGCTTCAATGACGACTTCCACATTGTTTGTTAGAATGTGGGCTTCAGGGACGACTTCCATATTCAGTATGTTAGAATTTGGGCTTCAGGAACAACTTCCAATTCAGTTTGTTAGAATTTGGGCTTCAGGGACGACTTCCACATTGTTAGAAATACGGCTTCATGAACAACTTACACATTCATTTTGTTAGAATTTGGGCTTCTGGGACGATTTCCACATTCACTTCATTAGAAATTGGGCTTCAGGGCTGACTTCCACATACAGTTTGTTGCAATATGGGCTTCAGGGACGACTCCCACATTCAGTTTGTTAGAATGTGGGCTTCAGAGACGACCTCCACATTCAGTTTGTTAGAATGTGGGCTTCAGGGATGACCTCTACAGTCAGTTGTGGGGAGAACTTCCACATTCCTTGTTAGAATGTGGGCTTCAGAGACAGCTTCCACATTCACTCTGTTCGAATGTGGGATTCAGGGACAATTTCCACATATATTCTGCTAGAATGTGGGCTTCAGAAACGAATTCTACATTCAGTTTGCTAGAATTTGGGCTTCAGGAGCGACTTACACATTTAGTTTGTTAGAGTATGGGCTTCAGTGACGAATTCCACACTCATTTTGTTAGAATATGGGCTTCAGGGACGACTTCCACACTCAGTTTGTTAGAAGGTGGGCTTCAGGGACGACTTTCACATTCAGTTTTTTTTAATATGGGCTTAGAAAAGACTTCCACATTCATTCTGTTTGAATGTGGGCTCGAGAGACAACTTTCACATTCATTCTGTCAGAAAGTGAGCTTCAGAGATAACTTCCACATTCATTCTGTTAGAATGTGAGCTTCAGAGCCAACCGCATTCAAGTTATTAGAATGTGGGTTTCATGGATATCCATATTCAAGTTGTTAGAATGTGAACTTCAGGGACAACTACATTAAATTTGGCAGAATGTGGTCTTCAAATCCACAATCAGGTTGTCAGAATGTGGGTTTTAAGGATATCAGGACCCATATATTCTTATAATTTGGAATTCAGGGACGTTCGTAGGAATGTTGTTAGAATAATGGCTAAAGGGACAATTGCATACAGGTTGGAGAAATGTGGATTTCAGGGACACAGGTGCTCAAGCTCTTAGGATATGGATTTCTGGGACATCAGCATTCAGGCTCTCAGAATGCTGGCTGCAGGGACACCAGCATTCAGGCTCCTAAAATGTGGGCTTAGGGGACATCATCATTCAGCCTCTTTGAATGTGGGGCTCGGCAACATCAGCATTCAGACTCTCAGAATGTGGGTAAGGGGTACATCAATATTCAGGCCCTCAGAATGCTGGTTTCAGGGACATCAGCATTCAAGCTCACGGAATGTTGGCCGCAGGAATATCAGCATTTGGCTCATAGAATGTGGGCTTATGGGACATCAGCATTCAGGCTCTTTAAATGTGGGCTTCGGGGACATCAGCATTTAGGCTTTCAGAGGGTGGGTTTGGGGGACATCAGCATTCAGGCTTTCCAAATGTGGGTTTGGGGGACATTAGCATTCGGACTTTCAGAACGCAGGGTTCGGGGACATCAGCATTCAGGGTTTCAAAATGTGGGTTTGGGGGATATCAACAATCAGGCTTTCAGGATGTGGATTTGAGGGACATCAGCATTCAGACTTTCAGAATGTGAGTTTGGGGGACATCAACATTCGGGCTCTCAGAATGAGGGATTGAGGGACATCAGCATTCAGACTTTCAGAATGTGGGTTTGGGAGACATTAGTATTCAGACTTTCAGAATGCGAGGTTCGGGGATATCAGAATTCAGGCTTTCAGAATGAGGGCTTGGGGGACATCAACATTCAGGCTCTCAGAATGATGGCTTCAGGACATCAGCATTCAAGCTCTCAGAATGTTGGCTGCAAGAAAATCAGCATTCAGGCTCCTAGAATATGGACTTCGGGGACATCAGCATTTAAGCTCTTTGAATGTGGGTTTGGGGAACATCAGCATTCAGGCTTTCAGAATGTGGGTTTGAGGGACATCGGCATTCAGATTTTCAGAATGTAGGTTAAGGGGACATCAGCATTCAAGCTCTCAGAATGTGAGTTTGGTAGACGACAGCATTCAGACTTTCAGCATGTGAGTTTGGGGGACATCAGCATTCAGATTTTCAGAATGTGGGTTAAGGGGACATCAGCATTCAGGCTTTCAGAATGCTGGCCTCAAGGACATCAGATCAGCATTCAGACTTTCAGAAGGCAGGGTTCGGGGACATCAGAATTCAGGCTTTTAGAATGTGGGTTTGGGGGACATCAGCATTCAGACTTTCAGAATGTGGGTTTAGGGGACATCTGCATTCAGGCTTTCAGAATGCTGGCCTCAAGGACATCAGATCAGCATTCAGGGCCTTAGAATGTGGGCATTGGGCATCAGAATTCAAGCTCTCAGAATGCTGGCTTCAGGGACGTCAGAATTCAGGCTTTCAAAATGCTGGCTTCTGATACATGAGCCAATTAGGCTGCTAGAATATCGGCTTCGGGGATATACAAATTCAAGTTTTTAGTTTTCTGTAAAAGAAAACTATTGTACCGGCTTTGTCTGTCCGCCCGCACTTTATTCTGTCCGCACTTTTTTCTGTCCGCACTTTTTCTGTCCGCCCTCAGATCTTAAAAACTATCGAGGCTAGAGGGATGCAAATTGGTATGTTGATCATCCACCCTCCAAGCATCAAACATACCAAATTGCAGCCCTTTGGCCTCAGTAGTTTTTATTTTATTTAAGGTTAAAGTTAGCCACAATCGTGTTTCTGGCAACGATGTAGGGTGGGCCACCACCCTGCCGTGGTTAAAGTTTCATGGGTCGCGGCTCATGCAGCGTTATACCGAGACCACCGATAGATAGATCTGATTACACGCTGTAGCGGCTTTAGAGAAAACTCGATTGTGCCGAAGAAACTTCGGCGCATTTTTTCCTTGTTAGGATTTGATCTTCAGCAACATCGACATTCAGAGACATTCAACCTCTCTTTCCATATAAGTGTATATACATTAGGCCTTTACTTATGGCATTCATCCGTGTCTTACTGCTATACCTCGATAACCTCAGATCTGACTTTTCAAAATTTCCAGTTTCACAACAATAAAGTGAAAAAAGGTATTGGTCCGGAAGAAAGACGATTACTGTCAGCTTTCCTGTGCTAGACAGACTCAACGAACTCCGGAGCCGCAACAAAGCAGTGAAACATCGTTTCTCAATCGATTAATCATAAGTAAACAAACATACAGTGTTACAACATTTCTCCCACGTTAGTGTAATGAAGAATGAAGATTCCTGAATTACTTTATTCACGGTGAATAATGAAAATGCATTGCTGGGGCGGCCATAAGTTAAATTAATGGTGAAAACTCATTAGAAACAATATCGTTTAATGAAAGTTAAACAACTTTTATGCTCAACGACTAGCGAAATGAGTAAATCGTGGTTTCGTCTGAAGTGAAGACATGATACATACATACATACATACATATACTGTATATGTATATATATATTCCATAGCTTAAAAACCTGTTAACATTTATCCCATAGAATTCTTAACACTACAAATTTCATAGGATTTCTGTATACGTTCACGATTCGAATGCCTAAAACCTAGAAGCAAATACATGAACAAAATTCTCTTTGCAAACGCACGATCTCAGTCCCACCTACATGAGACTCAAATGCCAATGCCCTATCATTCAGCCTCAAAGGAAGGTAAGACTGTATATCGACGTCTGCGTCATGTACCTTCGAGAGCTCATATTGTACTGAAGCCGATAGCGGAATCATTTAATGTTTTAGTACAATGAAGT
>NC_089756.1:14376225-14383725 GCF_040412425.1 Macrobrachium rosenbergii
TGCTTGTGCCTCACCGGTGCCAACTGTACCATGTGGTGATTGCTAATCCTGCAGGCTGAGTTAAGGTGCAGCTGCGGAGTGCAAGCCTCACAGGGTTCCACCCCTTATGTGGCCTGCACTTCACAGCTTCATCTTTGTTTAGCAAGTAAGATCAGCACCCTCACTATCAGGCGCGTGTACCTCACCAGTGCCACCTGTACCATGTGCTAATTGCCGACAATGAAGGGTGAACTAAGATGCAGCTGTGAAATGCAAGCCTCACAGGGTCCCACTCCTTGTGTGGCCTGCATTTCACAGCTTCACCTTTCTTTAGCAAGTAATAGCCACAATGCCCTCTTAACTTCCAACTTGACCTCCTTGTGATTATGGTGATGTGGGTTCGTTTTAATTTCTTGCACTTGGTTCTTAAGGCCTTGTAGTGACAAGTGTGTCCAAAAAGCGCGAAAAATTCGAGAAGTTAAGAGGGCATTGTGGCTATTACAATTACATATGTATCTGGTAAAAGTGACCAGTAGATTCTACATTATATATATATATATATATATATATATATATATATATATATATATATATATATATATATATATATATATATATATATATATATACATACACAACAAGCATACATACATAAATATATATTTCCTTATTAGAAGTGACAGAGCGCTGAAGTAAGCGTTTAGGAAAGGTAAACTTTGCCCGACTTATTTCCCCTGACACTTGCCTTGAAGGTGTCATGCCTCCCTTCATTGCACATCATCGTAATAAGTTGCTTCAAACTCTATGAATAAACGCCAGACAGAAAGTTCCCTCTCCTTGGAGGATCTTGTTTCTTTTAATTTGCTTGATGAGACTAATCAGCTCTCCTCAGATCTTGCGATGTTCTAAAGCGAAAGAAATATTTTAAGGAACATCTGCCGATTCCAGATAGGCGTTCTTTAATCGTTTAAAGAGCACCCTGGTAACATTTTGATGCCTGATCTTGTCTTCAGTCTAGTTTCTAATATTAAATGAGAGAGAGAGAGAGAGAGAGAGAGAGAGAGAGAGAGAGAGAGAGAGGGGGACCTCCGTTACATTTTGATACCAAACCTTGTCGACAATCTGGTTTGTAATATTAAATGAGAGAGAGAGAGAGAGAGAGAGAGAGAGAGAGAGAGAGAGAGAGAGAGAGAGAGAGAGAGAGAGAGAGAGAGAGAGAGAGAGAGAGAATGTTTTCATTTATATTTTAATTGCTTAAGGCTGCCGAAAGGGAACGAAGGTAGAATGAAAAAATTAATGAATAAACCCCCTTTGAGAAAGATGATGAATTTCTCGAAAAAAGATCCGATGTACTTTTTCACGGGTTTAATGGACCCATGGTGCAAAGGCCTTCGGACTGGATAATGACATTCGCTAAAAGTGAATTCGCTCCCCATAAATAGAACGCGATACGTTTAATCAGTATGGCGACATGGTCTTGAGGACCATTACAAAAGGTATTATATCTCACGCAACAAAAGACTGAAAACAATAACAAGTCAGCTGTTTATTTAAAAAAAAATGTTACGAGAGCTGGAAAAACCTTATGACACAAAACCATATAAAAATTGTTACAGATAGAGCGAGAAATTACATATAATTTGCACTTGATGTTGGCTGGCATCAGTGTCTTACTATTCTTGGTAAGATCTTTTCCCCTCTTTAAATATTTTCTATAACCCTTTCTTTTAAAACTCGGTATCTACAAAAAAAAAGCCATATGATTATTTCGTAAATACCACCATGAAAAACATGTTTTTATCGCTCGCCATAGTAATACTAAAATTTCCCTATCCATTTTTCACTACAATTCTTACTTAATTAAAGAGATCCATCACAATTAATACTCTTTTCTAAAACTCCGCATCTACAAAAAACACGTAAAAAATGCGCCGAAGATCGAGTGTTCTCTACACCCACTATAGCGTATAATCAAGGCCACCGAAAATAGACCTGTCTTTCAGCGGTCTCGGTATAATGCTGTATGAGACGCTGACCATGGAACTTTAACCACGACCTATCCTATACCGTTGCCAGAAGCACGATTATTGTTAACTTTAACCTTAAATAAAATAAAAACTACTGAGGCTTGAGGGCTGCAATTTGGTATGTTTGATGATTGGAGGATGGATGATCAACATACCAACTTGCAGCCCTCTAGCCTCAGTAGTTTTTAAGATCTGAGGGCCGGCAGAAAAAGTGCAGATAGAAAAAAGTGCGGACAGCATAAAGTGCGGGCGGACAGACAAACCCAGCACAATAGTTTTCTTTTACAGAAAACTCACAAGTAAAAAATGCGCCCAAGTTTCTTCGGTGCAATCGAGTTTTCTGTACAGCGTATAATGCTGTATGAAACTCTCAGCCACGGCCCATGAAACTCTCAGCCGCAGTCCATGACACTTTCAGCCACGGCCCGGTGGTGGCCTGTTTTGTTGGCACCTATAGCGGTGTCAGACGTACGACCATGGCTATCTTTAACCCTAAATAAAATAAAAACTACTGAGGCTAGAGGGCTGCAATTTGGTATGTTTGATGATTGGAGGGTGGATGATCAACATACCAATTTGCAGCCCTCTAGCCTTAGTAGTTTATGAGATCTGAGGGCGGACAGAAAAGTGAGGACGTATATACAAATAGCCATCTCAACAGTTTCCTTTTACAGAAAACTAAAAGCCATATGATATATAGTAATCACCACCGATGAAAAATATGCTTTTATCGCTTGCGATCATATTCCACAATTTTCAGTTTCCATCTTTCACAATAACTCCTACTTAGAGATCCATCACCATATGGAAACTGGAGACTCAATATCTAGATTAACCGGGAGAGAGAGAGAGAGAGAGAGAGAGAGAGAGAGAGAGAGAGAGAGAGAGAGAGAGAGAGACTTACATTACAGGCTGCAGCTACGTGTCCATTTCACGGCTGAATGAGCTAATCGGAACAAACGTCAAGCCGCGACACGCGCGCTAATCTATGCGACTTATCAGCCGATCACTTGTGCCTTCATTAGCTGTCGGAGCATCGGAGGCGCTTGATCAGGAACTGGCAACGAGCTGTTACGATGGGGATTCAGTGTATGGGGCTGTGATTCCCAGCCTTTGTACTTTCAAGGATCCCCTGTAAAAAACTTTCACATACAAGGGAGCCTAACCTTTATCTACAGTACACACACACACACACATATATATATAATAAGTCCTCACGTGAAAATGAAAGGAATTGGTACCAAGACTTTCAACTTTTATTCCAAAGTCATCTTCAGGGTACTGAACAGAGTTAAGAGAATAACATATACAAGAAAGCAATATGGGTCACAGATAACAATAAAATAAAATAAGTCAACAAGCTATTTAAGTATGTAAACAATATTCTTCAAAAAACAAAAAACCTACTTAGTGGAAATATGTAATTACTACAAATGCCAGTACAAAACTATCTGTTTGTAAAAAATCTAACAGCTTGTTTTACTATTGCATCATTAAGAATAAAGCTGTTAGATTTTCTACAAACAGATAGTTTTGTACTGGCATTTGTAGTAATTACATATTTCCACTAAGTATATTTTTTGTTTTTTGAAGAATGTTGTTTACATACTTAAATAGCTTGTTGACTTATTTTATTGTTATCTGTGACCCATATTGCTTTCTTGTATATGTTATTCTCTTAACTCTGTTCAGTACCCTGAAGATGACTTTGGAATAAAAGTTGAAAGTCTTGGTACCTATTCCTTTCATTTTCACGTGAGGACTTATTATATACTTCATCCACGGGACCATTGTGGAAATTACAAGACACATAAATTTATATATACACACACATACATATATGTGTTCGTCAATAATGTCTCTGCACATATACATTATGATTTCTAACACAATATATCAGTCCTTCGTCAATGGCTTGAAAATAACGTCGAAACCAATCAGAAAATACACCCCGTCCCTCATTTTTTCAACTGTGGTAATATGTGATAAATGAATCAAGTGTTAAAGTGATTATAATCATATACATATACATATATATACATACACATATACGAGCTATATGCGAGATTGATGGCGCACGCTATGCCGCGAGGAGCTGGAGGGTGGATGTGTCATGTCTCCCCTACCCTCCCAGGGAGGACACACAGGTTAGAAGGAGGAGGGTGAGTGTGTCATGTCTCCACCACCCTCTCTATCCCTACCAACTCCGCCCCCACTCGGGACGGATAAACAAGATCTACTCGGACTTTATGTGTATTTATATATATATACTGTATACATATATAATTATATACATTATATATATACACACACATATATATATATATATATATATATATATATATATATATATATATATATATATATATATATATATATATATATATATATTAGTTCATCACTGATGGGCTCAGGAATTAGAAGCAAAGCTGGCATATCAGAATTTATCAAACACCGCAAACAGTCCAGCCAAGCAGTTTGTCAAGTACTTGTCTAATTTTGCCTGCAAGTGTCTTCTGGACCACCATGAATCACGTGAGAATTGGTCTGGCCAAAATCTATATTCTTAACGTAAATCAGAGGTTGAGAAATTGGAAGCACTTGCCTGCAAGTAAGCTACACGGATCCAGTGGTAACAAAAATATCTGAAAAGCGATATGGTTTTTTACAGCTCAAGATACTAAGCTAATCAGGCATATTTTGTGACTTGAAACTGCAGTTATTACTAGCTATTTCATGTGAGAATCTTAGTATATGCAAGGGCACACACAAATATATCATGATGAGAGAGAGAGAGAGAGAGAGAGAGAGAGAGAGAGAGAGAGAGAGAGAGAGAGAGAGAGAGAGAGCTACTAACAACCCTGCATATCAAGACACAAAAATTTTAATATATCTAATGGATGGTTTTCCCACAGATACAGAGGACAGTAATTTACGTGCTGCCCAAGAGCATGAGCCCGTGCTAGCACAAAGCCAGCCTAAACTAGGAAAAGCAGGTGGCAGTATTATTGAGCTTGAAATCTGAAATGGCAAAAAGTAACTAACCAAAGTAAATATTAATGGAAACAAGCTCTCTCTCTCTCTCTCTCTCTCTCTCTCTCTCTCTCTCTCTCTCTCTCTCTCTCTCTCTCTGTATATATATATATATATATATATATATATATATATATATATATATATATATATATATATATATATATATATATATATATATATGTATATATATAATGTATATATATAACTACCTGTATCAGAAGAGAGAAATAAACCATAACGTCGAGCAAACAAATTTATTAACGGAGTGGGCAAACGACTGTCAATACCGGCAAAGGGGAAAAACAAGGGTTATAAGAGCCACTGAAATAAAGTCCATGATGAAGGACTGGAGGGGAACGAGCCAAAGAAAATTATTCATAAGTTGTAAAAGCTAAATAAGGTTTATTATTTATGAATGCACTTGGGGATGAGCGAAAGGGGGAAGAAGGTCAGGGTATCGCTAAGATGGAGAAATTATTCATGAGCTGCGTCTCCAGTTCAGAGCTGGATCTGAAGGAAAATGGTTTCCATAATTTGGCAGATGATTATTTACAGTGTTGAGGATGAGGATTCTACACAATGAAACACTGACGGTAATATATTTTTCGGGGAAATGACTTTACTAACCCTGGAAATAAGAAACATAAATGACAAATACGTTTTAACGTGTTCAAAACGTGAAGTATAAAATGATCTCATAAAACCAAGGCGATTCATAATGATAATTTTGATAAAATATATAATGAATGATCGATGGTAATATGTTTTTCGGGGAATTAACTGTACTAAACCTGGAAATAGATACAGATATGACAAGAGACATAATGACGTTTCAAACGCTGAATATAGCATGATCTGATGAACCTATGTATTTGGGTATCAAGGATCTATAAGGATATAAGACATGATATGAACAGCAGAACTGATTTGGAAAGAAAAATTATTGCATTTTCATTAATCTGAGGAAAGAGGTGTTGAACAAAAGCCAAGTAATAAGAAGGTGAACTGCAATCGACAAAAATCTTAAAGTCAACAAAAAATGAAAATATATCATTAGCTGACGAAACGATCATATGTGCGAAATTTAAGAATAAAAGTAATTGCGAAATTTAAGAATAAAAGTAACTGCGAAATTTAAGAATAAAAGTAATTGCGAAATTTAAGAACAAGAGTAATAAACGAATACATGAAGGTAGAAAGACCTCTTCAACAGGAAAAATGCTCAAACAGAAAATTAAATAAAGCAAATCTGTCAACACCGTATTTTATCCACAACTGAAATCCAATTTGTTTGTGACGGGCTACTGTCTAAGTTCACAAATTACTTTATCAATATTACAGAAATGTTCCCTTGAATTCAAACTGGGGAACGCAAACCCAGTACGGTTAGTGAATCCAAAAGGTTTATTAAAATTCATAAAATCAAATCAAAATGAACGTGAACAGCCCAGATATTAATAAGATCACTATGATATGATCCCCATATTTCCTGTCGTTTGTTTCACGTGAGTTCAACAATTTACCAACATTAAACGAGTGGCCTCTAAATAACTCTTCTGAATTGAGTCATGAGAAGAATGTTGCAATTATCATCTGCACCGTGCTCTCGTTAGCGTAATTAGTTTATAACAGAAGAATAGAAAACAGAATTTAGGCCAAAGGCCAAGCGCTGGGACCTATGACGTCATTCAGCGCTGAAACTGAAATTGACGGTAAAAGGTTTGAAAAGTGTAACATGAGGAAAACCTCGCAGTTGCACTATGAAACAACTGTTAGGAGATGGTGGAAAGCAAGGTGGAAGAAAGAGAATATGAATGGAGGTGCAGCAAAAGGAATGAAAGGGGTTGCAGCTAGGGGTGATTACTTTAGATGTGTACACTTTCTAGACCGTGTGTGTGTGTGTGTGTGTGTGTATGGCTGCGTGCAAACGTGAACTACGTATAACGACCGATATCTAGAAGGCCCACAACGATACGCTATAATTATTCATCTGGCAATAACCGGGTGCATGTGGCAACTGGGGAATCGCAATCAACTTTAAACATTCAGTTTCCGTCGGAAACGACCCAACTTCCAAATGTCATTATGATACGAATAACATAGGAAGGTCAGATGCACTGCTTTCCAACTTCTATGGCGTCGAGGAAGCTTCAAATGAGAAACGAAATTTTTTCTTGACTTCTTGACGCATCCATTCATTTCGTTGAATTTTTTTTTTTTTTTTTTTTTTGCTTTACTTTGCGGCATTTATAAATGTCATATTGCCAGAGATCTGCTGCTTCTGAATTCCGACCAACGTGTGATTCCTCATTTATGCAAGCTATCTTGAAGTTAATTTCGAAGCTAGCCTGGTGTTAATTTCAACTCTCTCGCTCGCCTCATATTAAAGAATTTTGCCGGTGATGACGTTTGTTGCCATTGCTAATAATTCAAGAAACACCATTTCTGAATGTCCCTG
>NC_089756.1:14388725-14396225 GCF_040412425.1 Macrobrachium rosenbergii
TAAGAAAACCAACACACCTCCTGAAGGAGAGAGAGAGAGAGAGAGAGAGAGAGAGAGAGAGAGAGAGAGAGAGAGAGAGAGAGAGAGAGAGAGAGAGAAATTACCAAATACAAACATTTTGTGAGGAAAATTTGTCAGAACTTCCCAAGAAAACGAAAAACAGCCTGAAAAAAAGAATATATTACGAACTTCTGCAACAAAAAATGGTGCTGCCTTTTTGTACATATACAGAATCCAGCAATATAAGTGCAACCCGCCTTAGATATAACCGTCAGAGCTACCTCAAACTAGGTGAAATAGCTTCACGGAAACAATAATTAATGATTATCAACAGATACTGTTGTACCAAGATAGTCTATGAATGGAGTACTTATCATAATGGTATTAACAACTTTTTCCCGAAGCAGTAAGAGAGAGAGAGAGAGAGAGAGAGAGAGAGAGAGAGAGAGAGAGAGAGAGAGAGAGAGAGAGCGCGCGAATTACCAAATGCAAAAATTTAGAGAGGGAAATCTGTCAAAACTTCTCTAGGAAATAAAAAAAACTCTCTGAAAATTCCCTAAAAATAGAAGCACCGACGATCCTCTGTGAAAATCTCAAAGAAAAGGCGTCAGGGACGACCGTAAATGCCATAGCGGGCGACTGAGAACCGGAAGGATCGCGGAAAATGAAAAGAAAATGCAAGAGGGTTTGCCAAGATCTCCGCCAAAGTCCAGAAGGCCATTATTGCAAGGAATAGCTATTGGCAACGGCCGTCGGCTGACCATCATAAGGCATTCGGCGAAGAGAGTTCCCCTCATCAATTGCAATTGTTTTGAAGAAATACACAAAACGGAACGCGATAAAGTGAGTGAGTTTCAGCTGAGAGATTTCGAGGATGATGTTAATTATGTGATATGGGCCAATGCAAAACTGCTTTTTGAGTGAAAGATGAACTTGGACCACCAAAGAAGAGAGCTTACCGGTAGACCCAATGACTTTAATTTGCAAGGAAGGGCATCAATTTCCTATTGTACATGAATGCGAATTGAAATAGTTTCGTCAGTACCATTTGAGTTTCACAATGACCAGATCACTGCAGTACAGGTCAAGGTAATATTAACATGGGAAACTTTGTTTACCACTTATTACACATCCGCCTAAAGAATTCCTTACACAGCAGATTAAAACACTTTGGAGCCACCCCTTCTGGAGAGAAAAGGTTTATGACGAAACAAAGAGGGAACACACACACACACACACACACACACACACAATATATATATATATATATATATATATATATATATATATATATATATATATATATATATATATATATATATATATATATATATATATATATCTTACATGGAATGGCTTGCAGGTTCACATCATGTTATTTTGGAATGAGGTTGGTAGCCATGACAAATCCATGTCTGTGAGCCACCACTAACGCAAGACACACACACACACACACACACACACATATATACATATATATAAAACTGAATCTATGAGTGCGTGTTTGTGAATAAACAAGAAATATTTGTTTGAAAATACGTTGTCACTAATGAAAATCTCATGATACACAATCTCAATCACAGTTCAATATATTTCCAAAAAAGCTATAAATTGTGATAAGAAAAAGAGCGTAAGGGTATTCATTCATTATTCACAAATGCTGTACAGTCAACTGCAACTGGTAAAATAAACAAACACCTGACTCAACTTTCCAAGAAACACCCAAGGTGTACACCACTTCCAAATTACATTCCGAATTCCAAAAATGAAAATTAAATGTGGTTTAATCTACATTGGGCTCGCGAGGGGGGAAAATATTTCCTCAATTTCAATATTCAAGAACAGAAGAAAGAACACCCCCTCCCTCCCTCCCTCCACCACGTGCCAGGACTAGTATTGAGAAACAGAACTAGATTACTTTACCAATAAGAAAACCAACCAGGAAGGCGTCTTTTCTTCGTACATGCGCGCGTGTGCGTAGTGTACGGTTGGTGTGAGCGAGAAAGGAATTAAACTTACATATTTTGATTAGCTTTTTCCCCGCACGTGTGTGTGTGTGTGTGTCAGAGAGAGAGAGAGAGAGAGAGAGAGAGAGAGAGAGAGAGAGAGAGAGAGAGAGAGAGAGAGAGAGTGTAATTTAGGACTGATAAGATTGTGATTTTTAAATTTTTCTAAGGGTCCTTTTCAGACACTAGAGGTTTTCCAGCGCATTAGCCGGAGGGGACAGGTAACCTTTATTTATTGTCCAGGTAAACTAAACACAAAAACATACACACATACAAACACACGCATATAAAAGGGGAACGATCACAACCTTCCAAATTATTTGGCTCCTTGACTGATTTGCTGACTAATTTACATATGCTGTCATAATCACAAACTGTCTCCCGTTTTCATTAAACAAGTAAAAACGTTGTGTTGATTGACAGGCTTAAAGATCCTGCTTAATATCAAGCATGGTTTTACCTCCTAAAATGGCTAATTACCAAACGTTCCCTTTTTTAACGTGGAATAAGATTCTTCACAAATACTCAACGGTTGAACACTTAACTGATCTTGAGGAAAATCAACTTGTTTACTTGTTAATAATGGTATAAACTCGCTAATACTTTTTTACTACACTTTTTTTTTGAAGAATCAAACAGCTGATTTTCTGAGCTTTGACATTACTAACAAGTAAAATCCACCCAAGTCTTTCATTTGAAAGGCAAGGCCGCTGTCAACTAAGTCAAACAAGTCATAAAAGAAGTTGGAACCTATGTACCACAGTACCAAAGGCCTCACTTAGATAGGCTAACTGGCTCGCATACCAGCGTATTCTCCCTAACTTTCCGACTCCGCAGTGACCCAGCTGACAGCATTTCTTCGAATTATCCCTTCTGAGTGAATATGATGGAAATAATCAACACACAATCACGTGTGGAGCAGAAATAAATTTCTGACTCACATCAGGCTCGAACCCAGGTCTTCAAAGACCTAGGTTCGATCCTGATGTGGTCAGAAATTTATTTCTGTTCCACACGTGACTGTGTTGATTATTTCTTATACTGTATAATATATATATATATATATATATATATATATATATATATATATATATATATATATAATATATATATATATATATATATATATATATATATATATATATATATATATATATATATATATATATATATATATATATATATATATATATATATATATATATATATATATATATATATATATATATATACACATACATACAACTGATCATTTATAGTTATATACCCTTATCTATCTCATACTTTATATATATACATATCTGATTATTCACATACTAATCCCTAGCATTTATTAGCATAAAATGCATATAGCTGATAAAAAACTGTTATTGACAAGTATCTACCCCTCTACATTTATAGGCATAACCTTCTCTTCATGTTTACTTATCTGACCCTCAGCATTTATGTGCACAAAACAGACCCATCGCATTTATTGTACGTTCGTATACTGCCCCTTAATATGTATATATTTGGAATATAAAATTTAGGTCAAAGGCCAATCGCTGGAACCAGTGAGGTCATTCATTGCTGAAAGGGAACTTGAGAGTAAATTGAGAGTAAAGAAGGTTTTAAAGGTGTACCAGGATGAAAACCTCCTAGTTGCATTATGAAACAATTGTTAGGAGAAGGTGGGAACCAAGATGGAAGAGAGATTGTGAACGGGAGTACAATAAAAGGAATGAAAGCAGTTGCAGGTAGGGGTCGAAGGGACGCTGCAAATTACCTCAAGTAAAGCCTGCAGTGCACAGCGTGAGGTGCACTGCCGACACTATCCCTCCCTACGTGGTGTATGTGTATATGTCTTTATCTCTGACCTTTAATTTCAAGCATACGTACATAATCCTAAACCCTCTCTAAGCTAAGACGACTAACAGAGACACCGTCTAAAGACTTGTTGATTCTTACAGCTTATCTCCAGGGGAAAGAAAGTTTTGACCTTTCCAGCGTGGAATAAAATATTTAACTTGGAATTCTACCCAAACCTCCCCCAACCTTTGCTGGCTCGAAGTAGCACTTGGGAACGAAACTTTATCCCGGCTGCTAATTATCTCGTCTTTCAAACGACCCGAGGGATATTTGTATTACGTAGGATTCTATTCATCGGAAGAAATTATATTGATATCAGGTGCTCGCTTTTACAATAACGTCAGTTTGGCCTTTCAGTAATCAATTGCTCTTTCATATACCGGTACAAAAGCTTTTGATAAGAGCACAACTGTCGATTTAAATGTCTGACATATTGTTAACTTGTCAGATTAGATTAGTGTCGCTTTTGCTATTCAATGAGAAGCCTCTAAAGCCCTAATATCAATGGTATTAGGTGAAGACACTTTCAATCTAGCAACCTTGAAGATCACTGATTAACGTTTTCGGAAAAACGGTCGAGAAATTCTCTTAAATTAAGCTTGACCATCCTTTAGACCACAGGCTAAACAAACAGTCTTAATCCCTTAATGGATGAAAATCAACTACAGTCATATGATAATGACCCTTGTCGCTCCAAAACACAAATGAAGTGAGAAACTCAAAGTTTATCATCTTTAAGAATATATTTCTTCAAGTTACCTTTGTAATATTTGTCTCAGCAAATCTGAATGAGTGTGTTTATATACGAAGCTACATACTGAACCAATAAAACTCAAATTTCACATGTACAATCACTAGCGGATCCAGAAAAATTTCATGGGGGCACCAATTTTCATATTACACACACACACACACACACACACACACACACACACACACACACACACACACACACATATATATATATATATATATATATATATATATATATATATATATATATATATATATATATATATATATATATATATATATATATATATATATATAAATACATTTCTTTAATCCAATTTTTGTTTATTTTTCTCCATTTTTATATTTATGTTATTATCTAAATCTTCAATATTATTTTATCATTATTTTTCAATCATGTGTACAACAATAGCTTTATAACTAAAACTAACATATCACAGGGCTTCTAAACGCCAAAGAAAAACGAAATTTCCACAGCACCTCTATTTGAACATTGAAACCTGTTTCCTAATGACTGTCAAGCTGCACGGCACGTGTTACTTAAAGTGAACACTAAGTTTTAAACCTTCTAAAAATCATTTTCAAAACCACCTGAAGTCTGCAAATATTTTCTTTTAAAATTCCTGTCTGATTAAATTATAAAAAATATATTGCATGCTGAAATTACGAAAACATCCACAAGAATCTAAAGACTGTTGGGATAACGATGATACGAAAACTTTTGCATGAAAGCGTGGAGAAGTATGAAGCAGATTCTTGTATCTTTTATGAGATCCAGCATCCCTCTTTACAACTTTACCTGTCTGTATACCTGGAGACGTCTGCTAACTATAAAATGACACATATTTAAAGGCAAAAGCTGTGACATGAACTCCAAAACAGGTGACCTCCGTAAATTAAGCATGGTTAAATTCCATGCATACCTTGGTTATCTTTAAAACAAAAGTAAACTCTCAGCAGGAGTGTGATGCATATTGCCCTTTACGTTATAATAGGAAAATATCTTGCTGAACTTAGAGCTAATAATTTATTTGTTATAAATCAATTTGCATAATGCCTGTAAGAAAAAAATTCTCATATGCTAAGTCGTAATGGTGCACAAAATCACTGTGCTGTTTTAAAATGAAACTTACTACAAAAAATGTCACGAAGCCTGATACGTACAATAAATACAATTATTTTCGTAGATTCGTAAAGGGCGATTAAATGTATCTCCTTAGATATATTCAGGACTATAATAAATAAATATATATATATGTATATATATATATATATATATATATATATATATATATATATATATATACATATATATATACATATATACACATTGTGCACCTAAGTATAAAATACATATACACACAAACACACGTTCATGTTCCTGTACACAAATATATTACTATCCCGAGATGCATATAAGATTCGCAACATGGGTAAAGTAACTACCAACTTTATTCACTTAAAACTGCCATTGTAACGGACTTCCACCAAAGTCTTTGCATGTGAAGGGCACAGAACCGAGGACTCTTGACTCCAGCAGAAGGATCTTTATCCTTTACTCCTTCTCCTCAGCTAAACTTCAGCTGATCTGCTCCTCTGGCCTTTGAGGCATGATAGCAGCCGAAAAAGGCACGACTGTCCTCCCTTTAAAGATGATATGGGAAGTCGTCACGTGGGCGAGCTATTTGCGATATTGCAAGGAGCAGTTCTAAAGGCCACGTAGCATCAGCCATCGCCTGCATCCTGAGCTAACCACGATGCACCGTAGGATATATACAGTAGAGGTACTCTGCGCGCTGATGAAGAGAGATTGGGAATATTCATGCAGTGGTTTACCTTTCTGATGTTTTATTTATACTATTTATTGAGTATTGATTTAACATTTTTATTCAGTTATTTAGCTCTTTCGCCTTTTTCAATTTCTTACTGATCTTATTACCTATTTTCGGTACAATTATAAGTTTACTTGTCTGAATCTGTGGTGAGGTCCATCTTCTGTAAATGATTGATCCTCGCTTTCATATTACTTTTAAACTTTATTACCACGTCTCTCTCTCTCTCTCTCTCTCTCTCTCTCTCTCTCTATATATATATATATATATATATATATATATATATATATATTAAAAAAACTGTAAAGGTTGACAACCCACGAGATTCACACTCATCGACACTTTATAACAATGATGTTTCTAGACTAAAAATACAATGAAAGTACAGCGACACGTAGTGAGAGAGGCTGTTAGCATTACGGCATTTCTGTAGGAGAAAACAAAACCACACACACACGGACACGCACACAAAAACAAAGTGCCCTGGCGCCTGAAATATACGCCTGTTCCACATAGGTCTCCAAAGGCACGTTCGTGAGGACGATAGGACTAAGCGATCTGACAAATAAATTGCATATTCGAAATTAAAGTTATCGGTTCCTTCCATGTCCTGCCGCGGCACAATGGATCCACGAGGAGAAATGTATTATCCTTTCGACGTCAGAGAGGCACAGAGGCACTTCATGGGGGCTTAGTACTGTAGGCGTCACGCAATACTCGTCTCAGTCGCTTCTGCTACTGATACCTCTTACTGAAAGTTTTCGAGGCAACGGGAATTGAGTTGAATATAGAATTTAGGCCAAAGGCCAAGCACTGGGACCTATGAAGTCATTCAGCGCTGAAACGGAAATTGACAGTATATGGTTTGAAAGGTGTAACAGGAGGAAAACCTCGCAGTTGCAATATGAATCAACTGTTAGGAGAGGGAGGAAAAAAATAGTTAAGTATACCTTAGTTTAACCAGACCACCGAGCTGATTTACAGCTTTCCTAGGGCTGGCCCGAAGGATTAGACTTATTTTACGTGGCTAAGAACCAATTGGTTACCTAGCAACGGGACCT
>NC_089756.1:14401225-14408725 GCF_040412425.1 Macrobrachium rosenbergii
GATTTTCAACTGAGCCTGCCTACCAGTCCGTCACTGCCCACCCACCACCAGTATAATCAAAGACGATATTAACACTGATGGAATAACAAACAAAATACTTACAGAGAAATATTCGTGAAGTCATACTAAACAACGCCGCAAAAGACTATCATTCTCCACAGAATGAGGAAACACTAGTGAAGTCAGTCTTTATCCTCCTACGCAAACGGCTTTTAATAATAAAGGAGGAAGTCATGCACATGAAATTAAAATAAGGGTCTAGAAAGAATCTGACAGCTGGTTCTTACCTGAAGATGAGAAGGTCCCTATGAATTCACGTCCTAAAGGTAATACCAGATATACTGGGCGGAACACTGAGCGGTCATCATGCCATACGCAAGGCCCTTAAAGATACCCGTAACCAGCACCGCGATTAACTGCTCACCACAATAAATAAAGATCGCTTTTACCGACGCCACGATAACCGACTGCTCATCACTCACACGGAGACAGGAAACAGTTCTCCCAGGAAAACTACCACTGATCCACTTACTCCGACTCAAAGATCCGAACTAATGTTCTTTACAAGCACTGACGGAGCACCGAAAAGGCCAACCCGAGCTTATTGGTGGTACACCACCTATTCGCCTAATCACGCAATAGTGAACTACTTCAATCAAGGGGTTTCACGTATTCTTTTCATTTCTTAATGTTTATATTTCGTTAACATATTCACTCTCCTTTAAATCCACTTACACAATCAGTTGATGTCAATGGTATTTAATCACTCCGGTTTTCGTTAGCTGTTTAATCAGAGGTACAATAAAGATATGAGAACAGTAATTACCCAGAGGCCGCCTATTCTATAAAATGTTGCCGGCTTGTGCACGCCCACACACAGCGTTTTTCCACTGAAGGGGATTTCTAAAGATTTCTAAAGAAAATGAGTACTTTAGTCCATAAGAAATGAGTTTACAGCTTCTCCCTTAATCTTTCCATTCCCTCCGGCCAACAATCAAATTAACTATCTAAGTTTGGCCTAGGCAATTCCCTCTTAAGGTATGGAATAGTACAGAATATAGAATTTAGGCCAAAGGCCAACTGCTGGGACCTATGAGGTAATTCAGCGCTGAAACGGCAACTGACTAAAAAAAAGGTTTGAACGGGCCAACAGGAGGAAAACCTCGCAGTTGCACAATTAAAATATTATTAGGAGAGGGTAGAAAGTAAGATGGAAGAAAGATAATATGAACGGAGGTACGGTAAAAGGAATGAAACTAGTTGCAGCTAAGGGCCGAAGGCACGCTGCAAAGAACCTTATGTAACGCCTACAGTGCACCGCATGAGGTGCACTGACGGCACTACCTCCTGTGGGATTTACGGTATGGAAGCCTGGAAACCATGTTATAGCTTATGGTATGGAAGCCTGGCAGCTATGACCTGACTGAAACCCTGCTTTTCGCTACCAAGCAATCAAATTAACTTTCTAAGTCTGGCTTAGGTATTTCTCTCTTAAGGTATGGAAAAAAGTAAGTATAGCTTAGTTTTACCAGACCACTGAGCTGATTAACAGCTCTCCCGGGAAATTGTGAGTCTGATTGAGCTCCTACTTTTCACTACCATCATAGTTTCTTCGTGGCAGAGTGGGTTAACGGTAGTCTCAGTCCTTCTACTGTGTGTGGATTCGACTCTCATTACGGATTCAAGGCTTTCAGTAGGAAACATATCCATAAATTCAGGGAATCTAGAAGTTAAGATGTCAATGTGGCAATCAAAAATAAGCAGACAGTATATATGTATGTATCTTGTATTGCACATGTATGTATTAAAAGTTAAAGTCCTCCTGGGCCTCTGTAGGCTCATACGGCAGGCGCTGATCTCCTGTTTCTTAGGCCGACAGCCAGTGGGGACAGGTCCCAATGCCTATGACACGTGGCTGTTATATATATTTATATATATATATATATATATATATATATATATATATATATATATATATATATATATATATATACATACATACATATATATATATATATATATATATATATATATATATATATATATATATATATATATATATATATATAGTTATATATTCAAAATATAATACCATGCACTACTGTTTCTTTAAATATGTGTTTAAAATTTAGTATAATCTTACATGTTAGTTCGCAAATACATACTCGTAAAATGAAGTACAAGAATAAGTAATATTTTATAGCATATGTAAAGGTACAAATAAACAAATGTCTGTTTGTACATAAATGTGTATAATATTAAGTTTGAGTGTATGTGTGCGTCCAAATGGTCTACGCTGATTAACGGCTGGAGGTTCGTGTTGGGCGGGGCCTCAGCGACTTGAGCAAGCATGTTACTTGGCCTTCGCCGGGCGCTCTCGTGTCCTGCAAGGGGCGCGATGCACCCGATGGTTTGGGGCATGCTGTCTGGTCCCTGTTGACTCGTGCATCCCTTCTCCTGCTGGAGGGGAGTATACGGTCCGACTCTTGTTGAATATTCAGGGTCGGTTTCTAGATAGCGATGCTTACCGCTTCGGCTATTAAGAGGCGACCATAGTCATCCTCTTTGTGCACGACCATTCATCAACATTATATAGATGTTCACCCAGGTCGTGCAAAAAAAGATAACTATGGACGCCTCTTAATAGCCGAAGCGGTAAGCATCGCTATCTAGAAACCGACCCTGAATATTCAACAAGAGTCGGACCGTATACTCCCCTCCAGCAGGAGAAGGGATGCACGAGTCAACAGGGACCAGACAGCATGCCCCAAACCATCGGGTGCATCGCGCCCCTTGCAGGACACGAGAGCGCCCGGCGAAGGCCAAGTAACATGCTTGCTCAAGTCGCTGAGGCCCCGCCCAACACGAACCTCCAGCCGTTAATCAGCATAGACCATTTGGACGCACACATACACTCAAACTTAATATTATACACATTTATGTATAAACACACATTTGTTTATTTGTACCTTTACATATGCTATCAAATATTACTTATTCCTGTACCTCATTTTATGTATTTGCGAACTAACATGTAAGATTATACTAACTTTTAAAAACATATTTAAGGAAACACTAGGGCATGGTATTATATTTTGAATATATATATATATATATATATATATATATATATATATATATATATATATATATATATATATATATATATATATATGTATGTATATATATATATATATATATATATATATATATATATATATATATATATATATATATATATATATATATATATATATATATATATATATATATATATATATATATATATATATATATATATATATATATATATATATATATATATATATATATATATATATATATATATATATATATATATATATATATATATATATATATATATATATGTGTGTGTGTGTGTGTGTGTGTGTGTGTGTGTGTGTGTGTGTGTGTAATTTAGCCATTTAACTTAAACAGGAACCGTCCGAGAAAAAATCAAACAAGTTATTCACCGCCACATACATACCTTAACTTCTGAGTACAAGACTCTCCTAGTGCGGATATCTTCCACAAAATATGTAAGTTCATGCACTTGCGCAAAAGGCTCATCAGCAGCAAGTTAAACCCTTTTACAAACACTGCGCTATAGATCTCCATCTTGCACGCACTGTCTCTTCTTGAATATCACGTATAGATGAGAATTATTGTAATGTATTTCACATCACAGTATATTACAGATTATTTTAACTTTATGACATTAAGCCCTAATTTCTAGAATATCAATAGCATAAAAGGGAAACGCGTGGGTTTTATAAACTGAAGGTGTTTCCCTCACATAGGTAAAGAGTCTAATTTCCGGCTTTATAAGGCAACTTCTTTAGGAGCTTTTATTATATGAGAATTAAATCTTGAAATACATGTGTTCTAGGGAGGAAAAACTCCAAAATATACGTTCTTATGTATCACAAGTCGGATGCCGAGAAGAAAAAAGGGAGAAGTAGGTAGCAAGAGCGAGAAGCCTACCCCTAATGGAAGGGCTAAGTACAACTCTAGAAAGAGGGAAGATTATAGGAACCACATGATAAAGTTCTCTCATGCCTTTCTCTAAATTTTACTTGCATAGATATCAGCAAGATTTATCATGGCAGATAACAGCAATAAACCCAGTTTGTTAGATGAATGTAACAATACCTGAGCAACATATGGAATATGATAAATTTATTTACAAGGAAAGCATCTCCAAATTTACAAATAAAAAAGAATAAAAAAATAAAAAGGAAAATTTATCTACTTATTTCCCTTCTGATCTTTCTTATTTGAACGGTCAATGTCTCTCACTGTCTTCCTTACCTTATTTTTCATGGGCTTTTATAGTGACTCGTTGGTGTTCACCGAGAGGGGCTGAAAGTTGGTCTCCTTCCTACAGTTGCCAAAAGTTGTGTTCTGGTCATAAGGGCCAGACTCCTTCAGGAGAGAACTTTCAGAGCCTTGTATTCATTACGCCTGCATAGCTCTTAGACTCTCAATATTTTACTTTTTATGTGTCATATAAATCTTCACTGGTTTATGTGCATTCAACTATCTGGAATCTTTCCGTTTCATGGTATTTATCTGGTTTCCTTTTGCTACAATGCGCATATATATATATATATATATATATATATATATATATATATATATATATATATATATATATATATATATATATATATATATATATATATATATATATATATATATACATACATACATATATACATATAACCTTTCGACTCACATCTGGACCCAGGAATCGAGTCATACATTACACACACACACACACACACACACACACACACATATATATATATATATATATATATATATATATATATATATATATATATATATATATAAACACTACATATATATATATATATGTATATGTATACTATATGTGCATATATAAGTGTGTATGTGATATTAATGTATTGATGGTATCACTCATAGTAGCCAAAATAGCAACAGCAAATGAAGTGCAATAAAAATTAGAATAACTACAACAACCGGAATAATAATAATAATAATAATAATAATAATAATAATAATAATAATAATAATATGCCATTATGAAATCATTATTAGAGAGAGAGAGAGAGAGAGAGAGAGAGAGAGAGAGAGAGAGAGAGGAGACGAGACAGCCAGTCTGATATTCCCAAATAAAAGAAAAAAGAAAAAAAAATAACATCAAATGGGACAGACTTCTTCCTCGCCAGTGGCGCATTGCATTAAGCAATGGCAGACTACCAAGGGTCCTTTTGTAATACTTAAAAGGGCCAGGGACATCTCACGGTCTTATTTGTATGACGGCAAATCTTCAGTTTGTTACACTTGGTATCGATGAGACGAAAATAGCGGGGAGTACTGGTCCATGATAGGGAGAAAGCTGCCAGGGGAAAACTGTGAAGAATTTCCCTTCATTATTCTACGTTATTAGTATAGAATATTTCCCTGGGAATCTCCTTTGCCATACAACGGTAACTGTAATGGACATTTATGAGGAAACTTTCTCCGTCGTTGCCTTTGGTGAGAAAGTACTTTGGAAATAATTCCCTTCACCATACACTTAATAAACAGTAGGGGAAAATTTTGATGAGAAAGTAATAATTCTCTTCACCATACACTTATTAAACAATACGGGAAAATTATGGAAAATTTTCCTTTTATATATATTACCTAAAAGTAATATACTGGGCACATGAATAAAACTCCTTTATCACTGAGAGGTAATCCTTGTTTGACCGAGTGTTTTTCAAATACTGTCGCCGCAATTACACGAGTCATCACGGTAGGGTGATTCCCAGTACTAGGATATTATAAAATATTACCATGATTATATAAAAGCTATTGCATGATGAACCGTGTGGTTTTTAAACGAAATATGGCGTCACGACCAGACTGGCCATTATTGAGTATTCAAGACATGTGATTCGTAGCTGAGTAAAAGGAGTGATCTTTTTACTCAACAATACTCAGCCTTCTACATTTTTGGATAATTTAAGTTTAACCTTATTATGAGTATGCACGTTGATGTTTTACAGACGTCCATCCAGAACGAGTTAAAATTAATTTGTAAGACTTGCTTCCACGGGACAAAAGGAACATAAGTGATTAAAGTAAAAGTAATTAAGAGGAAGGAGGTATATTACAATAACAGGGGAAAATGGCAAGCAAATTAAAACAAAGAAAATGACAATACAAGTCAAATATACGTTTATAAACAACAGATACGAAGTACCGTAGAAGGAACACTAAGGCAATAAGAGCTATGTGTTTTGAAATAATACGTCGGCCTTTCTTCTTACGAAGCGCTTGACGTACAAGCACTGCCATAAATGACAACTGACAAAGATACAGCAACCACTCGATCATATAAGGAAAGCAACGATTGTTTGGGTGAATTATTATTTATTTATGAGTTTACCTCACAAATTTTTCCGAATTTAAATCACGATTACCTCAGTTCATACATAAGAGGACGACGCTTACGCACGGGTACTTTGCTTGAAAATACAAACGGCATCCGCCGAATTACATAAATATACATTTATGATCAGAGAACCCGCAATATTACTCCTCTCTGTACTGAGGGGCTAGAAATGTGCATTTTTCACTAATGTTGTGGATTACTGCATGAATTTAATTTCTGATGTGGGTTTGATATTTTTTTTATATTTACCCAAAGAGATAAAGTTGCTGCTCGGTTCTTTGTTGTTGTCTTGTAGGTTGTTTCATGTTGTCTTAATACTCCAAATACATAAACAGGTTTGAACAACTCTAAGCTTCTTGACGCAACAACGTAAGTGTTACATTTTCGCGAAGAACCAATATAGAACAAACATCAGGCCAAAGGGTTTGATGGCAATTGTGTAAGAACCCGATCGAATGTAGAACCGGACGCCTATAGAGAATATTCGAGTCATATTTGTTCACGTTATGAACTCGTTCTTATGGAACAAGCCTAACAGATCGATAGCTAGCGAAATAAACATCCACTGAACGAAAGTACAGTATGCACAAAAATAAAGAAAGGAGAGAAAAAAAGTATAACACGAAAAGCGAAATAAAATAAAATATTAATTATGAAAAATGGGTAAAGATAATGATACTCGTATATAAATATTCAAAATAGAACACCAACGTTCGTGTACTACAATTGTAAAGGTTGTTATACTCAAATAAATTTGTTTCGGCCTACCAATTAATCTCGGCATGAAAATAATTACTCTCCACTAAAAACCCGGAGAGAGAGAGAGAGAGAGAGAGAGAGAGAGAGAGAGAGAGAGAGAGAGAGAGAGAGAGAGAGAGATGCCGGCAACAATGACAAAGAAAGATTAACATTGTAAAAGTGAGATGAAGAAAGAGTAGTTGTTAAAACTCATACACAGGAGAGAGAGAGAGAGAGAGAGAGAGAGAGAGAGAGAGAGAGAGAGAGAGAGAGAGAGGAGGAGGAGAGAGGAGGAGGAGGAGGAGGAGGAG
>NC_089756.1:14411225-14423725 GCF_040412425.1 Macrobrachium rosenbergii
GTTTTTCATGTTAAAATGTGGAAGGATAGTTGCTAAACGAAAAAACGTTAAATAAATAATACATCATTGAATCCAGGTAACGATCAGAACCAAATCGAACTGATAAGTATATCTTTATATTTCTTATAAAAACTTTGGAAATATCTTGTTTTTTATTCATGTATACTCTAGGCGGAATTCAGTGAGCATAAAGGCTTATGCAGAAAAATACAAACAGGCATGTTTTTTTTACAGTTTATGATTACTGTTGTTACTATTATTATTGTTGTAACTATCATGCATTTTGGCTCAGGTCCAATATATGAAGCCCAAATAAGGTTGAAAATGTCTCCACATACTTTTAAAAATAAACTTTTTTCTTATTCCACACATACTTCAGGAGTTTAAAGAACATATAGAGACAAAAATACATAATAAAAATATTAATCAAATCCTACGTATACATAAATACATACACGCATACATACATATATATACATATATATATATATATATATATATATATATATATATATATATATATATATATATATATATATATATATATATATATATATATACTGTATTTCTATTTGAAATTTCAAACCCTAGGGTTTAAGTCTGAAACGCGAAAATAAGAAATAGTTTGATTCACAGCAAGGTCAGATTCAGAGCGATATCCACTGACTCAATATGGGTTACCTGCGTTGACCGAGACCCAAAAATGCATTTACTGCTGTTCTATCATTCCATCTTTAAAGATGGACGTACTGTACTGTATGCTAGTAACAGTAATATCGCGAAGAGTATGAAACGTGTAATGCGAATTCCGTAGAGTTTACATAGCAAACGTATACTGAAACGTT
Source organism: Macrobrachium rosenbergii (assembly GCF_040412425.1). Lineage (NCBI taxonomy): Eukaryota > Metazoa > Arthropoda > Malacostraca > Decapoda > Palaemonidae > Macrobrachium > Macrobrachium rosenbergii. The sequence goes on from NC_089756.1 coordinate 14,412,071, forward strand.
TATGTCAGCTATCCATCTTTGAAGGTTTTATATATATATATATATATATATATATATATATATATGTACAGTATATATATATATATATATATATATATATATATATATATATATATATATATATATATAATAAAGTCCCCTTAACTTTTCAAGAATTCGAAAAGGAATGGGACTACTGGTAATACATTTGTATCTAGTAAAGGTGACCAGTATATTCTATATAAATACACGCATATTATGTGTGCATATATATATATATATATATATATATATATATATATATATATATATAATATAAGTATATATATACATATACTATATTTTATATATATAGATATATATATGTATATAAACATAAACATATATGTATATATATTTCTCAGTGTTTTAAAATTATACTGTCTGACTTCATAGTTGTCCCAACAAAATTGCTGATAATCAAATCATCAAAATAACTCACAGGGTAAATTAAAACACCGGCAAATAAAACTCAAAAACGTCACATTAACAACTATGCCGGGTACACCAAGAAAACAATTTAATAAAGAGAGCAAACAAAGCATTTAATTTGCAGAACAAACAAAGCAAGAAGCCTAAAACAAAGTTTCTGTGAATGCGAAGGCTGGAGGAAGTGTGCTGTAACTCTCAGTTTGTCGAAGAAGAAGGGGGTAAGCCTGTATCCCTGCTATGTATAGAAGAGGCCTCACTTCGAGCTCATTTGCATAAAATATATATGTGAAGCTCTCTTTATGCTACCGGTAACGTAAGGACCGGCGATAAGGTGAAACCACATGATTTATGCTATGCGCCGTCGTAAAACAACGGACAATAAATAAAAAGGATTGCTGTCTTACCATAAATATCTGTATCAATGTTGATATATGTTTGCACATATATATACTGTATGTATATATATATATATATATATATATATATATATATATATATATATATATATACATATATATATATATATATATATATATATATATATATATATATATACATATATATACACACATTTATACATACACACACACACACACACACACACACACACATATATATATATATATATATATATATATATATATATATATATATATATATATATATATATACATACATACATACATACACCAGACTTCACTCGATTTACACTGCCAAATTCTTTATGCGTTTGAGAAAAACGTTATTTGTCTGGAAATAAGAAGATAATTTCGTGCCAGTAAGAACGGTCTCAGCGAAAGCCGTGACCTACTGAAGGTGCCGAGCTATAAATAGTCAGGACGTTTACTCGTAACAAAAACAGACGTTTCTCCAGAGAAAGCCCAATGCAGGTTTCTTAAAACAAAAGGAAATGAATGGCGTCATTATGAATAACATAAGAAAAATGAATGCAATTTTCTTAAAACGGAAAGAAATAAATAAATGAATGGCGTAATAAAAATTAGAGTTCATAAAAAATTAAAGGTTAAAAAAATCTGATATACAGTTACTGCCATAAGAAAAAAATATATATATCTTACTTAGTCAATCTTGCTGTATGTATATTTTCAGCCTTGAAAATGCAACGATTTAGTTGTAAAACGTTGGCCTTAGAAATAAACTGCAAATTGTATCGAGGGCCTTTCCCTAGACGCCTACGATTATTTATACATACATACATACATACATACATACATACATACACGCACACACACACACACACACATATATATATATATATATATATATATATATATATATATATATATATATATATAGAGAGAGAGAGAGAGAGAGAGAGAGAGAGAGAGAGAGAGAGAGAGAGAGAGAGAGAGAGAGAGAGAGAGAGAGAGAGAGAGAAATAATTTCGAGGCGCATGAAAGAGGTCACTTTATCCTAATTCCCTCGAAGAAATATCCTTAATTCTCAACCACTAGACAAGGCCTTGTTTATAATTAATGTGACCATCTCGGTTGCATCGAAGCTTTTATTTTTCCCTTTTGTGTGATGTGGGAATGAAAAATTAATATTAATCTTTTCCTTGACTCACACCGAAATGAAAAAGCTAATGAGTTTTCATGGGTTGACAACACAATTCTGAGATTTTTTTATTCCTTTTTTACGAACTCACGAATCAAAATTGACGTTTCGTAGACCCAGCTTCCTGGGAAGTTATCTTTCCATGTCTCAGGAGTCACACTCGCACGCAATGTACCTATGTATGTTTGCACGTAAGCACGTACATAAACTTCGTGCAACTGTCTTTCGAATATTTCATATTCTAAGAATTGTTTTTTTTTTAAATATGCGGCAAAACGCGTACGCACAATTCCCAAACTAGTAATTCCCAGCATATATACGCACGCACGCACTCATATACACACACACACAGATACAAACACACACACACACACACCTCATCTGAACCATAGTTTGCATTCATTATTTCCGGGGTGCGATGGCATGCATCGTTTCACCCCCACGAAATATTTCTGAAGGTAAATGCTTGTTAATTTAACCAGGAACTTAGCTAAAAGGAGGGAATACTTAAACGACTTTGTTGTTTATTCATTATTTGGAAACAAAGTCCCTGTGTTACTTTTCGCAAGAGAGAAGCTTATTTATTTCCTCTTCGCCCGTCCTGATTAGGCCTAAGTGGTGTGCTTATCAGTGGTCCTTTTGACGATTCGGATGAAAGCGGTCGTAAGTCAACTGTGGAACTCCAGCGGAGTATACGAGAGAGGGCAGAGTGGGCGTGTGTGGTGTGATGACGGGTGTGTTGAGCAAGTTCAGATCAATGTTGCGCAGGCCTGGCCCCCCCGCGCACTCAGTGGACGCGGCCGCCGCCATATTGATCCGGGAGACCGTCGGTAGAGCAGCGACTGAGGAGATGGCAGCAGCGGCTCCTGTCCTCCATCCAACCTTACTCCCACCCTGTACATTGTGTCCTTTCATGCTAGTGAATTATTGTGATGTTTAACAGTGATATTTTGATAAAATATAAATAGCAAACATGTTCAGTTTTGCAAATAAAATGCTGAATGCCCTCGTGGGCAATGAGGAGCCTACATCTGGCGCACCAAGTGGCTCTGTACCGGGAGCGCCGCGCCCTCAGAGCCCTGGCCTATTAAGAATGGGTGGTCCAGCAGGGCCTCGTGGCCCTATGCAAGGCATGACAGGGCCCAGACCGCCGGGAATGGGTGGAAACATGGGGCCTGGTGGATTTGGAGGCCCGGGGGCGAGACCTGGTGGCCCAATGGGTCCTGGTGGTCCAATGGGTCCCGGAGGCCCTATGGGCCCTGGTGGACCTATGGGCCCTGGTGGTCCAATGGGTCCTGGTGGTCCGATGGGTCCTGGTGGTCCAATGGGTCCTGGTGGTCCAGGTCCTGGTGGACCAATGGGACCTGGTGGACCAGCAGCTCCTGGAGGACCTGGAGGACCGGGAGGTCCAGGAGTACCAGGAAGTCCTGGTAGTGTAATGATGCCCGGAGGACCAGGTGGGCCAGGAAGTGTAGGTGGTCCTCCTGGCATGAATGGACCAGGAGGCCCTGGGATGAACCGCCCACCGGGACCAGGAATGAGCCCGAGACCTCCTGGAATGGGACCAATGGGACCGAGAGGTGGACCTCGACCCGGTGGACCTAGAGGAATGCCACCACCTGGTATGGGTCCTGGAGGTCCGAGAGGAATGCCCCCAGGAATGGGTCCTCGCCCAGGAATGGGTCCAATGGGGCCACGTGGATTAGCAATGAATGGGATGGGTGGGCCTCGTAGCCCTAGACCTGGTCTCCCTGGCCCTGGGGGCCCACGTGGACCCATGCCAGGTCCAGGACCCATGGGCCCAACTCCTGGAAACCCACCGAATGCAAATATAGGTAAGGTGTTCGAAATTAATCTTTTCTTTCTGACATGCAATTTGTAAACACAAGACAAACAGAATGGTAAACAGACAAATTCTTCCCCAGTTTCGATTCTTTCCTTAGGAAAACATTAATATTACTCATTCCCATTTCGTAATAACTTCTTAGACGTTAACAACGACCGAAAACAGTAAGGCAAGCAATAGGTGGGATGACACAGGACATGTACAATTCCGCTAGAAATGACAACATTCACGATATTAAGGACAATACTAATGTACGTGTAAAAAACGTGACATTTAAAGTAGAAATTATTAAAATAAAAAATATAATGCTAACAGTAAACAATAAAAACAAACTATTTTGTTTAGGTGTTTTCACGAACTTCAACTATCCCTACAGTAATCCAAGTCATGACGATGTAAGTAATAACACCAGAATTATGAAGAAAACAGATAAAAAGATAGATATCTCAGTCACTGTTGATAATAAACATTTTATTGATGTCAAAAACATTCGCACAGTTTTGTTTTGTTACAGGCTTCTACAGCTTTCTCATTAGCACCATAACGACAGCGCTCTAATGATAATAATAACAAACGCAAAAGCAGCAACAAAAACACATTGCATAACAATAATAATAGTAATAACGATGATACTAAGCTTGGTACCACCACTACGTTTAATGGCTCTTATTTTCGCCAGTCGGGAAGACAGCGGAAATTAGGTGCCGCCAAAAACGCCGATTGAAAACATTTCTAGCAAAACAGGTATTGAGCCACAGTAATTACAGGTTTCATTTGTAGTTCGGCATTCATTCTGATTTGGAACACGGTAAAAACCATCCATTACTGGGGTACACTGTAAATGTTAGATGTTCAGCAAAATTCACCACAAAATCCGTAGATACATGTGTGTGGACGTTTATTCCAGAGTGCCACAAAACACATAAGTCATTTCCAAAAGTTAACTGTTATACATATTAAATTTTGATATAGTAAAAAACGAACTAAATATGCCCGTTTTAGATTTATAACCAAAGATTGTCAGAGGTGCAATAAGTTACGTATGTGCAAACATACATATATCCATACAATACCAATAAATATATATATATATATATATATATATATATATATACATATATATATATATATATATATATATATATATATATATATATATATATATATATATTTCTCTCATTTTTCCCATTCCGTATCATGAGTGAAGACGAAAAATTAAATGACAAATAATCATGCAACTCGCGAAACAGGACGTGTCAGGACCCGTCGCGAGTCCTCGGGACATCCTCCAGCTGGAGAGAGAGAGAGAGAGAGAGAGAGAGAGAGAGAGAGAGAGAGAGAGAATTTTGGTGCTTCCCTTGCCTCTAAGTGAAGATGTTTACTTCAATTTCCTCGAAATGAATTGCTGAGATGAGCTTCTAAAATTTTAATAACTACCAACCTTTCCAGGTGAAAGATGCGGAAAGGTTCTTTACAAGTCCTGGAACTGCAATTTCTTTCCAGTTTTTTCAATCTAATTTTTTTCCGTAAAAATTAAAAAAGGAAACATCAACACTGTAAATGTTATTTAGTCATGTATGAAACCAAGTTAAAACAATGTATGCACATTAACAAGTATGTGTATATATTTTTGTAGATCAATCAAATACACGTAGTTTACCAGAGATTTGCAGTAAATGATATATATTCAAACCACAGACAAACAAACGTACAAGCACACTATAATACACACAAACACGCAATATACATATATACTCATATATATATATATATATATATATATATATATATATATATATATATATATATATATATATATATATATATACATTATATATATATATATATATATATATATATATATATATATATATATATATATATATATATATATATATATATATATATATATATATATATATATATATATATATATATATATATATATATATATATATATATATATATATATATATATATATATAATCACCTTCCAGAAAAATGTCAAGAAAATAACAAAACTGTCACTGGTAACACGTACACAGGACTGAATATTCGTAACCAAGCTAAAAACAGATGCACAGAAACTCGTGTGTCCCTAATCTGAGAGTTAACTTAAACTTTTTGGACCCAAACTCTACCAAACAAGAAAGCAGAAATACCACAAAATACGTCTGAAGATAATATTTGGTAGAAAATAATAATACACACATAGTCCTTCTTCAACTAATACCAGAAAACTCAACATGATCACAAGAGGGTCTCCACATTCTCGGTGAGAACTATGCAATGTAGTATGAAATAGCAATGCTAATTAATGCCAGCATGTTCAAATTTGCTTGGCAGTTGCACATACAGAGCGCACTTGAAATTAGAGACTGAGTACATAATGTGTAAAAACTTTGCTTACAGAACATACATACTGACATGGGAGTTAATGCATACTAAATAGCGGTATAGAGCTGGAGGAACTTGTACGGATGCTTATTTATAAATGTTAACAAAATTAATGAACTGTTCCAAATTAAAATATATAGAAAGGGTAAAAAAAAAAAAATAAAAACAAGAAAAATTTATATGATGAAGAAACTCGGACAAAACGGAATTCAGAATGTTCCCTGTAGAGAATGAACAGACAACGAAATAAGACCTAAATATGGAAAATGCAAGGAAAAGCAAGAATGAGAAGAGAAATGGGGTAGCATAAAAGAACAGAGATGAGAATGATTAGTCCTGCCCATCCTCCTCCTCCTCCTCCTCCTCCTCCTCTTCAACAAATAGCAGCAGAATGGAAATGATGACTACGAATGTTGTAAGAAGTGGGTAGACAGACGAAATGGAATGAATGAATGATACGCTTTTAAGGAAAAGAAGTAAAGCGAGGAATAAATGGATTTTAGGAATAAAGGGAGACGAAGATGAAGATAGGAGTTAATAATAATATGGAAGATGAAGATGGATACTATCACTAATGATTATTCAAATAACAACATTATTAATACCAAAGAATAATTGTGAACGTTTGATGTTCTCAATTATGAGTGTAACTGTATACCATACACAGTAGGGTACCCGCCATCATAGTTGTCAGATATCTTTAAAGGGTTATTCCCTTTAATCTTTTCACTTCATGGTGGATTACAATAAGAACTTACATTAATACGTTCTGAAAGTCATAATCTTCTTTATATAACCAAATTTATTCATTACAGGCTTACTTTAGACAGGCTAAGCTCTTCTTGACAGTTTGAGATAAGGTATAAAAAGAAGGAGAGAAATCATTCATATAAAGACACGAACGGGGTTCATTCTTGATTCAACAATATAAGGCTTCCTCTGGTTGATACTTCATGCATTTTCAAAGCACGAAAATAACCCGCATACATTTAGTGGGAACAAAAAACTTGCAAGGTTTAAATACAAACGTACTAGATCACGACTGGGTTTTTAAAGCACCGGAATCTTTACCACAGTGACTAAACCACCAGCAAACATGTGATACAAAACCCCGTCTTATTCTGAAGTTCGGAGGATGATCACTGATCCTTACTCGCACTGATCTCGCTCTCGACGCAGAAAGGTCAAATTATTTATGGAAGGAGAAATGAATAAAGGATCGTAGCCTCTTGACAGGGCTAAGGGTCCAAGGATTGCTCAGACACGCCCATACACGAGTCCCACTTAAGGGTGAGAAGGTTGTAACCATTATTCTTGGGAACGAACGACACAAAATATGGGACAATTTTCACATTTCATATTAAAAGGGATTACGGTGGAATATAAGTTCCTGGTCCTATTGTCAACATGCTATAAGAGACTAATTAATTCCCATGTAATGGTCAGGGGACCTCACAAGATGAACTAAAATTCGAGGTTAATGGTTAAAATACCATAAAAGATTAATTAATGCCCACATAATGGTCACGAGATGAACTGAAATTCGAGTTTATAGGTTAAAATACCCTCCAAGATGAATTAAGATTTGTATTAAATGGCCAAAATTCCTTAAAGAATTGCTCTGAAAAAGGATTAATCGAAAGTTTAATTGAATGATGAAAGTGCCCTAAAAGACGAATCAAAGCTATCTTTGAATGATTCAAATGACCTTCAAAGATGACCCTACCCTGGTAAATAGCTGTTTAAAGGGAAGTTTTACCTGCGGAAAAGTAGATAGGACTGTGGTTGGGTCATACCTAACTTTTACTTTCAAAGTTTGCACAGTAAAAATATATTCAATTGGTCTATTTTGTGTTAATATGATCATTTCATCATCAATATGCATACTTTAATGCCTATACGTGACCAATTAATATCTGTTTTCGATGATCCTGATGTAAATATAGAGAGGATTTTTGTAATGATGGTTCGACAGCTTAGAATTTAAAAGCACTGAAGCTCTTGTTAAATCATTCGTTCAAAAGCATCTTGACATGTCTTTATAGATTTATATTGCTGTGTTATAGTCAATATCGCATTTCTGAAGGCATCTTGATAGAAAAAAAAATATTCTAGAACTGATGTTGAAACTAGCAATATCCTTCGTTATAAAACACCCTCACAAGGAAAAAAATAACTTTAAGTCGACATTACTATCATCAATCTCATTCCTTCCCTTAAAAACCTCGATAACATTGAAGAATATCGCAAAACAAAAGAGGTCAACGCCCCCTTCTCCTCGCTGAACTGGGCACAACATAGCGAGTGTCATTCCGACTCCCGTGAGGGCCATCAAGCAATGGCCCTGCGCGAACTGGCACCAAAACACACCGCCCTTCACTTCTCAGGACGTGCGACTAATGTTCCCAGATATTCCTGGCGCAAATCAATGCCGCATTTGCGAATGCATTACTGGCAGACAGGAGCAAAAGCAGAAGGTCTTGTTCGAGTCAGCACTTTCGTCTTGCCCTTTCGGTTCCTAATTAATTTTATGGTTTCGTTAACGTGACTGTTTTCCTGACTTCAGATTTTTCACAGCTGACAAGCACACGATATTTTTTTTCTGCCTCACGTGTCCGTTTTGAAAGCTGGAGCTGGGATTCTAAGTCTCTTAATAGTGATCATTTAATTTCCTGAGTTACAGGAATTATTATTACCGTACTTTATATACTAAATTGCGTCTTCTCCTACTCAGAATTCTGAAAGCTCGGTAGCAATAAGCTTCTAATTTCCTTGTATGTTATTATTTATTACTTAAAGACCGAGTCTTCAAATTTCCTTTCTCTCAAATTAAAATATTCATTGTTTTCCTATGGGTTAACTAAACAGAGCCTGTGCTGTCAAACGGCTAGGTTAATTTAACAAAATACAACAGCTCTTATGTGACTATGTCTTCAAATTACATATTCTAGTGATATTTTTATTACAAGGAAAATACAATGTGAGAAAGTTTAACTAACTGGTCCTGGCCATAACATACTACTCTCTAGTGATGGCCTGAAAAACAGTGAAAACAATGTATTGAGACCAAAACATGACGGAAAAAGGGAATAACACATACATCTTCCGAACTTTGAGCAAGACTCGCAAAAATAAACTGTCTCGATACATTAAAATTCATTCCCCGTTACATAATAAAATTCCCATTCAATTTCGTACCTATGTGATGGAAAATCTGTTTCATGTAACGCGGACTCGAAAGGGCGTGAACCTTCTTTGGGACCTCCTTCTCCTGAGGGAATCTCAAATTGAACGAAAGTAACGGACATAATAAAAGGTGTCAATCAAGCCAGAGTTGCCACTTAGTGTATTGGTTGCGTGCCAAGAGGGGCTTTAGTTGTTTGTACACCGACTACAAAGTAGATTTCCGTTGACATGAAGAATACACGACTTCTGTGATGGCAAGGACCGTCCTATACATCGTTGTGAGAAGATTTCTTATGCCGAAGACAAGCCTAACACCATGTCACCTCTTCACATTAGTAATTCTCCCCCCTTGTAACTGTAATTGAATCGTATTAGCCGGGATTAGTGTTTTTCTCCTTGGACTTTCTGGGCGAAATCCAAATATTCAACAGGTTTTTTCCAACATTTGTTACGCAATCCCTGCAAAAGACGTCAGGCTGAGATCTTGTTTCCCGTTTTGTGAATGAGTTGGGGGCTCAGAATCAAATTTGGGCTGCAGCCTCGAGAGATCTCCTTTGCCTTCACATATCTAAGGAAATAAAAAAAAAACTTCAGGTTTGTTGTCATAACACCAGAAGCTAAAAAACTATTCGAGGCCGGATCTTCGTGATTTTCAAAGACATGGTCATCATTCCGAAACTTTCAATGGAAACGATTCTCTTGGCATTTGTAGTCATAACTGGTCAAATGTCTGTAACTTACAACATTAAACCATCTCTCCTTCTGTTATGCCATCCCCATGACAGTCATAGTCGAGTAGTTGTATATGATAATACAATGTCCACTCTGAAACTATCTTAACACTCCCAGAAACAGAAAATGAATAGAAAACTGATCAGACAGCAGAAGAGCCGTATTGTAAATGTACGGCCAAAGCGAACATCTCAAACTTTGCCCTTTCCAGGGGATGCTGAAACCTGTGTGTGTGTTAGAATGGCAGAGAGGGAGAGGATAGGCCCTTAGCCGGTTGCCAAGCAACAAGACTCTCAAGTAGGTGGAAGCATCAAGGATTCAACATAGCTGATATGATTTCATATTTTCCGCCCCAATTTTCCTCTTCGTTTCCCCTCCATTGATTGAAGTTCTTTAGCAGCAGATCGAAATCACCTTCTTCTTTTTTTTAAATATATTATTCGTATTTTTTAGAATGTGGGCTGTTGTTCACTGCATTTCATTCCAGCTTTCCGCTGACTTCGGGTGTATCGGTTTTATTTTCTCTTCCCTCATATTTAACTGCGTGATATCCCCCTATTTAATTATCTATCGCCTTTTTCCTTCAACTGCATTACTACCCTAATACAGTCTCCCAATTTTTATTTTATTTTTTTTTCTAATAAGTGATCTTTCTGTATTTCATTTGACCTCTGTTACTTCTTTCTAATGAACACCATATTCTTAGCAAGCTCGAAATTCAAGCCAGTGGTCCCTGTGGGCGTATTCCTTATGAATAGGGTTCATTTTCTGAATAATAATAATAATATAATAATAATAATTTGACTCTCTTTGCAGGCTGATTTTCCCTAGGAGCCCTCTCGGGTTTATAGCCTTTTGACTCTGACCAGGAGGGTTTTCAGCTGAAGAGCTTGAGAAAGAAAGAAAGAAAGAAAGAAAGGTGTCAATCACAGGTTGTAAATGCAAAAATGGGTATCCTCTTGCTGCCTGCAGGAAAAATTTTCTTCTTCCTCTGCTTCAAGGACATGCCATTCAGGCTTCTTAGTTCTTGGCTATAACTATTTTTACCGAGCCTTCATCTCCGGTTCGGTACAAAATAATCTCTCTTTGTCTCTTTCCACTTTGTCCCTTTCCAATGCTCAAATAGTGGTTATATTTACTACACTTTCTACTTTCAAGTTTAGATCTTGATACCCAGGCATGTGGTTATTTTCTGCCAGGAGTTATTTTCTGCCTGGCTTTGTCACAGGCTTTGATGTGTGAGGGTATTTTTGGTGTTTCCACCCAAATCCCATCAGTTCATCAAAGGAGATTACTATAAATATTACACTTATCTATTTATGCACACAAATATATATAACTACACACACACACACAAACACACACACACACAATATATATATATATATATATATATATATATATATATATATATATATATATAAATACATCTCGAGACAAGACCTATTTAAGATCTATACAGTTAT
>NC_089756.1:14431225-14436225 GCF_040412425.1 Macrobrachium rosenbergii
ACGCTGACTTTGGCTAAAGAATTTTCGCGGAATTTTTTTTTATATTGGTTTTAGACGACAGTCACCCTTTCATGCCGGTTTGTTTAACTTTGATTCCAACTGTTTTCTTACTTCTCCATTCTTTACTGATTTATTATCGTGAAGGTTTTGTGAGCAGGGGCAAATAATGATTTAACTGACGGTGTTATTACTTTCTTTACATGCGAAAGCTAATCAGCGCTAACGAAGAATCTTGTACCGCATTTCCAGTATCAAATACTCAATAGTTTTGCATGGTAGCACAGCACCTAATGACAGCTACGTGCCCGTCTGGTAAAGAAATACAGTGTAATGAAGAAAGCATACAATCATAAGTTCTGCTGCCCTTCCATTGTGAGAATGTTAACAACAAATGAAAAATAGCAACGTGCACAGACAAACTCACATGCATTCATTCGCGCACGCACACACACACACTATACATATACATGCATACATACATACATACATACATATATATATATATATATATATATATATATATATATATATATATATATATATATATATATATATATATAGATACATATACATACATTACGCACACACAAATGCATATGTATATATATGTGTGTGTGAGTGTATTCATTATTTCATTACCATATTAGAATTCATTGCCCTTTCCTCCCGTTCGCAATTATTCTCAACTTTGACCTCTGACAACTTCTCTTACTAATTTCAATATTTCCTCGTCACTGGCCGCTGACAGTAATGCATCAGCTACAAGCACCGACCATTAATCAGTCCATTCACATATCATTTCTTTATACTATTAACTTTCCCCTATATCTAATTTACGTTCTCTGGCTTCTCTCATCCCTCAATCGCTAAAAATATTAAACAACCATGGGGACATACTATACCCTTCCCTCAGACCATCTTTTACACTAAACCAGTCAATCTCCCGTCTACTGTGCATTCTCAGAGATGAACTTACTTCAATTATGAAAATATTAAATGCTCACAATTCGTCTATACGCCCTAATGATTCCATCATAAGCTTATTCTAGAGCCCTGTGCATCTTTTTCCTTTGAATCTTAATATTTTCGCATAACTGTCTCGTAACACTTGGTCCACACACCCTCTTCCTTTATCTAAACCACAATGCTTTTCTCCTATCAATCCTGTCATCTGTTTGATTTTCAGTCGAAATCCTACCATAAACCTTCCTTGGCATATTAATTAAGGTTTTGCCCCTACAATCCTTTCAGCCTCTTAAATTACCTTCACATTTATAGAGTGGAATAACTATTCCTTTAAGCTATTTCTTCAGAGGATTTCCCTCACTCAGAAATACCTTATGAACCCCGGCTATCCACTCAGTCACAATTCCATCACCGTACCACAGCGTCTCGCCTGTAATCCCATTAACTCCAGGAGTGTCTCTCCATTTTCATCCTTTTAATCTCCCTCCTTATATTCTCAACAGTCACTTGCACAGCATTTTTACATTTAAAACTTGACCTTTAACCTTACGTCTCGCAGTTTTGCCTCTCCCTCTTCTAGGCTCAACAGATCTTTGAATTTAAACTTAACCTTTACCCTAATATCTTTCAGCTTTGCCTCCCCATCTTCTAGACTCAACAAATCTTCGAAATAGTCGTCTCATCGACCCAAGAATGTATTCACTCCAGACAAGATCTTTAATTCTGAGGTCCATTTATTTTCTTAGCTTTCTCTTTGAATTTATTTCCCCGTAGAATAACTTTGTATTCTCCCAAAAGTTCTTTCTCACCTCTTCCCTTTGATTATTACTTGCCTTCTGTTTCTTACAGGCTTTCTTGTCGACTACCTTTGTCCATCCTACTGAGTCCTATACAAGTTCTTCTCTACTGTTAGATATTTGCCCTTTACTAAACTTTTCATTGCCTCATCCCAGTATTAAATGCTATACTCGCTCTTCATAACTTACCATAACAATAAGCACTTATTAGGCTACTGTCCCTATGGCCCTATCGAGGAAATTTGCCACTCCTTACCTACTTCCCCCACTTCTGTGAAGATAAACTTAACATCGTGCCTAATTTAGTAAAATAATACAGGCAAACACTGTAGAATTGGCGTCACTTATGGTTAGTCATGCCCCCCACGATTTGTTGTTTAAATAAATCGTCAATCAAATGAACAAGATGTTAATGGAAATTAAATTCTTTGTCTTACGATCGATATTTGTTACTTTTTCCTTTTTTTTAAACCCATACGTTTTTGAGAGAGAGAGAGAGAGAGAGAGAGAGAGAGAGAGAGAGAGAGAGAGAGAGAGAGAGAGAGAGAGACATAGGAAGGAAGGAAAACTGAGATACTTATTCTCTCTTAACATACTCGGGTGGTATGGATATTTCATCGATATCGCACAGAGTCTTATAATCTTGTAAGGGAAACTGTACCCGAATCGAAACAGACCCTCAAACCAAGTAAGAGATGAATAAATAGCAGAAGACAGAATAAGTTTAATGGTGCTTTGGTTGCCTTTTAGTAGCCACTTGAAAACGAGCACGCTCACTTTCCGCCAGCCTTTATGCATTTCATATCCAGTGCATAGTAATATATAAAAAATATATCTTTTTTTTTAATTCAGCAACACTTCATTCACGGAAACCACGTTTCTCCCTTATTCATTCTTAGTTAAAAACTACTGACGGACTGCTAATCCAGGTATATATATCTTTAATAAACGATTTAAGAATGATATTTTTAACTTTCAATGATTAAACTTCAATAAACACTAGTACATGTACAAAAATTGAGCTCCCAAGAAGAAAATTTGCCTGTTCCATCGACTTTCAAAAAGCAACATAAAAAATAAAAAACACGAAAATTACAAAAAGCAAAAGAAAAAATACAGTCTGTAAGACCACTGAAAGTTGTAACAGTACCTTGCTGTCCCAGCTTTGTTTCGACTGGCTTGTCCGTTAGTGGTAAATTGTGATTTGGTTCCGTTTTACTGATAATCAAGATACTGGTTCAATTTTACTAATAATCGGATTATTTCCATACAATGGTCATTGAGAGAAGGCAAAATGTTACTCAAGCCATTCGATAAAAAACACGATTTTACCACGGAAAGAAAATAATATTAGGAAAAATTTTACAACCATATTTATGGCTGGCTTGCCGTTAAGTGTTGTAAGAAAATTCCGGATTAGAAAGGCGTACTCCGGAATACTGAAAAGCAAATGAATAACGCTAATCCACAAGTGTAAAACCACCGTCACCCTAAGACCCTTTGGCCAGGGGTGCAAATTAATACTCTCTTGAAAAGAACAGAGTATTACCTTCATCATTGATGGCTGAAAAAAGGAAGACGAAAATGACGGAAACACTGGCTTTAGTAAACGGCGTATTGAGGGTTCATAAAGCAAATTACGGGATCTTTTCGGACCACTAATCATCCTAAATTTACTCAAGTCTTTGGCAGTGCTGATAGTCTTTACGACCATAATGGACCACAAAGATGGATAAGCCGATAATGGGCATAACAAATTACTAACTATTCGTTGTTTTTATGACCATATACCGGACGTATTACATTAATACAGTAATTTTGGTCTTAAGCGAACAATAGTAGCCAGCAGATAGTCAACCTACTTCAGATGGGACCGCCCAGTTCCATTCATTTCCTCAGTCTTGAGGATTTCTTCTTCCTCTCTGAAGAAAAGTGAGGATTTATTCTTCCTCTCTGAAGTAAAGTAAGAATTTCTTCTTCCTCTCTGAAGAAAAGTGAGGATTTCTTCTTCCTCTCTGAAGAAAAGTGAGGATTTATTCTTCCTCTCTGGAGTAAAGTAAGGATTTCCTCTTCCTCTCTGAAGAAAAGTGAGGATTTCTTCTTCCTCTCTGAAGAAAAGTGTGGATTTATTCTTCCTCTCTGGAGTAAAGTAAGGATTTCTTCTTCCTCTCTGAAGGAAAGTGAGGATGTCTTCTTCCTCTCTAAAGAAAAGTGAGGATTTATTCTTCCTCTCTGGAGTGAAGTAAGGATTTCTTCTTCCTCTCTGAAGAAAAGTGAGGATTTCTTCTTCCTCTCTGAAGAAAAGTGAGGATTTATTCTTCCTCTCTGGAGTAAAGTAAGGATTCCTTCTTCCTCTCTGAAGAAAAGTGAGGATTTCTTCTTCCTCTCTGAAGAAAAGTGAGGATTTCTTCTTCCTCCCTGAGGAAATGACAAAGTACCTACCATTTCTGTCCAGTTGTTAAGATGTTTTATTTTCCTTTTATCAAGCGAAAATGCAATACATTACTACCCTAATGCAATTCTCCTTGTATTTTAATAATTTACTTAAATTTTTTATATCTATTATTTATTATTTCTTTTATTTGTTTATCTCTTGTTTAACAAGTGATCTCTTCTTTCTGCATTTCCCATTATCTTCTGTTACTCCTTTCTAATGAACACTATATTCTTTGGAAGCTTGAATTTCAAGTTAATGGCCCCTGTGGGCTTGTTCCATACGAGTAGGGTTCATCTCCTAATAATAATAATAATAATAATAATAATAATAATAATAATAATAATAATAATAATAATAATAATAATAATAATGTGGGGAAATCTAATACGAACTCCCGCTAGTAGAACAGTTTATGCCGACTTTTACAGTTGACCCCATAAAGGCAGGTTTTGCTCGGTGCGATTATCGCTCGACGATGATCGTTCATGGATTAACGATGATCGTCAAACCATTTTTAGAGCACTAATTTGCTTGTTTGTTAATCGGGCTGTTTTGCTTTGAAAGACTGACGGTAGGTCTACCGTCTGTCGTTCAAAGCAAAACAGCGCGATTAAAATACAAGAACATTAGTGCTCTAAAAATCGTTTGACGATCATCGTTAATCCATGAACGATCATCGTTGAGCGATAATCGCACCGAGCAAAACCTACCTTTACTTCGGTGTTAAAGATTTCCTATATCGTTCTCCGACCCACTATATAACAGATGCATTTAATCATCTAACTAATTAAAAGCTCTCA
>NC_089756.1:14438725-14456225 GCF_040412425.1 Macrobrachium rosenbergii
TATATTGTATATGTGTGTGTGAGCAATAAGTATAATATATATATATATATATATATATATATATATATATATATATATATATATATATATATATATATATATATATATGTATGTATGTATGTATGTATGTATTCTACATTTTTGTAAGCTTTTTTTGTTCCTACGCCTCGTTTCTTTGTGTGTGTGCGTGCATGCCTGAGTGTGTATGCGCATGTGTGTATGTGTGAGTTTATTCACGTGCGTATTTCACTACCTCATAAGATTACATTCAACAGAATTTTCCAATATCAAACTTCATCTCTTTCGGAAATATGCACCCACAGAATTGTATGGTATTGATAATGGAATTCGAACTGCCCTACCTTAGCGTTTCAGTTTTTGCGAAAAGCGAATTCCTGCTTTCCACAGGTCCTAAATTGGGCCACTCCCAATAGACCACGACTGTAAAAAGCCCTCATCGTTTTTAATTTCTAGACAGAATTGTTATGCCAGATAATTCCCAATCAGTCACTCAGCCATAACAACCTACCAATAATTTCTCGATTGCTTATGTCGTAATAGCGTTGCGTACGGAATAACCAGCGTAGTTTTAAGCGTATATCATAAAGAAATTAATAGAGATGAGAAAATGACAAGTTTAACCTCTAAGAAATAATTATTTTATATTTGAACGCCAATTTGTAACGACGCGTTAGGCAGTAAATGCTTATACAAAATAAAACGGAAAATAGTATATTTTCGATGGGGGGGATACATAACACAAAGTATGTGCAAATAAGTCACTGATATAGAAAAAAATATACCGGCGAAACCATCAAGAAGTTGCAAAAGTCAGAGACAAAGATATCAATTCAATACGAGACACTTTTGGGTCAAAATATAATCTATAGAGGGAAAGGCACGTTACATTTCATTCAAAAGTCGCTATATAGCCTTCACTGCTTAGAATCAGATGCCAAACTAATGGCGTATTTTCAAGGTTTGTTACAATATGATTTATGTTATTTTGCTTCAGATATTATTTTATCAAAGAAAATCTGCAAACAACTAAGAGGATTTAGTGAAGCGTAACCATGTTAGTGTTCTTTGTGTGTCATAATCTCCTTAAACTATGGTCTTCCACTCCCTCCTACCAGCCGGCCCACCCCACCTCTCTCTCTCTCTCTCTGTCTCTGTCTCTCTCTCTCTCTCTCTCTCTCTCTCTCTCTCTCTCTCTCTCTCTCTCTCTCTCTCTCTCACACATAGACAAAAATTTTCGTTATTATTCACTACAATCTTCTAACGCATCACTGCCTATCAGCAGAATTTATACTCAAATGTACATTCATATACATCAATCAATGAAGAAATGCACATGTACAAGAATATACATACACACACATATATATATATATATATATATATATATATATATATATATATATATATATATATATATATATAGAGAGACACACACACACATACATATATTAAATATGACATCCATACCGTGACAGCTAAACTTCAATTCCAAATAATGATGTGTGTGTGTGTGTCATTGACTCCACATCAATATTTGTTATTGAAATTTAGCTGTCACGGTATGGGTATCATATATAAATAAATAATATATTTACATATATATGTGCGTGTGTGTGTGTGTAAGGTATGTTAGGGTGTTGTAAAAGTTCCAAAGAATGGAAATGAATAACGGTTCCTTCCTTTATATGGGATAGGGGAATTTTCAAATATGAACATAATATTAGTTTAATACATCCGGGAAAGTATACAGTAAGATTATGACTGAAAGTAATAAAAGACAAAAGCAGTCGCGGGTTAGACAAGGAGGTATGTGTGAGTGTGGATCGACGTTTTTTAATGAAACAATTTTGTGAAGATTTGTGTAAGCAAAGGGAAAAAGATAAGCAATGTTAAGGGTGCTGATGATATCACGTAGAGAAAATAACTGGTTGAGAGCGGTTCAAGGCCTTTATGACAAGAATGACTAGGCTGCTAGACTCTGAAGGTGGGAGAGCAACAAGCTTGTTGTAAAAATGGGTCAGAGACGAGGGTGTGGATGATGACTCCCTAGCTTTTTAACATATTCACTGACTGATGTACAGTATATGATTGTACAGTATACATACTACTGTTAGGAATTGATGCGTCTCTTAGAAGATAGTAGGGAATAATAACGAGAGAGAGAGAGAGAGAGAGAGAGAGAGAGAGAGAGAGAGAGAGAGAGAGAGAGAGAGAGGGAGAGAGAGAGAGAGAGAGGTGGGGAGTGGAAGACGAAAATTTAAGTATAGTTTGATGCCGATGCAAAGTCGTGGAATAAGAAAATGAGCCTTAAAATAATTGTGCGTCTGTGCACGGTGGTCATGGCAAAATAACGATTCAGGTGTGGACAGAGAAAATTATTCTTCGCGTTAGGTAACCCTCTAATTAAAAGAGACATAGACCTGTGTCATGCGGAAGTGCTTCCGGATGATCGCCGCGCATGAAAGCACAGTAGCTCTACTACAGCAAAAAATGTGAGAATGTTGCTTGCAAAAGCAGCGAGCCCAAAAGCCACACCATTTGAACTTTGGAAAATATATAATTTATTATGGAAGAATTTGAAATTAGTGGCCTTTAAAAATCTGGGAATAATGTGTGGGATTTCAAGCCCAGCCTCTTACGTTAGGAGAATGACTTTTATAATAATGATAATAAAGATGAAACATACAAAATATGATATAATCATGATTTTTCTTACTTCTATCATTTCCCACTGAATTCAATCGAACATTCAGTCATTTACAATTTTATGATTTGTTATGATTTAACACAATCTTCCCTAACATTATTTTGTATACAGTAATTTTAACTAAGATGCACATCTCTTATAAAGCCCAATCCGTATAGTCTCTCTCTCTCTCTCTCTGCGAAAGTGCCTACAAGTGATATGGTTGTTGGCCTGGAAAACAAGATTGTTCAGTATGCCGATGATGCAACACTTGTGGGTGTAGCAGTCTTCACTTATGAGAAATGAAGATGCCCTCAGCCTCAATCGGGACATGGACCGAATCAAGGAATGGTGTAGTCGGTGGGGTATGAGGCTGAACTCCAATAAAACGAAAACACTATTGATTAGCAGATCTCGTACTGATTTTCCACCCCATCCTCCCCTTCAGGTGGATGGGACTTTGCTGATTGAGTCTGAGGCTTTAACTATTCTAGGTGTAACTTTTGACTCACATCTAACTTTTGAGAAACACCTAATCAAGGTCTCAGCAAATGCCGCACGAAAGTTAGGTATTGTTCGTAAGGCCTCGTGTGTTTATGACAGTGATAAAATCAATGCAACCTGTTTTAGGTCGTTTGTGCTTCCTTTACTAGAATACTGTTGACCGGTGTGGATTCTGCTTCTGCCAGAGATTTATCTCTTTTAGATAGAGTGGTTCGTGGTGGTAAGTTTGTGTTTCCTAATAGTAGCAGTTTTATGACTTGGACCATCGACGGATGGTCTCGTTTGTCACTTTTTCATAAGTTGTATTTCAACAGAAATCTGTCACATTCACAAGTGATCCCTGATCCCCTTTATCTGTCGAGAGCAACCAGATTTGCTGAACAGCAGCAGCATCAATATGCAGTAAATGTGCCTTGCTGTGGAACAGCCCCCCAGAGGATGTCGTGCAGTTGGAACTTCAGATGTTCAAGCGAAAATGCAATACATTACTACCCTAATGCTAT
The DNA here is from genome assembly GCF_040412425.1 of Macrobrachium rosenbergii. NCBI lineage: Eukaryota > Metazoa > Arthropoda > Malacostraca > Decapoda > Palaemonidae > Macrobrachium > Macrobrachium rosenbergii. The sequence goes on from NC_089756.1 coordinate 14,442,440, forward strand.
TCTTCTTGCATTTTAAGACATTTTTATCTATTTATCGATTTATTAATTTATTTTTTTCTTTTTTTAATAAGTGGGATTTCTTCTTTCTGTATTTCCCTTTACTTCCTCTTACTTACTAATGAACACCATATTCTTTGGAAACATGAATTTCAAGCCAGTGGCCCCAGTAGGCTTGTTCCTTATGAATAGGTTTCATCTGCTGAATAATAACAATAATAATTGTGAATTATGAAAAAGCACCGCTTTGTCAGACCTCTTTACCTAAATGTTCATTCCGCTGGGTCACCGAAAAAAGCTTTTGAAGGATTAACGATCAATGAATGATTGTTTTCGCTCATAATAAAACCCCCAGGATTAAATTTCGTCAAATCCGTGGAGAATCATGACGTTTCATGAGAGAGAGAGAGAGAGAGAGAGAGAGAGAGAGAGAGAGAGAGAGAGAGAGAATCCTGTTCTTGTATATGGAGGGAATAGAAAATATTTTTTGAGACTGAAAGACTACATATGCTAATATCATGGGTCTTTCATATTCTCTGTAACGAGAGAGAGAGAGAGAGAGAGAGAGAGAGAGAGAGAGAGAGAGAGAGAGAGAGAGAGAGAGAGAGTGTGTATGTGTGTACTTTCACGATTCGTTTTTTATTAGTGTTTTTGTATTAGTGACATTGTTATATGTGAAGAATGATCAAAATGAAAACTGAAAGATGAAAAGAAAAATACATTTTGGACAGTATATTTCACGTCAGTGACGGTATAAAATAAATGCCAAAAATTCTCGTGCGACAGTTAACTATTATTTCATTTTATATTTCAATCGGATTAGAGAGGATAAAATGATACTGTGACGCAAAACATCATCAGACACTGTATCACACAATACCGTATCAAAACACAGGTAGAAAAATATTTTACAAATACACTGAATGAGAGATATTTATACCAGAGCACATTTACAAACTAGGCAAACTACACTACCTGCTACTCTAATATTATGTAAGTAAAACATACAACAGCAAAAATATATTTAGTGAGAATTTCAAAAATAAGGACACCAAACTCCTAAGCACAGGACATCCAAATAAAAAAAATAGACATTTATAGTCATGAATAGGAATTACATCAAAAAGAATAAACACGAAATACAATAAAGAAAAATAAAGAAAGTCTTAATGACGCTGTCTCTTCAGGCCTGGCCATTAAACAGTCGTGTTTGCGCCCGAGTTGAGGATTCTTTAATAAATCCATTTTCTGTGCGGCTGGGCCGGAATGCTCCTTATAAACTCTGGCAGCCGCCAGTGAAGCTGGCCCAGACACTCGTAGTGATTTTCCCCACCGCATATAATCTTGTGTTCATGATGGGGAGTTATGGCGAGACGAGCCCAAATCTTGCTTCAAAAATGCAAAAAGGTGGGAGGAGAGAGAGAGAGAGAGAGAGAGAGAGAGAGAGAGAGAGAGAGAGAGAGAGAGAGAGAGAGAGAGAGAAAGAAGTGTTCTTGCTGCAAGTGTATGAGTATTATAACAGTATATTCTGATTAAACAAAGTTAACCATACAATGCAGGTCCCAAATATAAAAATATAGACGAGAAAGAGAGAGAGAGAGAGAGAGAGAGAGTTTTTGCTACAAGTGTATGAGTATTAAAAAAGTATATTCTGATTAAACATTGTCAACCATACAATGCAGGTCTCAAATATAAAAATGTAGACATGAAAAACAGAGAGAGAGAGAGAGAGAGAGAGAGAGAGAGAGAGAGAGAGAGAGAGAGAGAGAGAGAGAGAGTGTTTTTGCTACAAGTGTACCAGTATTAATTAAAACACTATATTTTTATTAAACAATGTCAACCATACAATGCAAGTCTCACATAGAAAACTATAGACATGAGAGAGAGAGAGAGAGAGAGAGAGAGAGAGAGAGAGAGAGAGAGAGAGAGAGAGAGAAAGGAGTGATTTTGCTACAAGTGTATAAGTATTAAAACAGCATAGTCTAATTAAACAATGTCAGCCACACAATGCAAGTCTCAAATAGAAAAATATAGGTAAGAGAGAGAGAGAGAGAGAGAGAGAGAGAGAGAGAGAGAGAGAGAGAGAGAGAGAGAGAGAGAGAGAGAGAGGGCAGTACGTGTAGGAATATTTAATCAATATATTCTGATGGAGGAATGTCGTGCATAAACGGTAAATCTTAAAATCACACAAAATATAGGCCAATAAAAAATGGCCAAGTCTTGCCGGGGCGAGAGAGAGAGAGAGAGAGAGAGAGAGAGAGAGAGAGAGAGAGAGAGAGAGAGAGAGAGAGAGAGAGAGAGAGAGACTAAGCGTTTTGGTAGAGCAATTTTAGGCGAAGTAAATCTCTGAACAGACTTGAATGATAGAAATACTAATCTTTCTTAGCTACTATTTCCAGTACAAATGAAAACACTGAGCATTTCTTATGACCAAACATTCTGATTCTTTCAAGTATAATTATAAGAAATTTCCCTTCTTATTTCTCCCGACTTTATAAAATCTCGATCGCTAATCCGAAATCATGAACCTTACGAAGAATCAAAACTGAAACTCACAAAATATGAATCTAAATATAAACACGAGAAGAGTATACCACCGCCACTTTCAGGTAAATATACATCTTCCATAAAATTCAAGTTTAAAAACTAAACACTTCATCATTACTGATCCTTAACTTCATAAATCTAGGAATATCTGAATTTGGAGAAATTCTTATTTTTTTTAAAGAGACTGCATTTTCTGTAAAATAAAATGAAACAACCTCATTTCTGATTTCGTAATATAAGTCTTACGATTATCCAAGGCCAGTACACTATGGATCAAGTTCGTATTCCTTTTAATACACAATTTTATCTTTGTGATATAAAAAAACTAATCTTAATTTTAGCAATAAAAATCTTATGATTATCAAAAGTCAAACAAACATTACGACCCAAATTTATAGTCATATACTAAGATTTTTTTATGAATAAAACAACCAAAAATTTTCCTTTTTTTCCTTTCGTGGCACAACTCTTACGATTATCCCCCCCCAAAATTTTTTCTTTCTTTTAGTAGGAAAATTCTACGATTATAAAAAAAAAAAACCCTTATTTTTCTTTTCGTAGGAAAATTCTGACGATTATCGAAAGCCATAAACTTGACGAAGGACCCAAAAATCGAGACTCGCAAAACACGAATAAACGTCACCAGATAAGACGTGTCATTTTCGTGTCCTCCGTGGCAGAAAGTCAATACGACATTAAGTCTGAACATACCTGAAAAACTTCCAAGGAAAGGGATGAGAAAAGCCACGGCCTTTTACCTTCTTTTCAAGTTTTACGGAAGAAAGTCGCATTTTTTTCTTTATATCCAGATTGTTTATTAAAAAGGGTGATGGGATTGGTATTGTTCAGAGTCTCGATAGTCCATGTGAGACGACAAAAATGACATCTATATAAAAACATAACAACGAAGAAAATTAAATAGCCTCTTAAATAACAATCACTTAACCGCAAGTCAACTTTCTTAAGCACCTGAAATTTAACCCATTCTTAAAAGCTCATGACCACTGAAGACGCCTGTGCATTTTTTAAAATCAATCTTAAACAAGAGACCACAAGAGACTAAATCACAGCCATTTTCAAGATAACGAAGACTTGATGCCCTGTTTTCTTCTTTCCATAACAAACAAATTGCGAAAAAACGACACTCGTTATGTTAGAGGACAGTCTAATACAGAATCTATTGTTCGGCTTAGAACAATGACCATTACTTCTGACATAAAAATTCTTAACAGCAAACTCGAATTTTATCAGCAGGTATAGATGAGACTGAAATTCCTTTTTCAGGTTCAGCACAAAAGCAATGATTCTGTATAAAAAAAGGATATTATTTTTTAAATCTGATCAACTTTTATTTATGAATCGGATTATATTGGTCGAGCAAAAGACAATTAGAGATCCAGTTAGGGACTGTCAGTTAACCTTTGATGTATATTGCATCTTTGATCTGCATTAATTTGTTTTTACTGATTACTTTTTTTCCAGCGTGTCCAATATTTGTTTCCAGGTTTGGCTTTGATGACTGTCCACGCACACCTGCGTGAATGAAATTGTTTTTGTGCCCGTATCTCTTTTGTTTACTTCCAATTTTTCCTCCGAGTCTTTCTGCTGGGGGATAAAACATCTCAATTATCTGAGTAAACAATTGTTTTTTTTTATTGCATACTTTTGTTACTGTGTTTATCAAATTTTGGAACTTTCAGGTTAGGATTGTAAGTTATGCCAAGTTTTCCAAATTGCATTTGTATATATATCTCTCTTCAGGACCAGGCCTCCAGCGACCCCCACTCTCAGAGCCGCCTGGAAGAAAACTCGGTCCAGGAGGCAATCTTCCAGGAGGCAATCTTGCAGGAGGCAATCTTCTCCCAAACCAGACACAGGGGGGAGGCCTACAACTTCCCACCACTTGGGCACAAAACACAATGACCCCCCAACCCGATATCAAAGACCTGAAACAAACGAACTCAGACATGAGCAAAAGGACAGGGATCACGAGGCAAGGCTCCCTCGGCCAGGAGCTCCATGAAAAGTCGCTCTTAGGTAACCAAAATTCCCCAATGTCTAGTGTGTTAGGTAACCGGGCTCCCCCCAACATCATGCAAGACAAGGCAGGACTACTACAACAACAACAACAACAACAGCAACAGCCTTTATTCGGTTCCCTAGGCGGGAGCTCGACAGCTTCACAGGGACCAGCTATGCCTGGCACCCAGGCGCTTATGCCCGGTGCTCCTCAGGCGGGCACCAGCATAGTCCCCGGTGCCCAGACACAATCAAGTAAGTTCACGCATCTCGAAAGCCACTTCTGAGAGAAAGAGAGAAAGGAAGGACTCGAGAAAGCCAGACTTTCTCATAGATGCTAAAGCACGACCTGCCTTCTGTATCCTGCTGGTAACATCTAAGACTTTGCCACTGCCAAGTATTTTCTTCTGTAGTAGAGCGAGAAGCAGAAGTATTGATGCTACATGTACTGGTAGAAGTTGTATACCTCTGAACTGTCTATCCTACGACAAGCCAACCCATATATATATATATATATATATATATATATATATATATATATATATATATATATATATATATATATATTATATATATATTATATATATATATATATATATATATATATATATATATATATATATATATATATATATATATATATCTTTATATATATAGATGCTTGAAATCACCAGAACACGTGATGTATAATGCATTATGTGTCACATGGAAAAACAAGTCACTGGGTATATATAACTTAACCTGTTTTGCCTCTAGATTTATAAAACATCTTCAAGAGGACTGATACACAGTGTTAGAAAGTCAAAATATATATGGTTAAGAGACAGTACAAACAAACAGACAGACATCTGTAAAAATTATTCACACCTGATGGTAAGGAAAATAAAGCGAGGGAGGATCAGTAATCTCACGAGCATCTGAGTTAAGTGCCGCACTTTCAAATTTTATTTCTCTAAAGAAGGTAGTTTACCTGGGCCTACAGCAAAGTTAAGAGCCCAACTCAGACGCTAATGAGTTTACTGCTCTTCCTTACCTTTCTTTTTTTATCACGTGCGAATATTTTGTTTCCAACCGTCTATACACTTCCTTGTGCTGTTACAAGCATATAATATTGCGAATTTCCATAACTATGTATCAGTCCACTTCAGGATATCTTAGAAGACTAAAGGCAAAACCGGTCAGGGTTTATTCCCAATTTAATTTTTCCTGGTGGTACATCTGCATGTATGTATATAATATATATATATATTATATATATATATATATATATATATATATATATATATATATATATATAAATGTATATATATGTATATGTATATACATATATATATATTTTATATATATATATATATATATATATATATATATATATATATATATATATATATATGACAGCACGCATTTCTATTACAGTAGGGTATGCACGCTTTGAATTTCTCTTGTTCCATTATACCAGTATACCTACCACACCATAATGAAGATATCTTTGCATTCCTCACAGTATTTGAGACAAGTAGACACCAAAACGCATTTTTTTACTTATACGACCCCCTCATATGCACACCATCTTTCCTAAAAACGCCGAATTTTAGTGAAAGGCGTCCAAATAGCGGCATAGCTAATGTGTTTTCTAGACTAAGTACCTAGAGCCGGAGGTAAGAGCAGTGCATTATGCCTTGTGTATAGAGAGAATGGAGTAGGTACTCGATACTAAGTAGAAGCTAGAGTAGCCAAGACTTTAGAGTTTCCTCCGTCGGTACCTTAAAGACACGGTAACTGAATGAAGGCATGAGATTAAACAGACGACAGTAAACCCATTCACAAACTGCATATTTTTTTTTTTTTACTTAACTGCTTCTTTGACCACCAAACGCAATACTATACGCAGAGTACGTGGCATGCTTTTAGCTTTTAAGATTTCAATGTTGGTATAATGATATTTCTAATGGCACTTACTGTAGAGTATATATATTATAACCAATATACTGATAACTTCTTGGAAGACGAACAAGGTATGTTAGTAACTAAGGCCCATAGATTCATAGATATATAGTTATTAAATTTAAAAACAAAGACTAAATACCTCCAAATTCCTTCATCTTTAAACTCATGATACCTAAAATTACAAATAAGAACAATGGTAGATAGAATAATAAATTTTACTCACCTACATTTTATATATATATATATGTAAAAATATATATAAATACTTCAAAATATTTAAGTTATTATAAACTAGACCGAAACTTCCTTTCGCCATACTTCATTTGACCGAGTAAGCAAAGCTTTACCTAAGACTGTCTTACTCTAACCTCGGAAAAATTCCTTAATAATTTCTGATCCCTTTTAGTTCCAAGTCAATAATATTTATTCATACCATCAATCCGAATTCTCCGGAGGTCCAGAGGAATAAATATGCTTCATTTTCTTTGATACTGAAGTTTACTGCATTGCAAAGGAGAGATAAAACTGAGAGGTGGGTACAACTGAAAATGTACGATAAAGCATTAGATTCCTATTGTAATGCTCACAAAACTATACGTGTTACGAATTTCAGTACAACTTTATCGCCTACATAATTTTCACGTCCAAAAGATTAGCCTTCCCACGTCAGGTTTTTAGGTGAAGGATATATATATATGTATGTAAATATATATATATATATATATATATATATATATATATATATATATATATATATATATATACATATATGCACACATATACATATTATATATAAATAGTGTATATATATATATATATATATATATATATATATATATATATATATATATATATATATATATATATATATATATATATATATATATATATATATGTACTGTATATATACACACACACATCTCGTCCATACATTTAAATATGTACAAAATAGTACATATATGGATATACATATACCGTGCGTATCTTTTACCATTTACAGTATAAATAGCTAAATAGCTCGACAGATATAGATATAGATATTAATATAAATATAGATATATAGATAAAGATATAGATATAGATATATAGAAGGTACATGTTACACTGCTTTTCCTCCTATCCCAGGTTCGCCGAAAAAGACGGTTTTTATCAGATGGCGAAACGTCTCAAAAAACATTTGAACCCAGAAATTTCGAGTTCATCGTCTGTTGGCTGCTGAATTTACACAGACCTTGGGAATGGGATCTATGGGTTTCACACACACAAACACATACACATATATAAACATTTATACGTGTATATATGTATATATATATATATATATATATATATATATATATATATATATGTGTGTGTGTGTGTGTATACATACATACATGTTGTATTTATGTATGTATGCATGTACATACATGTCCAGATAGGTTTCATACATATATAAATATATATATATATATATATATATATATATATATATATATATATATATATATATATATATATGGTATTTTATATAGGGATATTACATAAAGGGATAAGTATATAAGCAGACAGATATACAGATAGATTGCTAGAAGGATAATAGTACATCTTGTAACCTGGCCCTTATGTGAGTACATACAAGTTAGAAAGTGGATGCAAGAAGTTACACTTTTCCTCTATCCCGTAGTAATAATACTGTCAATTAGGAATAGAGGGCCTTTAAAGACAAAGAGAAAATATAGATATTACATATCTTACACCAATCTTGCGCAAAATGTCCTTCGAATTCCAGGTGACATATATCACTTTCGCTAACAACAGAGAGAGAGAGAGAGAGAGAGAGAGAGAGAGAGAGAGAACGGTTAATCATTGTCTGCAATTTTCGAAGGAAGAACGACAACCCTTTCTTGGGAAAAATCATGGCACGTGTTCTTTATAAAATACGGTAAAAAAAAATAGAGTAAAATTACTTTCATATTCAAATATGGTCTCAGTACCTAGGATATCGAAGCAAAATGCAACGAGAAATTCAAGAAAGAGGAAGAAGTAAACAAACTAAAAACTTCATCTCCGAACATCCCCATTCCCAGTCCTCTGCTGGTTCCTTCACTCCCGGGAAAGGTAGACAAAGAAAGGAAGGAAAAACAGAACTTGTTACTATCTTTATCTCTCGCGAAAGACGTTGTTTTGCTTGGGGAGGAGGAGGAGGAGGAGGAGGAGGAGCCAAATCTACCAACTTTGGCAATTCGAACTTTCGCCGGCCTCTTGCAAAGGCAGGCGCCGCCATTTCCCCATCATGTCTTCCGGCCGGAATAAGCAACGCTGGCTTTCCTATGGACCCGACTTGCATAACCGCCTACGTTCTCCTCATCTCTCTCTCTCTCTCTCTCTCTCTCTCTCTCTCTCTCTCTCTCTCTCTCTCTCTCTCCAAGCACACAGAACTAGAAAATAGATCCATTCTCTCTCTCTCTCTCTCTCTCTCTCTCTCTCTCTCTCTCTCTTTCCAAGCACACAGAACTAGAAAATAGATCCATTCTCTCTCTCTCTCTCTCTCTCTCTCTCTCTCTCTCTCTCTCTCTCTCGATGATTACAGAGTCTCGGCGGCTGCATTCAAAACGGTGACCTTCAGCTCTCCAGGTCTCTATAGTCGTACAGAGACAGGAATGGCTTCCTCTCCGGGAGCCAATGGACCATAGTCAAGATGGTGCACGCGCGCGCGCTTATGTGTGTGTGTGTGTGAGTCTGTGTTTTTGTCTTTCTCTGCCTCACAGGAATGGGTGCTTGTAGCATCGTTCGATATTTTGAATTTCTTTCCAGCGAAACCTGTGTATATTAGGCCGTGTCTGCTGGTGTGAGTGTATGCTGACGTTTGTACATAGAGTATACCCATTCCATTTGACTCCGTGTCCCTTTTAATGTTGCTCGTCTTTCTTTTACTTTTTATCTAAAATCATAATTTTCCAGTGTTCAAACTTAGTCATATTTTAGCCCTTTTACCCTTTTCACTTTCCCACGCGGTTGTGTTGAAATATGAAGAAGAAATTGCACCTGATATCCTATAACCACTACTGTACTTATAAATAAGAATCGCCATGAGAGAAAATTCCCTTTGTTTTCCCAAACAGGGAACAAAATGCGTTAAATGCCCCGCATGACGCGATTCTCCCAAATCAGGGAAGATCTAAAACGTGTTTTGTCAAGAGGTTGTTATGAAACTGGAGTGCATTACCAAGACTCTCCTGATCGATCTCATAAAAAGAAAAAAACCTGTCGGTATGACCACATTTTCTATTCAGATTCTCATACTAATGGGGACGTTCCTTTTCCGTTTCGAAAGAGATGATTTTTTGGCAAATCTGATTCTTCTCAAAGAAGCTTTAAACTTACTGGAGAAGTTACGTAAGCACGATAAATAAAATAAAGACATTTAACACTTTTGGTGTGGGATTTCTTTCAATTTTTTTATGAATGGTCTCTAAAGAACTTTCATCATACGACGATCTACAGGAGAGCTTGAGAGCCGTTTTCCGGAAATACTCGTATAATACTTCAAAGAAAGACATTGAACACTTTTGGCGTGGGATTTCTTTTAATCTTTTTTTTTTATAAATGATCTCTATATATTTTTCAACATAATGCGATCTGCAGGAGTTCTCGAGAGCTGTTTCCCGAAAACATGATGCTTCAAATTAAGACATTTAACACTTTTGGTGTGGGATTTCTCTTGAATTTTTATATGAACGATCTCTAAAGAATATTCGACATACGACGATCTACGGGAGAAATTGAGAGCTCTTTTCCGAAAATAATTTACGGTCGTAGAGGAATATAAACAAAAATGCCAACTCTGGCGGCTGTGAATCCAGAGGAGAGCGTCTGGCAGGAAATTGGAAATCGATCTCGACTAATTAGCGAGACCTGTAATCTACAACTGGTGATAACAATCAGAAAACTTTAGGGGAGAATTCGCAAATTAATAGTTAGTTGGTTATCACGAGACGTTTGCGATTTTACCCGTTCTTATTTACTTTTGCGATACGCGAGGGGTAACGTGTTTTCGGAAGTTCTGTCAGTCCCACGCCTACCGAGAGAATGAGAGAATCGTGGCAATAATGTTGCGCAGGCTTCATTTCATCATGAAGTATAACGTTAAAGAGAAATTAAGAATACTTTTCTCCTTGGATTTTAATAAATTTTTATCAATTTATTCATTTACTAGTTTTTTTTCTTTTTTAATAAGTGAGGTCTCTTCTTTCTATATTTCCCTTTACCTCCTCTTCCGACCTCCTAATGAACACCATATTCTTTGGAAGCTTGAATTTCAAGTCAACGGCCCCTTTGGGCTTGTTCCATATGAATAGGGTTCATCTTGTGAATAATAATAATAATAATAATAATAATAATAATAATAATAATAATAATAATAATAATAATAATAATAATAATATATATGATGCAAATGCATGAATCAGAGAGATATTCAGCTGTGTTGTATTTCTCATTATCTTCTGTTACTTCTTTGGAAGCTTGAAGAATTTCAAGTCAATGGCCCCTGCGGGCATGTTCTTTATGGAAAGGGTTCATCTTCTGAATAATAATAATAATAATAATAATAATAATAATAATAATAATAATAATAATAATAATAATAATAATAATAATAATAATAATAATAATAATAATAATTTTCCGGTATGTAAATGAATGGCCGAGAAGGATATCTAACTATACCTTGTCTGCAGTAATATTTATTTTATTGAAACAAATTAAAAGATAAGAAGACTAGAATGCATTAGAGAACACAAAAAGAAATATGTACACGCTGCAACACTGGAATCAGGAACACTTACAATTTCTCGTTGAGCGTCTTGTCCAAATATTGTTTAAAAAGAAGATTCTATTGTCAGAATAAAAAAAATAAATGCACTTTCTAAAACGACGAAAATAAAAATAAACCACCGTTGCCGAATTGCGCAACTAAAAAGATCTCTTAAAAGTCTACCCATTCGCTTTGTTAGAAATGTTTAAATTCAAATGTTTTAGAAAGGAAAATATCACCAGATTCTTTGTGGTAACAACAAAATGCAAATTCAATTATTCCACTAAAATCCGAGTCTCGAATGTAAGCACCTGACTCAACAAGGTTTCATCGATTGGAAGTCTCTGCAACACGTAAGAAAATCGGAGTTGCAACATCATGTATGTACTGCTGCCACACGTGCCTTCAAACTAAGTGGTGTGCTCCCCGCACGGCTTCACATTCATTCATATACTATTAAATTCATTCACATACTATCAAATTCATACATATACTATCAAATTCATTCACATAATAACAAATTCATTCATATACTAACAAATTCATTCACATACTATCAAATTCATTCATATACTATCAAATTCATTCACATACTATCAAATTCATTCATATATACTATCATATTCATTCATTTACTATCATATTCATTTATATACTATCAAAATTATTCATATAGTATCAAATTCATTCACATACTATCAAATTCATTCATATACAATCAAATTCATTCATATACTGTCATATTCATTCACATACTATCAAATTCATTCATAAATGTCAAATTCATTCACATACTATCAAATTCATTCATATGCTATCATATTCATTCATAAACTATCAAAATCGTTCATATACTATCAAATTCATTCACATACTGCCAAAATCGTTCATATACTATCAAATCCATTCACATACTATCAAATTCATTCTTAAACTATCCAGTTCATTCATATACTATCATACTCATTTACTTGTTATAAAATTCATTCATTTACTATCATATTCATTCAGATACTATCAAATTCATTCACATGCTATGAAATTCATTCACATGCTAGCAAAATCGTTCATATATCATCAAATGCATTCATATACTATCATATTCGTTCACATACTATCTAATTCATTCGTATACTATCAAATTCATTCACATACTATCAAATTCATTCACATACTATCAAAATCGTTCATATACTACCAAATTCATTCATGTACTATCATATCCATTCACATAATATCAAATTCATTCATATAATATGAAATCCACTCATATACTATCATATTTATTCACATACTATCAAATTCATTCATATACTATCAAATTCATTCACATACTATCAAAATCGTTCATATACTATCAAATTCATTCATATAATATAATCATTCAAATACTATCAAATTTATTTGTATACTATCTAATCCATTCACATACTGTTAAAATCATTTATATACTGTCATATTCATTCACATATCAAATTCATTCACATACTATGAAAATCGTTCATATAGTATCAAATTTATTCATATACTATCAAATTCATTCACATACCATCAGATTCATTCATATACTATCAAATTCGCTCACATACTATCAAAATCGTTCATATGCTATCATATTCATTCACATACTGTCATATTCATTCACATACTATCAAATTCATTCCTATACTCCCAAATTCGCGTATATACTATCAAATTCCTTCATATACTATCATATTCATTCACATACTATTAAATTTATTCATATATTATCAAATTCATTCACATACTATCAAATTCATTCATAAACTATCAAATTCATTCACATACTATCAAATTTAGTCATATATTACCAAATTCATTCACATACTATCAAATTCATTCACATACTATCAAATTCATTCATATACTATCAACTTCATTCACATACTATCAAATTTCATTCATATACTATCACATTCATTCACATGCCACCAAATTCATTCACATACTATCAACTTCATTCACATACTATCAAATTTCATTCATATACTATCACATTCATTCACATGCCACCAAATTCATTCACATACTATCAAATTCTTTCACATACAACCGAATTCATTCACATACTATTAAATTCTTTCATATACTAACAAATCCGTTCATATACGATTTGTCTGGTGGAAAACGTTTCATAAATGTTCTAGTAAAGCAGCTCTTACAAGGAATGCTTTTCAGAATAATCTTACACGTTTATTTCATTATATCTTTTTGCTTTCGTTCTTCGCTATGCACTTAAAACGAAATCCTCTTCTTCGAACTGCGCGAGTTGTCTAACCAAATGTTTTCGTACTCTTTACTTCTGACCAATAAAAAGAATTATTGCAAGAACCACTTGAGAAATAAGACTATATACGAAACACAAAAATCGACCAAGATAAATAAAAAAAGTATCTAAAAATTAGAGAAAGGTAAAAATTTTACTCACATAACACTACCAAATTAATACAGAAATGT
>NC_089756.1:14458725-14466225 GCF_040412425.1 Macrobrachium rosenbergii
TTCTTAGTCTTCGGAGAATATCAAGGCTCTGTTTCCCGTTTTTTTGTGTCTTACGTAGGACGTTGCTTGAATAAAGATCCAGATAACAGATTACCTGACGTCAGCTATCGACACTCAAGGTAGTACATGTTTTCCTGAGTCTGTTGTTTTCTCAAATTATTTCAGACGGTTATGAACATTTTGAAAAGTGTTACAGTCTTGAAATTTAACTGATCTGGAAATTGTTAATGATATACTCTCCAAAATGGGTATTGGTGAGATATCTTGAATTTGCATTCTTCTTAAATATTTAGGAACAAGCTTGATGGCACGCGCTACGCTGCGCTGGAACCCGGCGCTGCCCATCATGTCTCCCCTACCCTCCTGATCCCCTACCTACCCTGCCCACACCCGGGCCAGACAAACAGGTTTGTGGGAGGAGGGTGGATGTGACACGTCTCCCCTACCCTCCCACTCCCCTACCTACCCTGCCCCCACCCGGGCCGGGCAAACAGGTTTGCAGGAGGATGGTGGATGTGTCATGTCTCCCCTACACTCCCAATCTCCTACCTACCCTGCCCCCAGCCGGGCCGGGCAAACAGGTTTGCGGGAGGAGGGTGGATGTGTCATGTCTCCCCTACCCTCCCAATCCCCTACTTACCCTGTCCCTACCTGGGACGGACAAACAGGTTTGCAGAAGGAGGGTGAATGCGTCATGTCTCCCCTACCCTCCCGATCCCCTACCTACCCTGCCCCCACCCGGGGCGGACAAACAACGCCCACTCGGATTTTATTATTATAGAAGATTGTATAATACCATATAATATTTAGTCGCTACTACTACGATCATCGACGTCAAAAGTTTTGGGGAAGGTGATTTAACGCAATACATGCAAAACATAAATAGTGAAACTTGCCCGCATACAGATGGAAGATTCTCCTCTTTGTCTTGCACTTCGTTTGAAATCTGGTCAGCGTGATAACTGAAAGAATGGAAGAACGAAAAAGATTAAAGAATTTTGCACGAATGAAATTGAAACGATTGGAAAAGATGATTCCGTGTGCAGGAGAGAAAACGATAAATTTGAGAAATGACTAGAGAAAATAATCTAGTGGGACTATAAATTACCAAAGACGTATAATTTAACCATCGACTAATGGCAAACATGATGTTATACATCAATGTTTTCCATTTTCTCTTTCAGATTTATACCACTTGCAATTGACAATATCTTTGAGTAAGTGTATCACTTGTGCTGGGACCAGTCACTATTTCATAAGAGGAAATGTCTTTTACGTCATTTTTTTTTATATATTTCCGAGAACACGAGAGAGAGAGAGAGAGAGAGAGAGAGAGAGAGAGAGCTACACATGCAGTTTGCTTAACATTGTTATGGTATAGCAATAAAAATAAATTTATAATTTATCAACAAAAACAAGGTCATAAATTACCATTACTGGCAGTTTCCATGACAGTTTGACGAATCTTTCAAGTTCCAAGTAAACTTTACTATGAATAATTTATTACGTATCATAAAAATTAGAAACTGACCTTGTAAGAATGTTGATGTTTGTGCACTTACACTAAAATCGATTTGCTGGAGCACTTCCCAGGAATTAAAAAAGAATTACTTACTGCCATAAGCAAAAAACTGTCCTGATAACCCCTTTCCCGTAGCATCAAACATCCTTTACAGTTTCTGTAAACTTTTTGCTAGACTTTGCTCAGACATCTCATTTTATTCAATATCACTGCTAGATGCTCTGCAACCATATCGTTGATTGGAACCAGGTTGTCAAAACGAATGCAAACCAATAAGACCTTATTATTCAATAAATTTCAAGCATGAATAAGGAAGGAGGAGGATATGGACGTTGTTTCTCTGGTGGACGGGGCGGAGAAAGAATTGAGACCGAGACCGAGTGGGAAATGGCTTGTGTGATTACTTCGAATATTTTGAAATTCGCCTGAAGGCATTTCCAAATAGAGAAAGCGTTATCTTGCAAGCATACCAGAAAAAGAAAAACACACACACATGCGCGCATTCCAACATATTTATATATACATGTATAGGTGTGTGTATATATATATATATATATATATATATATATATATATATATATATATATATATATATATATATATATATATATATATATATATATATATATATAGTCATGAAGCTACAAATGTTGTTTAAATGTGAATTTGATATTAAACATTTGTAGCTTCATGAATGTGTATAAATCCCGGTGTGATAAAAATTTCACACACACATATATATATATATATTTATATATATTAAACCAATTATAATGAAAAGGCCCTGAAATCAGTTGCTCAATCAAGCGTTTGCCACCCCTTACTGAACAGCGGAATTTACCTCCGAACACCGGCGTCGATGACCATACCTACCGTGACTCCACTTAAGAGTTAAATCAATGAACTACTAAATATTGCATAAAGGTAATATCAATACCATTAGGGGAACTCCACTTCAATGGATGCCCTTAGTAGTTATAAAGTCTTCTTTTAGAAATAAACAATTGCTCGATTCTCAAGCGCTAGACTTGCTGTTGGAGCCATGCCCTTGCTTTCACCCTAACTGCTACACCACCACGGTCAACTAACAACCAGGTGCAAGTTCACTGCAAAAGTCACAGACCCACAGTGGTATTTTTTTCTTTCATCGGGTCATGCCTACCCGCCTATTCTCGTCGTGGATAAGAAATTAGGTCCCTTACATGATAGTCAAGCATGCTTTCGACCATACTAAAGGAATCCCTTTCTCGCGCGCGCGCACACACACATACACACACATATATATAACATATATTATATAATATACATATCTATATACATATATACACACACACACACACACACACATATATATATATATATATATATATATATATATATATATATATATATATATATATATATATATATATATATATATATATATATATATATATATATATATATATATATATATATATATATATATATATATATATATAATGAACGTAAGCACTCGTTCGAGTACAAAAAGTAAGCTACCGACATGAAATTAGATGCTAGTCTAAAAAAAAAATTCTTCGTGAGAAATAATTTAAGAATGAAAGCACCCACGACGACCAAAGTTCATAACTATATAAAAAAAAAAAAAAAAAAATCCTACCAGAACAACATCGCGCGAACATAAGTTCTGCAGAATTTCATTGGTCATCGAGCCGATTCGCGAACGAATAAAAGGAAGTCGCCGTCGGGGGGAGAGAGAACAGCGAGATCTTGTGTTTATGACTTTCATATCCCCGTTGTTATGCGATAGGACATACGATAAGGCTTATATATATAATGCTTTAGGAGACATCGCTAAGGGTTCATTGCTTTAAGTCACCGAAGATGAATAAAAAAAAAGAATGAGAGAGAGAGAGAGAGAGAGAGAGAGAGAGAGAGAGAGAGAGAGAGAGAGAGAGAGATCAATTTCCTAGTTCTAATTGCTCGGAGAGAGAGAGAGAGAGAGAGAGAGAGAGAGAGAGAGAGAGAGAGAGAGAGAGAGAGAGAGAGAGAAGTGGACAACGATAATCCAAAGGCCAGCGGAAGAACGGACATAAAAAGGAGGCCACTGAGGGCTGCCTTCGAGAGGAAGAGAGAAAAGATGCCAGACTGAGAAAAGGAGAGTGATGGCGAATGTCGGTGCAAACTGAGGGACAATACATGATGCATAGGTTCAATTTGGCAGTTTTAAATGCTGTTCCTGGGTGGGGGAGGAGAGAGAGAGAGAGAGAGAGAGAGAGAGAGAGAGAGAGAGAGAGAGAGAGAGAGATTAACAACACTTTTAGCCTTGCATAGAGAGAGAGATTAAAACCACTTCAGTGACACCACCATACCAATGAGAGTCGTGTTGTGTGTGTGTGTGAGAGAGAGAGAGATTCTTGGTAAAATGAAAACTATAAATAATGCATGGATTGAAATCTACACTTCCGCAACTGTGTTCAAGAGGAAGATTTCAGTTCCTGCTCCTCTCTTGGTCCGGAAGTGAGAGAGAGAGAGAGAGAGAGAGAGAGAGAGAGAGAGAGAGAGAGAGAGAGAGAGAGAGAGAGAGATTTTCACAAAGGCAAGGAGAAAGATTCAGCGGGTGACTGGAATCGTACAATTATTATATGAAAATATTTCATCCTCTGTAAGTACTTTGGAATTCGGTAGTTACACTGAAAAATGAAAGCAAGAGAATAACGAGTAAATGATGAATGTGAAGAACTGCAAGGATATAAAAAAATACTAATTCCCCCAAAAATTATGGAGAACACGGTAGTTTGAAAAGTACTAGCTTGACGAACAGAAGTGTTATTAAACAATAAGCTGTGCGGTTCTTTTACTCAGCAAGAATTGTGGTAGAGACTTACTTAACAATTACCTGTACGTAAAACATAAATCATTCATTTATATTTTTATGAAGGAAATGGGCAATATCTGGTCCTTTCTTTTCCTTGTACGCAATCATCCCACAGATGACGGAAACATCCTGAAACCAAGATAGGCCTAAATATCTCCGAATAAATAAACAGTTCATAACAACGATAGGGGAAAGACAGCGGTGTTTCAGAGAGAGAGAGAGAGAGAGAGAGAGAGAGAGAGAGAGAGAGAGAGAGAGAGAGAGAGTATTGATTTTGCTACAGAGCCAGGAGGGAGCAATAATATGAATGGATATGAAAAACAACACCAAGAGAAGAAGAATGGCGCGACTTATTCACGAGAGTAGATTTGCTTTTCTTTTTTCTTTCAATGTTGTTTGGTCTCCCCTTTTGCTTTGCTTTGTGATTTTTTATTTATTTATTTCTTTCGGGTCTTCCTTACGTACGGTGCAAGTGGCAAAGGATCAAAGGAAGCAATTCGATAAAAAAAAAAAGTTGTCAAGAAGTAGTACAACGAACAGCAATAATTACAACCCTAGACGAAAGTCGTCAACTACAATCCGTGTAGCTTTTCATTCTTTATATAATTCATTTTATTTATTTATTGTTTTGCAACGCAACCCGACAATCTCACATTCTGAAATCAAAAGATGCTTGCAAGATTCAGTAAGTTTTATATATAATATACACATATACATACATACATATATATATATATATATATATATATATATATATATATATATATATATATATATATATATATATATATATATATATACATATACTGTAACACGAACAAACAGATAAACACAAAATTATTGAAGTCAAGGGATGCAAGTTAAATGTAGTAAAAATTTCATTTACTGTTTTATTGATTTCCTTATTTATTTATATATTACAACACAAACAAACTGATAAACCCAATAGTGTTGAGTCAAAAGATGCAAGTAAAATGCAGCAAGAATTTCATTTATTTACTTTTCATTTATTAATTTATACATTTATTTTCTATTTATTGCAACACAAACTAAGAGAGAAACCAAAAAAAGTGGAAGTCAGAGGATGCAAGTAAAATGTAGTAAGAATTTTTTTTATTTATTTATTTATCTATTTAATTATTTATTTATTTATTTATTCATTGCGACATATTTATTTAATTATTCATTGCAAAAGAAGCAAACAGATAAACCCCAAAAATATTGAAGTCAAAAGATAAGAGTTAAAGAAGCAGTAAGAATCTCTAAAAAGTTTAAAATGAACCGGAAACGAGACTTTATCGTAAGATATAATAAAACCATTCAGATAAAAAGTTGCTTGATGCTTTGACCTTTAAAGGCCATCGAAAATTTGGCTTCGAAGCGAGAGAGACAAAAAAAAAAATACAAGCCTGGCTATGTGCAGAAGACTGGAAGAATGAATGCATCTCATTATGCCGCATAAGACTTTCCACAATACGTTCAAGCACTTGCCAGAATTTGAGAAAGGTCAAACATGCGGGTGGGCGAGCGTGCACACACGCACATATACACATAAACATACACACACATATGGTAATATTCATTTATGCGAAAATTTGCTGTTGGTAAACGTTGATATATCATGGAAAAAAGTAACGAAAAACTTATAGTGTCATATTTTTACAGAAAACGTTTCAAAACTATTCAGGATATTTTTCTCCCTTCTGTCTTATTGATTGATTAGATTCGCCCCTTTCCTCTTCTTAAGCAACATCCGTAAACAAATACCTTCCTTGCAGAGGAAAGATTATATCAAAATAAACCCATAAATGATTATCAAAGCATAACATGTAGTGTACACTCACACAGTCATAACTCCTCACTAAAAAAGGATGAAAATTGCCAACCTGTGATCCCCATCACCCGTAAAAAGGGGAGAGTCCCCATCCCATATCTTTTACCAAAGCTATTAGGGCCATATGTAGGTCCATTATACGCAGGAGGATTGGGCCTAATCTATAATTCACTAGAGGACCACCGACATACGCCAAGATAACGAAGGTCAATCTGACGCAATTTACCCCCGCCTGGATTTTTGTCTATTTGTTATTTTTGTGGTTTACGTAAAAGCTAATGTACATTCACACAGACAAACACACACATATATATATATATATATATATATATATATATATATATATATATATATATATATATATATATATATATATGTCTTTGTATGTGTGTATATATACATATACTGTATATGAGTGTGTAACTGTGTACATACACTTATACATACAACGCATTCAGCTCACGTTTGCTGGATCCATGGATTGCCTCAGGCCTACACCCAAACAATCTAGCCAACTCCAAGTGGGCACCAGAGTCTCATGTGGTCAAGATTAAAGGGCATAGGGCTAGCATTCTCACCCTAAAGACGCCTCTCCCTCACTCCGTCTAGTGAAGAAAACATATATTTATAAATATATATAAATAAAATATACAATATAAATAAATAAATATATATATATATATATATATATATATATATATATATATATATATATATATATATATATATATATATGGGAACATACGCCTTGTCCATTTAGAAACCAAAATTCAAAATGGTGTTATCCTTTCGGTTCTCAGCAGGGATGAGGCTGCAGGCCCCATGCACGTTGTACCCGGCTTGTAACCCATTACAGTCGATTAACTGCTGAATATCGATTAACTGCTGAATATATAATTCACTGCCGAAGTCAAAAGAGACACATCTGGTTTTAACAGACAGTTCCGCGTCGGTTGAAATCGAACCCGACTTTTATCGTCAGTATGAAAGGTTTATAACCATTTATACATACCTCTTTATTTACTTACCGTATTAATTAGTAGGGTGTCAAGACAGTTATCAAGTATTTCCGGTATAAAATGCCGACGTTACATTGTCAGCATCATAACTGGCCGCGATTAATGATAACGTTAATATTGCCTCACCCGATAGATTAAAATTAAATCTATCAGGTGCGACAGAATTTATAAAGAGACATACATAGGACAAATGCATTCAACGAATGCATTTCTTGCTAATTTTTAGTGCGAACATTCCTAATACTAATTTCAAAGGTATAAAAAT
>NC_089756.1:14468725-14476225 GCF_040412425.1 Macrobrachium rosenbergii
TATATATATATATATATATATATATATATATATGTATATATATATATATATACCATGAGAGAATACAGCCAAGTATGTATGCATTAGAGAGAGAGAGAGAGAGAGAGAGAGAGAGAGAGAGAGAGAGAGAGAGAGAGAGAGAGAGAGAGAGAGAGAGGTCTTTTACTGCAAACACTGTCCCTCAGGACGAACCAAACAGCGAGAGAACATTCAATTCAATTCGAGAGGAATGAAAGCTAGCAAATCGTCCACGGCGGGACAAATAATCGATCTCCTTTGGCCCTCTCACCTATTCTTGGATCATCAGGGTCATCGCCTTGATGCCGCCGAATGGGATGGCTGTGTAGATGCCAAATATGAGTTTATTAACGGCCCGTTGCACGTAGATGAAGATCCGTGCTACATCCGGGAACTCCCATCCTCGGCTCATCGACCGGGATGAGGTCTCTTTTCTTTTTCTTTCCTTTTTTTTTCTTCTTTTTCTGTTTCTTCTTGCTTCTTCTTCTGCCTCTTTTTTTCTTGCTTCTTCTTGCTTCTTCTACTTATTTTTCTGTTTCTGCTTCTTCTTTTTCTGTTTCTTCTACTTTGTCTTCTTCTTCCTCTTCTTCTTTTTCTGTTTCTTCTCCTTCTCCTTGCTTCTTCTTCTTATTTTGATTCTTCTTCTTCTTCTTCTTCTTCTTCTGGGTGGATTCCAGTTGCCAGAGAGTCACGTGTTTTGTGTCGAACCGAGGCCGCCAATAATCTCTTATTTTTTTTATTTATTTATTATTATTATTTTTTTTTTTTTGGTAATTGCCCTTTTGTGGGAGATATTGTCCGATTATAACGTTGGTCTGTTCGTCCGTCCTTCTGATTTCAAATGAAGAGCTAGTTTAAGGTCGTAAGCTGGTTTTTTTATTCTAACTATTCTAGAAGAGTGGCTGTAAACGAAAAAACTCTAATTTTCGTAGACTGAGGATGACATCTCAGGAATGACCGACCAAAATTAAATGTTATGAAACACTTTCTACCTATAAAATTAACAATTTGTCCTAAGGCTGGTCTCAGACAACTTGAAAACAGTCAGTCATTAGGACCATTTTGGCCATGACATTAAAGTTTTATGAGTTCAGAGTAAAAAATTCAGGCATTATAAATCACTTGTCTTTACGGTTATTTTGGAATGACGTCAGTGTTCTAATGGTAGAAGTTTTCAGAATTTGCTAACTCATTATACGAAACATATTTTCTGGGCTCCGATGTTAATTCTTTTAACAGCTGAAAACATTTTTCAGAGCTCTGTATATGAAACTGTCAATTATTGCTTAGGGGACCAAGCATATCGAGTTAATTAAATTCAAAGAGCTAGTACTTTGAATTCCATTCTTCCGTCATTCAATAAAACAGTGAAAAGAAGACCTAAATAACTGTAATTTCCCGGAACACTCCCTTGTATCTACATCGATATGGTTATCATGACTTCCTCCGTCTCTTGTCATACGCACCACTCCTGAGAGTCGTGGATTATTTCTCAGCGTCGGGCTGGAGCGTCGCGTAATGAATGTTTCAGCATGCACTTCCGACCGTCTGACTGAGCCCTTTGAGGACACACGAACTCAGTTTTTTTTTTTTTTTATTCTAGCCATGTTACGATTTAATCGAAGAGGGGTTCAGATTAGGTCAAATGAATGTACTCCAATGAATATACCCCAATGAATATACCTCAATGAATATACTTCAATGACCTCAATGAATATACCTCAGTGAATATACTTCAATGAATATAACTCAAGAATATACTTCAATGAACAGACTTCAATGAATATACCTCAGTGAATAAACTTCAATGGATAGACTTCAATGAGTATACCTCAATGAATACACTTCAATGAATATACCTCAATATTAGATCTTGCGTACAGATCTCATCGCCTCTGGAACGAAAGATAATTGTTATCCCTGAGAATATGAGAAAGAGGAGGTTGGGCCACAAGAGGAATTCAGTGATGATTCAAAGCAACTGGCTTATAAATCCAAAGCTTCCCTTTTTTCCCGTTCAAGATGGAGGCTGATGGAACGGGCAACCCACGTGGGGTTTATGGATTTTAATCCCGCAGGAAGCAACAGACAGACTTCCAAAAGGATGTCAAATTATAATTCAGGGAAAAAGGTACAGGAGGAGACGGTCAAAGCTTCGAAGTAGATGGGAAGAAACAATCACGAACGTCCAATCATTAATTTCAGCAATAAACGTAGGAAGTGATACTGTTAGGCCAAACTAGACTACAGGATATCTAATGGTTTTCATTCAAATTCCAGAGGCCTGACAATAAAGTCTTGAAAAACCGTTCAATACTACAATAGCTTACTCGGAAAGTCAAACGAACCTTTAGATCTTAAATCACAGTCTTTCAGCAGCAGACTTCGAATAAGGAACTCCCTGTCCTCGAAAGTGTATCAGAAATTATATCTAAATGATTGCAGCAATCTTTGAAATTTATCCATTCCAAGTGTAAAACGTTACCAAACCAATCTGATACCTCTCATTTATCTATACACACACACACACACACACACACACACACACACACACATATATATATATATATATATATATATATATATATATATATATATATATATATATATATATATATATATATATATATTTTATATATAAATATATACATATATATATATATATATATATATATATATATATATATATATATATATATATATATATATATATATATATTTATATATAAATATATACATATATATATATATATATATATATATATATATATATATATATATATATATATATATATATATATATATATATATTTATATATAAATATATACATATATATATATATATATATATATATATATATATATATATATATATATATATATATATATATATATATATATATATATTATTACAATATCATTAATGTGAAAGTCTACGTAACTCCAACAATAACCTAACACTCTTAAAGATGGTGGCCCCTGAAGACAGAACAAAACCCCTTACATAGTGACAATTAATGTAATAAATATCGAATCAAGGAAAAGGTAAAGCGCAAATAGAAAAAAAAAAAAAACTAACATTATCTGTCGCCTTACTGCATTACATCAACTTCGACTGCATGTGGCGCAACTTACAAAAACCTCTTGCTCGAGATTCTCTTGCGGTTTCTGGGTTTAACAAGGCCATTTCATTCGATTTCATAAAGAGCGTTGAAATACATCACTTTTCTGAGTTTACCAGTTCTCCTCCTCCAGTAACACTGCCAGTTTATAAACCCTTCTGATGAGCCTAATCTCTCCAAGAATAACAGTTCTCGGCTCATTAAAACCAGCTTATTTTGAGACATATTAGGATCTATTACTTCAAATCTCTACATTTTTACGACTTTGGCTTACATATATTTTTAACCCTCCACTCGAATACACATTTTTTTATTTCTTTTAACTGTAACTGAAACAAGTTCTCAACTCATGAAAACCAGCTATTTTTGAGACAGTTCCATCGCTACACCATACTGGCATCCACTGCTTCAAATCACTACATTTTTAAGACTTTGGCTAACATATACTCTTATTCCTCCACTGACATAAACATTTTTTAGTTCTTTCAACTGTAAATGAAAACTTCTTTTGTCTTTCTTAACATCAATCATCATTCCAACATCTGTTCGCATCAGTCATCCATAGTCCAATTCGCCGCTTGCTTGCTTGCTTGTTACACGAAATTGCTTTACATAAGGTCTCTCCTTGAATTTATTATGTTTATTCGCATAAATGCTATCCGAACACTGATATATCACAGAGCTATTCCAATGATGTGTAACGCATCCAGTCACTGAGATATCACATAAATTACAAGGATTTTTAAAGTGCACTTTTTTTTTAATTTCGTGTATCGCCTGATGCTTGACTTCTTGAGAAACTGCCTATTTTACATCACACATTTTTATGTGAAAACTCTAAAATTATGAGGTTTCACATTAAAAAATGGCGCCTCGATATTCTATAATTAAATATTCACAACTATGATAACAAATAATTCTGCAATAATTTTGACCAACTCCCACACTCACTGCATTGAAAGAACAGCGCAATGCAGCGGGGATTTTGTGGTATGCAAACCGCTTCATTCCCTTTATGGAAGTGTCTGTGATTCACGCTTGATCATCATGAATATAAAAATGTGCTGCATTCTGACTCATAATTTTCAAAAATATATAGCAAATAAAAAGAAAAAATATCAAGGCGAGACAGAACCATAAAGCACATCTCACATCTCAACACAGAGTTGCGAAGAATTTACAGCAGTTACGATAAGATGAAGCTTTAGCGAGTGTCTTTATTCTTGAGAAAAATAAAGCCTGATGCTCATTCTTATTTTCAAGATAGGATAAATTCAGTAAGAATGCATTTACCCTTATGACAAGATAAAATGACACTCTCTAAAAGGCTTTTGCTTTTAAAGCAAGACAAACATCCGGCGAAGGGATCTACCCTAATGATAAGGAGGTGACGAGAATAAAATCTGATAAGATAAAGCCATAAAGCATGTCTTTACCCTCACTGCCATTACCTGGAAGCTGTACGTGGCTTTAATCATACCGAGAGAGAGAACAAACACTCCACACAGAGTGAAATATATCCAGCTTCAACAATGTCAATATGAACCCCTCTAGGATTAGCAAACTACGCATCGTGGGTCATTTGTTTCCTTGCTTTCCTCCTGTCGAAGGTGCGGGGGCCTCGCAGCAATTCGTAAGCACTTTGACAAATGAAGCGCTTTTCACACGAGTTGTGGGGAGAAAGATCCTACACTTTCCTTATTTTTTTTTCTTTTTAATCAAAGGAACACGGAAGAATTACAGGCTGATGTAAAGTAAACACACACGCGTACATACATAACGTAAGCCTTAGGATGCCTCCACTTATGGACAGAGGTGATTGCAAGCACAGAATTACAGGCTGATCGAAAGCAAACACACATGCGTACATACATGAGCCTTAAGATGCCTTTACTTATGGGCAGAGGTGATTGCAAGCACAGAATTACAGGCTGATCTAAAGCAAACACACATGCGTACATACATGCCGTAGACCTTAGGTTGCCTTCACTTAAAGGCAGAGGTGATTGCAAGCACAGAGTATTTTAAGGAATTTTCATCAAGAGCACCTAGAAATGCCCAGCACACACCACATCTACTGTACCTATTCGTTATTTTTTTTATAAATTCTATTATGCTCCTGAACTCTCCCCCTTCCCCAACCCCGCCGCCGCCTACACGGCCCCCTTGCACACACGAATCACTCCTCTCAATGCCGTCCTCCTTGTTGACAACAATGTTGCATTACTTCCTCCCTTTCGTTTCAGGAGCGCCCGATGTTGACCTCAGCCAACTGAGCGAAGAAGAAAGAAGCATTATCCAAAGTGTCATGGCCAAAGCGCAGGAACTGGAAGGACAAGAGCCCGCTACTAGAAGGTAAGATGAATCTCTCTCTCTCTCTCTCTCTCTCTCTCTCTCTCTCTCTCTCTCTCTCTCTCTCTCTCTCTCTCTCATCATTATTTTCTCGTTAGTTTCTAATACTCTGTCTCCACTATACCTACATCCACTTCTCTCTCTCTCTCTCTCTCTCTCTCTCTCTCTCTCTCTCTCTCTCTCTCTCTCTCTCTCTCTCTCTCTCTCTCTCTCTCTATATATATATATATATATATATATATATATATATATATATATATATATATATATATATATATATATATATATATTCATTGTTACTCCTCTGTTCCCCTAATGTTTCTGTGTACTTTGACAATTCGATTTTAGTATATGTTTACTACACCATGTGTAAAATTGTAATTAGTTTTCAAGATCCCCTCAGAGTAAGTTTCAGTATTTGTGAATTACAATACAAATAATTTAAATACATAATATATACAATAATGAACCATGTAATGCATTTCTTCAGTAAGCGAATTAATATTCATTCCGGAAAAAGCGACTTAGAGTGTCATCCTTGAAAAAAAAAATGAAAATAAATGTAAAATGTAATTAACTTAGGAAAACCAAGCAGAATTTTTTGGAAATTATAAAAATAAGTATACAATGTACCAAGCGTCTCACCGACGCCGAAAGTGAAGCAGGGAAAACTGGAATGAGGAAAACCCTTCAAAAAGAAATCAACCAATAAAACCGCATCAGCGAATGGGAAAACTGAAGGAAAATTCATTCTTGTCCCTCCCTCGAGGGCCAACAATGCAAGACATGGAGATCCCGACGGTATTAGGCAGCTCGTCACAGCTGCGCGTCTGTCTGAGGGTTCTGTGTATGTCTGCCAGGCCTGGGTTCTTGTCTTCCTTGTTCGTCGCCTCCCTGGCTCGAGATCAGATCTCACTGTGTCTCTTTTATTTATAGTTATTGTCGGCGGAGAAAAACACATCCCTCCGAAGATGGGAGACACCCTTTTCCTGCGATGCCGGTCATTTAATGGGATGAGTTTTTTTTTTTTGGGGGGGGGGAGGTCGAAGGCAAATATACTGTATGCTTGCTAAAACTTACTTGGTAAAGGTCATCGGAAAGCACGCATACTCAGACGCATATACAAGTCCGTAGGTACATGTGGACAAAGAAACTGATATACAGATAAAGCTTCTTCAGCATTCGAAACCAATAAACTATATAATTTTAAAAATTAGACACATAATGGACACATTTCTGAGAGAGAGAGAGAGAGAGAGAGAGAGAGAGAGAGAGAGAGAGAGAGAGAGAGAGAGAACTAATATATGTGTGTGTGTATATATATATATATATATATATATATATATATATATATATATATATATATTTATATATATATATATATATATATATATATATATATATATATATATATATATATATATATATATATATATATATATATATATATATATATATATATATGTATGTATGTGTGCGTGTGTGTACAATGTATTTGTAGAATGAGAAGACAAAAGCATAATTGTGCACTCATAACACAAGAACTTACTTATATACATGCATACATAATTATATTCGCATAAAGAAAAGAGAGAGAGAGAGAGAGAGAGAGAGAGAGAGAGAGAGAGAGAGAGAGAGAGAGAGAGAGAAGGTATTGGAACGAACTCCTGCAAGTTCAGAAGTTCTCTTTCATGAATACTTTCGCCGTCGAGGACACAATGAGACGTAATTAACGGCGGCAATCCCTCTGTGAGGGTTAAATTTCTTTCTCTTTCCCTCAAGATTAAGAATCGTTATTCCGGGACCCTTGGGTCAAATCTTCCTTTTATTCTGAGGTGCCTGAAGCTATTCGACAATTTGCCAGCAGTTTATTTCTTTGAGGAGGCTTTCAAATTCTAGAGAATAGTTCAATTATTTTAGACTGGCGTATATGGTTTGGCATAAAACTATTTCCAAATCGAAGATATAGTGCATTTGTTTTAGATATGTTCATAATATTCAATAAAAA
>NC_089756.1:14481225-14491225 GCF_040412425.1 Macrobrachium rosenbergii
GTTTTTCCTAAAAAGCTTGTAACTTTTTTCTGAATAAATATCTCCACTAGATATCATCCAGTTTGAATGAGGTCCTGTTAGTAATATATATATATATATATATATATATATATATATATATATATATATATATATATATCAAACTGTATCATGCGAATGGAGTTGCTGGCCATCGTGTATGTCAAGGGGTTTATTTATGTATGTAACACACACACACAAACCACACACACGCATATATATATATATATATATATATATGTGTGTGTGTGTGTGTGTGTGTGTGTGTGTGTGTGTGTGTGTGTGTGTGTGTATACATATACATTTATTAGGCTACTGGCTTCATGGAATTTTCTACCTAGTGGTAACATTTACATACCTACGTGGCAACATTTACATATCTACGTGCGTAAGCACCCATTAAGTTCAGATCCGTAAATGAGTCACACCATAACCAAGCTCGAGTTAGACTCCTGAAGTGTTCACACTCCTGAGAAATGGAAATGGTTTATCGTAAACTTACTCCGTCAAAAGCACAGATGCTTCCCGGAGAAAATTATCCAAGGAATAGTCATTGCTTGCCAACGTTAATTTTGGGCAGAGTGGTATAAGGAGAATTGCTAAAACTAATTCAATTTTCCAGCCAAATGACATCGGAGACAATGTCGGTTTGGAAGCACTTGAATACGTGGGATGAGCCAGTCCTGGATAATGAGGTAATTAGCAATAGCAGGAGAGCAAGAAGTTTTGTGCATGCAACTAAATACACACAAACATTTATATATATATATATATATATATATATATATATATATATATATATATATATATATATATGTGTGTGTGTGTGTGTGTGTGTGTGTGTGTGTGGGTATATTTATATACAGAATATGTAAATATATATATATATATATATATATATATATATATATATATATATATATATATATATATATATATATATATATATATATATATATATATATATATATATATTTACACTCTGCTCACACAAATATTAATGTGTGCTCTCCTGCTATTGCTAATTACCTCATTATCCAGAAGTGGCTCATCCCACGTATTCAAGTGCTTCCAAACCGACATTATCACCGATGTCATTTGGCAGGAAAATTGAATTGGTTTTAGCAATTCTCCTTTCACCATTCTGGCTAAAGTTAACGCTGGCAATTAATGACTCTTCCTCGGATAATTTTCTCCGCGAAGCATCTGTGCTTTTGACGGAGCAAGTTTACGATAAACCATTTCCATTTCCTCCGGAGTGTGAACACTTCAGGAGTCTAACTCGGGCTTGGGTATGGCGTGACTCATTTACGGATCTGAACTTAATGGGTGCTTACGCACGTAAATATGTAAATATTACCACTAGGTAGAAAAGTCCACGAAGCCAGTAGTCTGGGCACAAAATATTTGATGAAGATTAGGAAGGGTATCCGTCATTAACCTCTTTAGCCCTCCAATCTAAGTGGAAAATGCTTATGACGGTTTATATATATATATATATATATATATATATATATATATATATATATATATATATATATATATATATATATATATATATATATATGATGCTTTGAATGTCATACCATTTTTCAAAATTAATTTCCAAAAATCAGAAATCACTGCATGCTCTGACCTTCGATAGATTGAACTGAAGAGGTTTAGCGGCAGTAAGTTACACTTTGAGAAAAATGGCATAACTTCGCTTGAGTTTGAGGTGAAGATGCATTTATCACTGGTCCTCGTTCTTGTGGAAAAAGGTTCACACGAGGACTTTTATACCGCGTGCTGACTCGAGTTAACATATCTAAACCAACCGAACGACTTATTACTCGTCTAAGGCTTTGTCAGCCACTGAAGATTAACTTATGCAAGATGTAATTAGCCTGGTACACGGAGATGTCGGAGATGTCAGACGTACGACAATTCCAAACAATTATTTCACCGAAACGTTTATAACTCCCGGCCCCCTTTAATCGGGGAGTTTCTGGCTGCACGCATGACCAGCATTATATTCGCACGAACAAGTTATCTTACACGCACACACACGTTCACACATACACACACACACATAAATATATATATTATATATATATATATATATTATATATATATAAATATATATATATATATATATATATATATATATATATATACATATAATGTATACATAATGTAAATATAGATATATATAACATATATATACATATATACACATACATATATGTATGTCTGTGTGTGTACGTAATTATAGTCGCGCAAACGCTTTTCCTATCATAGAGAGCGGACCCAGAAAGTGCATCTGGTTCTCAGCAAGTACCCTAAAATGAGAGGTTCATAGCGCCAGTCCTTGTCCGCCCAGATTGCAAACCTCCACAGACGAATGTCCCCAGCCGAGATCGATCTCAGGACTCTGGCCGATGAGCAATACATTCTTCCAAAAAAAAAAAAAAAAAAAAAAAAAAAACTTCAAAGGCCTCTGAGCTCGGCACATGAAGGACTTCAGAGGTACAATTGCAAAACACCGAGGAGTACTTTTTTGCTTAATCCTATGACCAGTTAATCATAACTGATATATTGTGTCATTTAACAATCTGCCATATCCTGTTTTTCTATGTGCTTTAAATATGGACTTGCACTGAGATTCACGTAAGGCGTGCAAATTCAGAAATCCGTCAAATATTATTATATAATATTTACATAATAAGCGTACAAATTCGAATATATGGAACTTCTGGCACCTAAAATGCGACTGTTAATTGTTTTCTAAAATAATAAAATAAGATGACATTAATGATTTAAAAGCAGTCTAGATTTGGTAAACACTTGAAGAGAACAATGAAGCCCCACTCCTGGTTTCTTTCTCCTTTACGATAGTTTATTCACAGTATAAAACTTGTTTTGTCATTTCAAGGGTATTATTTAGCAATGGACCAATTGGTTTAATAATAATCTGGTGTCGCAAAAACAAAGATCAGCTATGGCGGAAGGAATATTTGCTAAAATTTTTTTATATATATATATATATATATATATATATATATATATATATATATGTGTGTGTGTGTGTGTGTGTGTGTGTGTGTGTGTAAAACACTGGTAAAAACTCATATATATTTCGTATTAACCTATACATAAATCCAGTCATAAATTGTAATATATCTTGTTAACCATTAAATTCAGTTTTTTGGTAAAAAACTAAGTAAATAAAAAAAAAAGGAAAACTTTGAGTGTATGAGTGTTCGTGTGTTTCCCCGCATAAGGGGCAGTCTTTATATTCAAAGACTTTTGTGGGCCACTTTGGCGTGTGAATGCATTTGGCAAGTGCATATCGATGAAGCTCTGTGGAGAGGTTCTCTGCAGTATGTCCAAAGGGATATTTTCGAAAAGAGAAAGCTTGCGCATTATTCCAAGAAACTTTCCCCTTTGATATTTATGAATGACTGTCAACGCATGTGAGAGAGAGAGAGAGAGAGAGAGAGAGAGAGAGAGAGAGAGAGAGAGAGAGAGAGAGAGAGAGAGCTGATGTAGAGTAGTGTTTGAACGATGTAACAAGCTGTTCTCAGTCGATCTAGAAGGGACTAAGATTAGAATACACACAAGCACACAGAAGAGAAACAGACAGACAGACTGACAGACAAACAAAGAGTTAATATACCATACCACAGAATCTTAATAAGTTCAAGTTTCGAAAAGAAAATTAGCGTACCGAATGATAAAAGTAACAGCGAAAGAGAGAAAGAGACAGGCCGACAGACAGAGAGACAGACACACAAGCAGACGGAGGCAAGGGGAGAGAGAGAGAGAGAGAGAGAGAGAGAGAGAGAGAGAGAGAGAGAGAGAGAGAGAGAGAGAGAGTTCGGACGCCTAAAGAGAAACGACCAAGACAACCTGCAGTTCGGGATAAAAATTTCAAACGGACTCTGTACCAGCGAAACAGGACCAGACGTCCCATCCATTTCGGATCTGCACACGAACTTTTAACCCCGCTAATACATCTCAGGAAGTGGCCTTACATACCGAAGGTCTGCAAGAGATACGCCATTTTCATGGGAGCGTGGAAGGGGTGTGAGGTGAGAAGGGGAATGATTCCTGGTAGTGAAAGTTACTGGCGGATGAGACCACACAGGGTTGAGTGTCAATCAGGAATAGTTGTTAATGACTACTAAAATTTATTCAATTTCTTTGGAATCACCCAAGAATGTAAGTTAGAGGTGCAGTAGCTTCTAAATGCTAGGAATAAGTCACAGGAGGATGTGATGGAAATCTACTTTGGTGGCTGGAGTATTTATTTGAAAATGACATTAAATGTCCGCAGCCGATATCATTAGAGCTAATCGTAATTAGTGGAAGCTTCTCCTCAGCACCCACCATAGGTTACAATATCAGATATAGATACTTAACGTCACCTACTGCTTGATTATTATTGTTTTTTATAAATAATTTCACACTCGAACCAGATAAAATTAAATAAGGACAAAGGAGTGAAATCAAAGACCGACAGTAAACAGCTTCAGTTTAAGAAGGGATGCTACAAAAGACCTATAGTACTGATTACTGTGTGCCATGACATGCACGCTCTAAGCATTATCCTCCATGGGTCCTAAGTCGTTAGAAATGATTAATTTTGTTTATAATTTTCTTTCATTGGCGCTACTTTTCTTTCATATGTTAACTTAACGAATCCCTTGACTAATCAATATAGCGTACCTAATGTCAGGTGATAAGGCCATTAAGAGGCTCATTGAAAAAATAAGCCTACTCTGAGAGAGAGAGAGAGAGAGAGAGAGAGAGAGAGAGAGAGAGAGAGAGAGAGAGAGAGAGAGAGAGAGATGGGGGTTATAGTATCATAAAGAGAGAATGAATGGGAGAAATACGCCTACTCTCTCCCAAAGAGAGAGAGAGAGAGAGAGAGAGAGAGAGAGAGAGAGAGAGAGAGAGAGGAGGGATTTACACTTTCGTAAAGAGAGAATGAATGAGAGAAATAAGCCTATTCTCTCCCAAAGAGAGAGAGAGAGAGAGAGAGAGAGAGAGAGAGAGAGGGGGGGGGGCTTTATAGTTTCATAAAGAGAGAATGAATGAGAGAAATAAGCCTACTCTCTCCCCAGAGAGAGAGAGAGAGAGAGAGAGAGAGAGAGAGAGAGAGAGAGAATACCTGCCAGAGGCACAAACGGAAATCAATAACAAGAGACTTTAAACACCCAGAACAATTTCCAGCGAAAGGAAAAGAGAAGAGAGCGGAATCTCATATCCTGCCTTATGCAATGCAATAAATAATCGAAAAGAAAGACCTCGGGAACAACCGTCCATCTTAGAGACACACGAACAGGAGTCTTCATCCACCACCTACGAAAAGAAAAGAGAGAAAAATTCGCTCTCCTCCTCCTCCGCTACGTTTGAATGCCGTCATCACAAACTGAGAGAAGGCGAAAGGGAAAACTGAAAAATAAAAGTATTTTGCAGCTGACAAAAATAGCCCCGACATCGTTGCTTTTTAACTGTGACCTCAAACACAGCTCAGCGCGATTGCAAACCGAAAGAAACAAGCTGCAAACAAACAAACAAACGGCAATGAAAAAGAAATGAAGCTATTTTGCAGTGGACAAATATAGCTTGGGGGAGAGAGAGAGGGGGATTGGATTAGGTCTTCTGGGTACACAGACAACACACGTCGTGTGCGTACGTGTGTGTGTGTGTGTGCGTCGTGACTTATCGATCCGGCGGATTAAGTCCTTGTACACACGTTTTACTCCACAGCGGCGGTTGAATTTCCTCTTCTTCCCGCGTTAAGTGTTAAAATTATGTCATTGGAAGCTTATCTTCCTAACCCCTCACCGCCCCGCCCCTCTCTACCAACAACCCCCCCCTCCCACGCGCGCGCGCGCGCGCGCGCACACACACACACACACACACACACCAACACACATACACACTCACTGTTTCCAGCGTTGATTGCTAAGTCAATTAAGCGTAACCTGATTACAGGCTATTTTTAGAACAAAAATAAAAGAACTCAGTGGGGGGAAAGTTACTAAAAAAAAATAAACTTACTTAAAAAAGTTACTCACAAGACCCCGCGGCTGAAGTCTTGAAATAATAATGTTTGGAATTAACTCGGAATTCGGTAAACTCTGAAGTGTGGTTTAGAATTTGAGATGGCAAGATTGCCGAGGATCTCATTTCAGACAAATTGTATTACGAAAAACAATTTTCTAGCCGGAGAAAGAGGAGTTATTCTCCCGACCTGCTTCTGAAGCTATAAGCCAAGATCAGAGCCCGGGAAATTTCGAAGGAATTTCTCGGTATTTTTGGTATTTGAAAGAAGAAGAGGTAGCAGCAAATAGCCCTTGCTGAGGGAAAACCATAACGGGTGAATTAATATATTTATTTAAAAGACAAATAGTGATGAAATTAGGTATATTTAATGGATGAGCCATGGTTTAGTATTTAGAAGGTGTTAATGAATTAATCGTATTATTATACCAGATGCACTAAGAGCTTCATGACTGAATCGAAATTAGAAAATTACAGGGACGAATCATAAACAAATAGGCTTTTACCAGGAGATAATTCAAACTGGGGATACTGTAGAAATAAACAAACCACAAAGAATTTGGTGGATGTGATCAGATGACTTTTACTGTGGTGAATGTATGTATAATACACGAATCACGGGAAGTTGATTAGTAGATGCGCAATAGATGAATTCCAATGAGAAAACAAAATAAATCGTGGATGAATCTTTTAAGGAAAAAGAGGTTCTGAGAGTAATGCTAAAACAATACTTGCCAGACACCGCTCTCCCCCCACCCCCCCATCCCGCCCAGTCCTCTCTTATATTGTTACAACTGATGAAATGTTGAAGGCGATACTTATACGGTTCTTGTAAAGGTAAATTACTACAACAAATTTCCCTCGATGAGATATATTTGTGAAAACACGAATATTCCAGATGGCAGCTGTTTTTAGGAAGAGGTCAAGGTCAAGGTCACGAGCTTACTACAAACCTTAGTTGTATTTTAAAGGGGTGCACTAATGGTATACGCAAGCCACATATGATGACTATCCTCCAATAGTTTCAAAAGATGTGGCCAAGGCTGAGTTAGGTACAAAATATATAGGATTTGAAAAATTATTTAATCACTTTCTCAAAGTCCTAACATTATAATAAACTGTAAAAATAGATTAGTTCACACAGACAGACAGACAAACAGACAGTCTTCCTTCAAGCGCATTTATGCACGATGGTGTACCATTGTAGCAAGTTTGAATGAAATATCAGGAACTATGTAACAGGAGCTGTGATGACAATTTATGCCGGACAACCACACTGGCGTCCAGAGAGACAGACAGACAGACAAAATACACCTACGAACATTTTGAAAACTATAGCCCCACCTCTCATATCTTTGTCGGCTGGGGACCAGTAGACATCAATATTAGAGTGACTGAATCATGAAAATAAATTAAGTTTGCATTTGATTATATTAAAAATAACAAAGTTAACGGATATATCGTTTTATGAAAGAAATTTAATAGAGAATACTCACTGCAAAGATTATCTATTGAATGCGAACCACAAATGAAATATATCACCGGAAGTAATTGATTAACAGACAATTAAAATTTTATCTTCAAATTCCATGTATAAATGCACATAAAATTAAATCAGTTGCAATACTTGTTTTGGTGGAACATTGCGTTTCCTAAAAGCTCATTATACACATAGGAATCTTTTTAAGACACTTCATAACAAATCTCTCTCTCTCTCTCTCTCTCTCTCTCTCTCTCATTATACATATAGGGAGCCTTTTAAGACACTTCATAACAAACCTCTCTCTCTCTCTCTCTCTCTCTCTCTCTCTAACGTTCAGCACATAACATGACCGTGATTCCCGAATGAGTAATTCAGGGATCTCCCCCAACGCATATTAAATGGGAGACTTGTATCGCAAGCATAACATGCTCCAAGATTAACACCTACATACATGCCAATACACGTGGCCCAAAAATATTGAACAGACTATCCCACTTCCGTATTGCCTTCCTACTCCATATTCAACTCGCTCATAATACAAGATTAGACTCTCTCTCTCTCTCTCTCTCTCTCTCTCTCTCTCTCTCTCTCAAACCCGGGCGGTAAAGGCGCAGGGCTCTGAGTTGCCTGTTTCCTTCATAGTCCATCATGTTAATATAAGAGACCATGTCACAACACAAATGATTTGAAAACATTAATATATAAATATATATATATATATATATATATATATATATATATATATATATATATATATATATATATATATATATATATATATATATATAATTGGCTCAAGGATAATTAAAGTCTTTAATTTTCCTTGTGGTAAAGAGATATATAAATCACGTGTCAGAGTGATAACTATCATATATACAGTATAACAGATGGTTTTAAAGTTTAAAATCACGGGTAAAAGAGACATTTATAAAGTTTAAGATCACGGGTAAAAGAGACATTTACGATGAAAAATGTTACTGAAAGGCTTGTCTTAATAATAATAATAATAATAATAATAATAATAATAATAATAATAATAATAATAATAATAATAATGTTGAACTTATTTTTCTTCGTAATGGCAATCCAGCGCATCCAGTTTAAAACTCACATTGGATGGAAGCCGCACACAGACAAATAAAAAAATAATCAAAACTTATTCAATCAAGATTCATCTGTCACTGCCTTATGAAGTTGTTTGAGTGACACCCAGAGCTACACTTTTATTTACTTTATTTTCATTTCCATTTTTGTTCCCAACGCGTTCAGAAAATGCATTGGAATGATCACACGAATTCCAAGAAAAAAGTTGCATTCAACACCAAAAATATTTTTAGTCTTGTACAAACGGTGCGTATATTACAGACACTAATCCAATGTCCACAGTACTATGACGATAACGGTGATACAGTACTATTTAACTCTACCTCATAAAGTCGATAAGAGTTCAATACGAGCATTAGGTATTCAACCTTCACCAATTCTTGACAACCTACATATATGAAGGTAATACATTTAACTTTAATTTTGCTTCATAAAGTTGAATAAAAATTCATACGAGCATTGTCTACTCAACCTTCACTTGCACCAGCCCTTGAAAACCTGTAATTATTAAGACGATGCATTCAATTTTAATTCAGCTCCATAAAGTCGACTCAAGTTCACACGAGCATGATGTATTCAACTTCCCCCAATTCTTGACAACCTGCAGATATTACGGTGCTAAATTCAATTTTAATTCAGCTTCGTAAAATCGAATCAAAATTCGCACGAGCTTTATCTATTCGACCTTCACTCGCACCACCTCTTGACAACCTACAAATACCTCTGGCAAGCGACGTCAGCAATGCAGTCATAGCAGACAAACACCCCTGGACAGGCAAACAAAAGCAAACATCCGGTCTCCCTCCCTCTGGGTCTTCAAGCAATTTGCAACTGGGAAGAACGCTGCAACAACTCGGTGTTAGGCTACGCTTATACCGTGAATAAAGAATCGAGGAGCTTTTTACTTTTCTGTAAAAGAAAACTATTGAGATGGCTATTTGTCTGCCCGTCCGCACTTTTTCTGTCCGCCCCCAGATCTTAAAAACTACCGAAGCTAGAGGGCAGCAAATTGGTATTTTGATCATCTACCCTTCACTCATCAAATATACAAAATTGCAGCCCTCTAGCCTCAGAATTTTTAATTTTATTTAAGATTAAAGTTAACCATGATCGTGCGTCTAGCACCGCTATAAGTGCTAATAACACAGGCCACCACCAGCTGAAAGTTTCATGGGCCGCGGCTGAGAATTTCATGGGCCGTGGCTTAGAGTTTCATACAGCATTATACGCTGTACAGAAAACTCGACTGCGCCGAAGAAACTACGGCGTATTTTTTTCTTTTTTTTTTTATTGCTGGCCAATATCGTCGTGAATTTGCAACGACTATCTGACGATGCCAGT
>NC_089756.1:14496225-14511225 GCF_040412425.1 Macrobrachium rosenbergii
AAGGCCGACCGCGTTCATAATGGCCTCGTGATCTCCCCAGATCCACTGACCCTAACGCCATCAACTGCCGACTGACTCGGTTACGAAGCAAAACCCCCAAAAAAGGCAATTAGGACAATCAGCACTCCCAGCCCTCATTTGGAAAGATGTCAATTGGCAGTATTTACGTTCTCTCGCGCGGCGGGCCTGATTGCCGATATTCTCAAAAGGCGGTAATTGAGAATATGATGACGCTGGTTGTTGTTCGGAAGCCGGTTTGATTACTCGAAGTGTCAGGCAATCAGTCTAGTCAATAATGATGTTTTTCCTCTTTCTTCAATTGGGTATCTTTATATATATATATATATATATATATATATATATATATATATATATATATATATATATATATATATATATATATATATGAATGTATATATATATATATATATAAATCGTGTATGTATATATATATATATATATATATATATATATATATACACATACACACATATATATATATATATATATATGTATATGTATATATATATATATATATATATATATATATATATATATATATATATATATATATATATATATATACACACACACACACACACGAATGCAAGCATGCAGAAATTTGTTTACATGTGCCCGTAATTTATACTATGAAGATAATGAGAGAGAGAAAGGATGGGGGTGGGGGGGTGGGGAGAGCAGAGGAAGCAATATTACGTACAGTTTG
The DNA here is from genome assembly GCF_040412425.1 of Macrobrachium rosenbergii. Classification (NCBI taxonomy): domain Eukaryota; kingdom Metazoa; phylum Arthropoda; class Malacostraca; order Decapoda; family Palaemonidae; genus Macrobrachium; species Macrobrachium rosenbergii. The sequence continues at coordinate 14,496,953 of NC_089756.1, forward strand.
TTTGGGTTCGCAGGCGAGCATATTCGCTCATGCATATGCAATGAGCGAGGGCGTATGCATTTTCGCGACAACGGCCGTATCCGGCGCTGCCGAATATGTCTGCGTGCTCGATAACCATCACAAGAATGAGGAAGACGATGATAAACAACACAAGAATAAGGAAGACAATGATGATAAACAACACAAGAATAAGGAAGACAATGATGATAAACAACACACGAATAAGGAAGACAATGATGATAAACAACACAATAATAGGAAGACAATGATGGTAAACAACACAAGAATGAGGAGGACAATGATGATAAACAACACAAGAATAAGGAAGACAATGATGACAAACAACACAAGAATAAGGAAGACAATGATGATAAACAACACAAGAATAAGGAAGACAACGACGACAAACAACACAAGAATAAGGAAGACAATGATGATAAACAACACAAAGAATAAGGAAGAGAATGATGATACACAACACAAGAATGAGGAAGACAAGGATGATAAACACACAAGAATAAGGAAGACAATGATGATAAACAACACAAGAATAAGAAAGACAATGATGATAAACAACACAAGAATAAGGAAGACAATGATGATAACCATCACAAGAATAAGGAGGACAATGATGATAAACAACAGAGTAAACGGAGGAGCAATCTTTGAGGAAAAATGTTAACTGCATTTGTCAGTCAACTATTTTCAAGGAAATTAAAAGTAATCTTGGTAACATATTTACACTGTGATGTTTGTTTAGACTGATATATCCAGTGAAAAATCAGAATTAATCTTGGTTCCGTAATTCGATTGTCAATCTCTGTAATGCTTGTTCATACAGCGGCATAACCAGCGTAAAATGAAAACCGATCTTGGTTTCATAAATCAGCTGTCAATCTCTTTAACGCTTGTTTATACAGTGACATATCCAGTGATTTTTTTTTTCTTTTCATGGCATCAGCTGAGAAGTATTTTTCGGAGAGCTGAGGAGAAGAAAAAAATCATCTCCTGGTCTGAAATTCTTTTAACACGATTTTCTGGGATTCTGAACCAAACCGCCGCTAACCCAGGGAACTGTGAGAGAGTTGATGGCGTCTTGCTTGCCGATTTCAATCTAATTCGGATATTTTTTCCCTTCCCCTCTTTGTGTCGATCGTCGTTCCAATTCCATTTGGGGAAGTTACTGCTCCAAAATTTTTATTCTTCTTTTGGTATTTTAATTCCGTTCGATTAATTCCATATACTCATATTATTAGATAAACTTTATTCAGTTTCTGTGGTCGAAATAAAAGCTGCCTATGAAAGATATTCCTCAAGAAATGTTACAGAATTTCTGTTCCTGAACTTTATGTTATTTAACCCCACATGACAAATACAGGCAGGAACAACAACAACAACAAAAACAACCACAACAACAACAATAATAATAATAATAATAATAATAATAATAATAATAATAATAATAATAATAATAATAATAACACAAATGCCAAAATCGCCAAAGAACGGCGACCAGTAAATCTCTAACAAATACAGTCCATGCAGACAAAGGCTCAAGAAAAATGAATAAACATTCGGAGAGAGAGAGAGAGAGAGAGAGAGAGAGAGAGAGAGAGAGAGAGAGAGAGAGAGAGAGAGAGAGAGAGGATGTAACCTACTTTGCGGGCCATTAAGAGATGGCGTCCTCGTCCCGGGATGGAGGTCAAAAGAAATGGAGGAAGGGGAAAAATGTGTGGGATGGGAGGAGACCGAGGTCCTGCAGGAGCTGGGAGGACGGGCGACTGGAATGCAGGCAGACTGCGAGGCTGGAAAAGTGGAATGCTGGGGAGACTGAGAGACTGGATTAGCCGGTCGTTGAATTATCCATCCAGGCGTCTTTGCGATCCTTCCCAAAGAAAAAAAAACCAGTGATTATATATCCAGAAGTCTTTGCGATCCTTCCCAAGAAAAAACAAAAGAGTGATTATCCATCCAGGAGTCTTAGATCCCTCCCAAGAAAAAAAACAGTGATTATCCATTCAGGACTCTTTGCGATCCTTCCCGCGGAAGAACAAAACAGTGATTATCCATTCAGGAGTCTTAGATCCTTCCCAAGCAAAAAAAAGTGATTATCCATCCAGGAGTCTTTGCGATCCTTCCCAAGGAAAAACAAAAGTGATTAGCTATCCAGGAGTCTTTGCGATCCTTCCCAAAGAAAAACAAAACAGTGATTATCCATCCCGGAGTCTTTGCGATCCTTCCTAAGAAAAATAAAACTGATTATCCATCCAGGATTCTTTGCGATCCTTCCCCCTCCAAAAAAAAAAAAACAGTGATTATCCATCCAGGAGTCTTTGCGATCCTTCCCCCTCAAAAAAAAAAAAAACGATTATTCATCCAGGAATCTTTGCGATCCTTCCCAAGAAAAAGTCTTTGTGATCTTTCCTAAAGCCAAAAAAAAAAAAAAAAAAAAAAAAACACGATCCTTCCCAAGGCAAAAAAAAGTGATTATCCGTCCAGAAGTCTTTGCGATCCTTCCCAAGAAAAAAAAAAACACGATCCTTCCCAAGGCAAAAAAAAAAAAAAATTATTATCCATCCAGGAGTCTTTGAGATCCTTCCCAAGGCAAAAAAAAGAAAAACAGTGATTGTCCACCTAGGACTCTCTGCGATCCCTCCCAAGGTAAAAAAAATAAGGACAGTGAAGACCCAACAGAGGGTATGCGAGTATTATAATTAACCAAAACGATATACGAATTTATGATCATGATATATTTCTTGACTTATGCTAATGATATACTTTTTTTTGAGTTAAAGATTATATATAATCGAAGAACGCGTTAGGGGGAGAGGTGAAACGTTGAAAAATGATTCCTGGTATGCTGATGTGACTTTTTAATTAGGGACGAATTAGAGAGGGCGTCGTGTTCTAAGACGAATTTGATTTGTGTTACACGGTATGGATATAATTATAACGGAGAAGGGGAAGTGTAAGTAGATGACGTCGTAGGAGAAAATTATCACTCTCAAACAGCAAAAATGACAAAAATTGTTAAACAACAATTTTGTTATATATTTTATATCCAAAACCTTCAACCACAGTTTTAATCCTTTTATAATATATATATATATATATATATATATATATATATATATATATATATATATATATATATATATATATATATATACGTGTACATACACACACAAAGACACACACATTATATATATATATACACATACATACATACATGTATCTGAGTGCGTCTCTCCCAGGCAGAAAACAGTCGTGGCCAAAATTCTCGACCACAAGTTTTCGCCCGGGGGCCATCTTTATGGCCCCCTCACGCCTCTCGTTATTGTGAAACCATTCTGTAAACCTCGCATCTTTGTTTGGCGAAGATGCAGAGCGAAAGCCGTTAAGACAGACAATGTTGGGCGACCGGGAAAATACAGATAAGAAACTCATTGGTGGGGAAAATGAAGTTGTCTCGTTCTCCCTCTGAGAAAGAGACAAAAAAAAAAAAAAAAACCATGTCCTGCGGAGGAGACCAAAATCACTGCTCGAAGGCTGACGTAAGAGTAAACTTACACCCCCGCAAAAAAAGAAGACCAGGGGTGGTGGCTGTTTATTTTTTTTAATAACTCAAAAATGGGTTATCTTTCCTTTACTTTCACGACTTTGCTCTTTACTATCATAAAGGCAATCACAAATAAACACAGTCAATGCTGTTGCAAAGCCAATTACTAAAATAATTAAATCTAAGAGAAATGAGAAGAAGCTAGTTGAATTAACTGTGTAAATTATATCCAAGATTCATCCCCCATCCTCTCTCTCTCTCTCTCTCTCTCTCTCTCTCTCTCTCTCTCTCTCTCTCTCCTCTTCCTTTCAGTGAAGGAGTACTTGGACAATCTCTTTCCCTCTGTAATAAAATGAGACACGTCCATAAAACTTGCTTTCCTAATTTTGCACTGGGTTGTTTGAGCACGTGAACTTCGTGTACCCTTACTTGACCTCAAATCACATGGTCTCTTGATGAAAAGAAAGACTTTTTTTAATAGTTATTTAATTTTACTCATATCTCTTCAGCCAACCTCCTATTTATTCATTACCGCAATATCCATATGTAATTATTCAATCAATATAAATTTACTCTTATTCCTTTAATCAACCTTCTATTCATCCATTATCGTAATATCGATACGAACTTATTCAGTCAACATAAATTTACTCTTATTCCTTTAATCAACCTTCTATTTATCTATTTATCCATTATCGTAATATCGATATGTACTTACTGAACCGAAATTTTGAGCACCTGTTCACGGTAAGTGGGATATTGACGTGAAACTTTTGGAAAACATCTCAGGCCCTTCTTCTAGTGACTACAGTCATATAAAAAATGCATGAATCTCCTTGTGAACAATGGGTTTCCTAGGAACGTTACAAATAAACTCGCAACGTAAATACAGGAGTGAACAAAAAATATACAAACAAATGTAACGTTGAAGCGCGTCACAAAAATCTTTCTTTCTGCCCATCTTCTTGGGCAATAAGAATGTGTAATCCGGCCGAGGACTTGACATCCAATAGTTTTAGGACACGTAAGCCGAACAGCTGAAAGCTGTGGGGACAGTGAATGGGCTTATTTTTGTCCCTCAGAATCCCTGATAACAATCATATTTCCTACTAATGTCTTACATGGTTTTACAAGGTATAACAAATCTTTAAAGATCTTATAAACAGTGACCGAAAATCGGTAACGATAATCGATAATATGCTTTAACCTAGTAAGTTTTTGTAGCACATTGTAAGATATCAGTGAAAATTAAAATTCAATAAATAAATAAATAAATAAATAAATAAATAAATAAATAAATTGAGAATCCCCAGAAATAATGTTTGACATTCCCTACGAATAATCAATTACTCTTCCAAACTCTAAAAGTGGGTTTCAAGCACCCCGTGAGATTTGAAATATTTAAATTCAATTAAATTCAATAAGTCAAATCCTTCAGAATAATTAAATAGCTTCCTTTAATTTCCTGAGGGGCTTTCAAGTGCCCTACAAGACATTAAGGTAAAAAACAAAACAGCCAGTAGGAATTTCTAAGAACAATCGAGGACCCTCTTTTATTAAATTAACAACAGCGAATATCTCTTCGGATTATGAAAGAAATAAACCATGCAATATACCAAACGAGAAATACCACTAATAACAACAGCAAAATCATTAACAATTTACATGATGTTGCTAAAAGATACATGAGATAATGCTGCCTGCACAAGAAGGAAAAAAATTACGGAATTTACCAGAAAAACGCTGAACAAATGAGACCTCTTTTGATCATTTTGTTTTTAAGCTGAACTAATTTCAGTCTAGAGTTTGATAGAAGTACACTGCAGCGAAGTAAAAAAAAAAAAAAAAGTTTTGCAGTGCGGAGGAAACGCGGGTGAAAGCGAGTGAAAGTTGCACAAAGTATAGTTTCAACTCCCCTCAGCCTAAAACTTTCAACGCTTTGGCTGCCATGAACATATATTGTCGATTTCCAGTGCTCTTTATTGCAGGATAATGACAGGGATTGAGATACAGGTAGCATTAAAGTAAATATATATATGTACAAAACTAAAAAAAAAAAATACATGGTTCCTTAACTTTGTCGATTTCCAGTGCTCTTTATTGCAAGACAATGACAGGGACTGAGACACAGGTGATATTAAATTAAATACTAAATATGTACAAAACTAAAAAAAAATTATAGATATCGTTTAGGCGGGGTTTAAATGCTAATTCATAATAGCCCAAGACTCGACGATTTCTCGAACTAAACGGATATGTGTAAATTTCATCTACCATAACTAAAATTCTAGAGGGAATAGCTTCATTTCTGTCCGGAAAACATATGAATGCAAGTATGGGGATATGGGATAACTTCATAATGAAATATTTCTAACCGAAGGCCTACCGCCTGAGGTAGAAATGGGGTGGAATATTATTAAGGATTTTACTACAAGAATTTTATATTTCAATTTTTCCCTTTTCCTGTACGTCAAGTAAACAATGCCTTGTCAAGCCTTTATGATATACGGGAATAGAATGGAATACAGAATTTAGGCCAAAGGCCAAGCGCTGAGACCTAAGAGGTCATTCAGCGATGAAAGGGAAATTGAGAGTAGAAAGGTTTTAAAGGTGTAACGGGAGGAAAACCTCGCAGTTGCACTATGAAACAACTAATAGGCGACGGTGGAAAGAAAGATGGAAGAAAGAGAATAAGAACTGAGATACAATATAAGGAATGAAATGGGTTGCGGCTAAGGCCGAAGGGACGCGGCAAAGAAGCTTAAGTAAAGCCTACAGTGCATCGCGTGGGGTGCACTGACGGCATTACCCCCCTGAGGCTTCTGATATGTATGTTGATATGAGACGGAAAATATTACTGTAACTGCAAAGCGGCTAGGAGTTTACTTCCTTCCCTAAGTTTTCAACCAGAAGGTACAAGTTAATTGTGGTCTACAACTCCTCAAAGACATGTAACAGGGTTATATACATTTCATGTGGAGTAATGAAACAATAAGTGGTGTACAGCCTGACAGATACATAAATATAAATGGATCAAAACTATGTGTATAAATATCATGAACATCGTTCCTGTTTACAAAACATGGAAATTTCCAACAGTACTTGAAAAATCAAAATTCTGGCCTTGATGCTTCTCCAAACCCTGCTGAACTGATGTTTTAGAGGGTATATGGACAAAAGATTTTTTGTTCATTATTAAGATGAATTTTAAGTTTGTCCGTTTTTGACAGATGATGTTATAGCAATGAAAAATAAGAAATAAAATTAAACTAGTTGGCCTTGGAGGTATTTTGATTTCAAAATAAAAAACCTTCCACTAATTAGGACTCCAACCACAAAAAGTACTTTTTGCGTCTATGGAAATGTCAGACATTCAGTAAATAACTAAGAATTTTTAATAACTAGAATTTTGTCTTATATTCTCCATACTTTCCTTTCCCTCGCTGGAGCATCTATCAACAAGGGCTAGCTAGACCCTTTCCACAGACAAGGGGGACGTCTCCCGAAAGAATAATCCTTTCCAGTGACATCCTTTACCTTTCCTTTCCCCTTCCTTACCGTCTCTCATCCTTCTTCCCGTGCACCGTAATTGTCTTTCCCCGAGACATTCCGTCCGTCACACTATCATCCTTTATCCGACCAACTTTCGTTCCCATTGAAGTATATCTCCCTCCGGTGATATTCTTCCTCCTCCACCGGGACAATACATTTTTCTCGCTCCCTTTTTTTCCCTCCTCCTCCTCCTCCTCCTCCTCCCTTCCTTTCTTACTGTGCTATTTCCTTCTCACTTGATCTTCTTTGTTCCATATTGGTTTTCCCAACGTAACTTCCTTCGTTCTTTTCTGGTTTTCCTTCGCATTCTTCCTTTTTCTGACAATGGACAATATGGCTTTCTTTCGGGTAGTTTTGTTTGCCCCCTGTTTGTCTCATTTCCTGCAGGACATCAACTTTTCCTGTTCTTTTGCCTTTCTTTATTAATACCATTTTTCCTATGAAGATTCATTTATTTAATATGATTTCTTATGACTCTACCTAGCAATATGGGGGGGAATCCTCTTTCTTACATACAAGTATCTCCAGGCACTACAATGCTGCACCCCTCTCTCTCTCTCTCTCTCTCTCTCTCTCTCTCTCTCTCTCTCTCTCTCTCTCTCTCTCTCTCTCTAAACTCATAAATCTGGGCGAAAGAACTTTTAAAAGAAAATAGAACCAATACCAGCAAGAAAATGCTGATCTGCAGCAACGCCATTCATATGAATATCAGAGCCGACTTTCGGACAAAGTTCACTCCTGCCAAAAATGGAAAAAAATTCGGAAGAGGGCGAAGTTCACCAGAGTTAACCCATCCAAGGCGCTTTTCTATTTTTCTTTCCGACTGTTTGAGTTTTGCTAAACCTTGAGTTCACGTCCGAGTATTTTGTTTTCTTTAAGGAGTAAATAGCTACCCTCGCCGGAGGATACTCAAAATACATTCGTGTGATTTTCTTGCATAATCAAATTAGATTAACGTTACATTTTCTACAGCGTGGCTCATCTCTCCTTGGGTAATATGTTTTTCTGGTCAGCAAGTTTCTTTTTGACGAAAGGTGTTCAGTTATTAGTTCCGATTACGATAATTAACATCTATCTTACTTCATCATCCGGTTATAAACTTTTCATTCTTCCTTCGCCTGATACTCGCTAGATTAGAAAAATTAGCACATTTATGTTTATGTATATGTATATGTGTATGTATATATACCTGTATGTATATATGTATGTATATATATTATACATATGTATGTATGTATGTATGTATGTATGTATGTATGTATGTATGTATGTATGTATATATATATATATATATATATATATATATATATATATATATATATATATATATATATATATATATATATATATACACACACGTCACACGCTCTAAATTTCACGATTCCGAATGTTGGCCAGGCTTTGACAAATCGACTTGTCGCAGTAATCATACTCTCTTGTTTTACGAAAAGGATTCAGAATATCGCATGTAAATATTTGTCTTATACATGTTGTAGATAATCTGAATACGTTCTTGCGTATGTGACGATAAGTTTATCTTACAGTAAAATAAACAGAAATTAAAATCTAAGAACTTTAGTATCAACTCTTAAAAAGGGAAAAAGCGAGAAAAAAATTAAGTGGGACCATACAAGATATCACTGAATCTCCAGACTAAAACGCATGTCACACTCTTTGTCCTCGTCCTTGACAAAAGCACTAAGACGGAACGTGTTCTGACTTACAACTGTTTAGTAATAATCCATCACTCACAGCATGCCGCAAAAGATTCTTCATCTTGGTTGTATACACTTGAATCAGCTGAGAACAAAAAGCCTTGGATTTTCTTAGCCTTGAATAGGCCAGTAGTGTTCCAAATGCACATTAATCTCTTATTCCTAAATCAAGTGTTGTACTCTAATGGATAAATGATCGTTACGGCTCTCACATAGCGCAAGTTCATGTATTCTAAGTTGAACCTCATATAGCAAAAGTTCATGTATTCTATGTTGAACCTCACTTAGCAAAATTTCAAGTATTCTATGCTGAACCTCACAGAGCAAAAGTTTATGTATTCTATGTTGATCCTCACATTGCAAAAGTTTATATATTCTATGTTGAACCTCATACAGCAAAAGTTCATGTATTCTAAACTGAACCTCATAAAGCAAAAGTTCATGTATTCTATGCTGAACCTCACATATAAAAAGTTCATGTATTTTATGTTGAACCTCACACAGCAAAACTTCATGTATTCTATGCTGAACCTCAGAGAGCAAAAGTTAATGTACTCTATGTTGAACCTCATATCACAGAAGTTCATGTATTCTACGTTGAACCTCACATATGAAAATTTCATGTATTCTATGTTGAACCTTACATATGAAAATTTCATGTATTCTAGGTTGAACCTCACATACCAAAAGTTCATGCATTCTAAGTTGAACTTCACATAGCAAAAGTTCATGTAATATGTGTTGAACTTCACATAGCAAAAGTTCATTTATTCTATGTTGAACCTCATATAGCAAAAGTTTATGTATTCTATGTTAAACCTCACATAGCAAAATTTCATGTATTCTAGGTTGAACCTCACGCAACATAAGTTCATGTATTCTATGATGAACATCACATAGCAAAAGTTCATGTATTCTATGCTGAACCTGACAGAGCAAAAGTTCATATATTCTCTGCTGAACCTCATATAGCAAAAGTTCATGTATTCTATGCTGAACCTGACATAGCAAAAGTTCATGTATTCTATGTGGAACATCACATAGCAAAAGTTCATGTATTCTATGTGGAACATCACATAGCAAAAGTTCATGTATTCTATGTTGCTTTGACCCGACGCATCTTGATTTTGATAATTCCGTTAACCATTTGCTGTCCAACGTTTCATCAGCAAAATGGAATATCCTGAAACATTACGAGTTTATCCAAAGAAAAACAGTGGAATCTTTTATTTACCTGATTCCATTTTTGGCTTGATGGATGCTATTAATGCTCCTGTATTAATTACCCAAATCCAGATTTATTCCTAAGAGTAAAAAGCCTTAAGCATCCTTGCTAGTATCTTTAAACTTCCGTGAAGTAATTGCACATATCCAGATTTATTCTTGAGACAAAAGCCTTCGGCATTCTCGCTAATGTTCTTAAACGTCCGTTAATTACTTACACATGTCCAGATTTAACAGGTTCAAAAATCCCTTAGAATCATCACTATTATTCTTAGACCTGCGTGAAATACATCATAAAAGGACAACTAGACTCTCATTTGCCAAGAAAAATCGCTCACTTAACGAGTTAGCCCTGGGTGCTCGGTGAAATAATCCCCTCTATCCTAGCTGCATTCTAATGAGTGGAATGCCGTGATGATAATGGGCGTTCTTATTTTTCTTAAAGACTTCTCCTTACATAAACTGAAGAAAATTCTTATCTCTCGAAGAGAATGGAATAGAATAGAATATAGAATTAATAGAATAGAACATAGAATTTAGGTCAGAGGCCAAGCAAAGGGACCTATGAGGTCATTCAGCACTGAAACGGAAATTGGCTGTAAAAAGGCCTAAAATGTGTAACGGGAGGAAAACCCCTCAGTTGCACTATGAAACAATTGTTACGAGAGGGTGGAAAGTAAGATGGAAGAGAATATGAACGGAGGTACATTAAAACGAACGAAAGGGGTCGCAGCTGGGGGCAGACGGGACGCTGCTGCAAAGAACCTTAATGACTACAGTGTATCACATGAGGTGCACTGACGGCACTAGCCACCCCCCCCCCCCCCGCCCCCTATGGGGATAACTCTCATAAGAATCGTTCATTTTATCCTCCGGGCAGGCTGAGTATCCGGCGGCGATCTCCTGTGATGACGCAAGTAGTTACGTCATCTTCGCAAGACATGTTACGTCATCATATTCATCTCTTCTGACTGTCCCTAGTATGATTAAAAGAACTTCGCTTCTGTATAAGAACTCATATCCCCTTCATGAATTCTAATGAATATTTTCATGCTAACTGAAAAACCACTTCTGTGATGATGATATCTTGGGGATAAGATAAAACAAGTAAAAAACGCGCCCAAGTTTCTTCGGCGCAATCGAGTTTTCTGTACAGCGCATAATGCTCTATGACACTTTCAGCCGCGGTCCGGTGGTGGCCTGTGTTGTTGGTACCTATTTCGGCGCCAGAAGTACGATTATGGCTAACTTTAACTTAAATAAAATAAAAACTACTGAGGCTAGAGGGCTGTAATTTGATATGTTTGATGACTGGAGGGTGGATGATCAACATACCAATTTCCAGGCTCTAGCCTCTGTAGCTTTTTAGATCTGACAGCGGACAGAAGTGCGGACAGAAAAGGTGCGGACAGAAGAAATGCGGACAGAAAAAGTGCGGACAGAAGAAGTGCGGACAGAAGTGCCGCCACAATAGTTTTCTTTACAGAAAACTAAAAAAAAGGGGGGGGGGGAAGGAAAAGACTATTGGTTTTATACTGTAATTGCAATCGCCTTCATAAATATCAATAATTATAACAAACGCAAAACACCAGCGACGATGATATCATGGAGCTACGATTAAGAAAATACAACGATATTTAGGTGTAAATTAATCGATACGCAGAATATTCTGACAAGAATTGTGAACACTTTTAATCAACTGAAACATTGATTTTATCCACTGCATATAGTACTTAATAAGTTCGTCGAAATGATAAAAATAAAAAGACTATTTAGGCAATTCTATCATGAAATATTAGCTACTTACTGATTTTTATTATAAAATATACAGTACTAGTCACTCACTGATTATAACCAGCTTACGCACTCAAACAAAAAGCGGATTATTAAAAGCAAAATTATGAAAAAAAAACTTTTTTTAAGTTGTTAGTTTCACTGAGCGAGATTAATACTTTATCATTTAAAACGAAACCTTCTACTATGCATGATAAGGAAAAGAAATGAAGCACCTAACAGAATATTAAAAGCAAATCGTGATTCCGAAAAACACCACACTCGAAATCAGTGTATCCTCTAACTCGAGAAATGAAGAGGAACCGCTATTATTTACCGACTGTTTGCACGTAAATAATCCATAATGTTTGACTTAATCTAAGTAACGAGAGCGATAATCATAGGAAGCCCCATTTAATGGCGCAACTTTATCGCACGGAGGATATTAGAGTAATCAGCATCTTGATTTAATTATTCCATCCTATTAAGTTGTGGTTATAAAAAGTTATACCACCCAGAGTGGCTGCTGGAGGAGATGGAGAAAAGTTCGTGCAAAATGCAAGAGGGAGGAAACAGCATGCAAAATTGATAAGGAGGAAGCGTAGTGCGAAATGCAAGAGGGATGCAACAGCAAGCAAAATGCAAGAGGGAGGAAACCATGCAAAATGCAAGGGGAAAGATACAGCGTGCAAAGTGCAAGAAGGAGGAAACAGCATGAAAAATGCAAGAGAGAGGAAATCATGCAAAATGCAAGATGGAGGAAACAGCTTGCAAAATGCAAAAGAGAGAAAACAGCTTGCAAAATGTAAGAGGGAGAAAACAGCTTGCAAAATGCAAGAGGGATGAAACAGCTTGCAAAATGCAAGAGGGATGAAACAGCTTGCAAAATGCAAGAGGGATGAAACAGCTCTCAAAATGCAAGAGGGATGAAACAGCTTGCAAAATACAAGAGGGATGAAACAGCTTGCAAAATGCAAGAGGGATGAAACAGCTTGCAAAATACAAGAGGGATGAAACAGCTTGCAAAATGCAAGAGGGATGAAACAGCTTGCAAAATGCAAAGGGGAGGAAAAACGTACAAAATTGATAAGGAGGAAACGTCGTGTGAAATAGCGATCGTGCAAAATGCAAGGGGGAGGAAACAGCGTGCAAAATTGATAAGGGTCAAACCATCTCGTGAAACAGAGAGAAAACATCGTGCAAACTGCAATGGAAAGGAAAAAGAGCGCAAAACTGGTAAGGAGGAAACATGGTGCGAAACAGAAAACATCGTGCAAAATTGAGAAAGAGGAAAAGGCATGTAGTGTGTGGAATCGAATGTCGTGCAAAATAGACGAACAATGAAAAATGCAAAAGAGCCAAACATTTTGCGAAAGGAAAATGACAAAAATGTCCTGCAAAAAAAAAAAATAAATAAACTGACAAATGTCTTGCAAAAAAAATTGACAAACGTCGTGTTAAACACGAAAGAGTGAACGCCGCTAAAATTTCAAAAAACAAAAAAGTCTAGAAAAATGCAAATGCAGATCGCCATGCCGAAAAATAAGAGAAAAGAAATGCAAGATGGATAACGAAATGAGGATTTTATACACAAATTCAGATAAGCTTTTATAGCTGTCAAGATATACATAATCAGTATAAAACACAATAAGAAACAAGAAAAAAATGTGCCGAAGTTTCTTCAGCGTAATCGAGTTTTTCTGTACAGCGTATAATGTTGTATGAAACTCTCAGCCGTGGCCCACGAAACTTTCAGCCACAACCCGGTGGTGGCCTGTGCTGTTAGCACACACACCGGTGCAAGGCACACGATCATGACTAACTTTAACATTATATAAAATCAAAACTAAAGAGGCTAGAAGACTGCAATTTGACTGGTTTTGATGATTGGAGGATGGATGATCAACATACCAATTTGAAGCCCTCTAGCCTCAATAGTTTTTAAGATCTTAGGGCGGACAGAAAAAGTGTGAACCGACAGCCAAATAGCCATCTCAATAGTTTTCTTTTACAGGCCACTAAAACCACATAAAAAATTAATGTTAGTATGCAATAATGTGTGTATGTGTATATATGTATATATATAAATTTATACATATATATGTGTGTGTATGTATAAGTATACATGCATGAAATCTACAGGTCACGTTCACCAAACTTATATAAATATAACGACCCGAATAAACTTATGATTACGCTATCAGTTTCATAATATTTTTGGATATGCTTCAAACCTGGAAATGATGGGTACTTTCCATCAACATCAGGATTCGAACTGGGTTTAAGAGATAATGGATCCTGGCTCTAACACCACGCAATCAAAAATTATTTAATATACACACACACACACACACACACACACACACACACACACACATATATATATATATATATATATATATATATATATATATATATATATATATATATATATATATATATATACATAT
>NC_089756.1:14516225-14523725 GCF_040412425.1 Macrobrachium rosenbergii
TCTTAAAACACGGCCCCCCCCCCAACACCCCCGCTTCCCAAGAGTCATTCCCTTTCAAGAATTTTCCTCTCCTGCTAGCGAGATATCGGCAGCAGCCGCGCAGAGAGTCCCCGATTGAGTCAATAGATAACGATCTTCCAATTCCCAAAGAATTGCCGTATGAAGCGAGTCGAATATAGACCCACCACCCCCAACGCCCCCGTAGGTATCTTATCGCGCATCGTGACAACACACACTACAGCACACAGCTGTGGTGCGGTGTCTCGGCTGCAGCAATGCTCGCGTTGGAATGAATGGGTGCGGTTTCGTGGAACCCTTTTCAATATATGCATATACATACATACATATATATATATATATATATATATATATATATATATATATATATATATATATATATATATATATATATATATATATATATATATATATATATATATATATATATATATATATATATATATATATATATATATATATATATATATATATATATATATATATATATACATATGTATATATATACATATACATATATATACATATATATATATATATATATATATATATATATATATATATATATATATACTGTATATATATGAGGGTGTGTGTGTGCTTGTGTGTGTGTGTGTATGTATATATACATATTTTTTTCTCAGTATTTTTACTCAATGATTCTCTCCATCTACTGCCAAGGCTTCGGAATTTTACCCTTGCTTCCGTTTTCCCTGAATCTTAGAATCTTCCTTCTTTTAAAATGAGAGTCTGTCGGTTCAACCAGGGTCAGCTCCTCTCTTTTTAAATTCTAAATCTTGTTTCATTGGGCCTCGATTAATCGCATCAGCCTCTTATATTAAAGCATATTCAGTAAGAAATATAATCCTCACCAAGTTAGATGCACATCTTTGTGATGCCAATTACCCCAAAAAAGATAAGGAAAAAACACTACTAAAATCTAACTAAATGTCTTATGCCTTTACATGCACATCATAAAGACGCTATTCATCTAGAGAATAATAATAAAAAGAGGGACTGGAATTTAACTAAGGGTACAAAGCAAGCCCCGTACTTCATCCTCTAAAAGGATGCACCCCTCTCTTTTTTCCTCTGGTTTGACTTCAATTCATTCTCCTCTACAGACGAGAATGCAACCGTCCCCACTCCCTCTCCACTCCCCACCATCCTCCCCCTCAGTTCTCCACTGAGTGCACCCTATTTAAGAGGCACTGGCAGTACTGGAACCCCCTTTTCCAGTACTGGTATTGCCTGGAATCCCTTTTCCAAGCACTGACGCGGCGTGGAAAACAAATGTTCGTTACACATGAATAGTGAAGTTCGTTTCCTTTTAAATAACTTCTGAGAGCTGTTGCATATGTTTAAGGCTTTGAGAGCTGATTTTGTTTATTTTTTATCCACTGAAAAATATTAACATACACTGACATAAATTAGTATGTAATATGATATGAAAGACATGTCAACCAAACAGGTAACACCTAATAAAGAATTTCTGAAAACATACTTGAGAAATTAGTCTAAATGTAGTCAAGTAAACTAAAGAATTCATGACATCAAAGAGAGAGAGAGAGAGAGAGAGAGAGAGAGAGAGAGAGAGAGAGAGAGAGAGAGAGAGAGAGAGAGTTCGAAAAGCACATTAATTCAATGAATGCTAGGATTTATTTTAAGGAGAGTCTTGCACTTTCATTTTACATTTAAGCTCGAATCTTACATATGATATGCTTCTATATTATTTGGACACCAAAGCAATGTATAACCACTTATTTTCTCCAATGTGCAGGAACTACTGAAAGAAAAGCATTGCGTAATTAACCTAGCAACAAAGCATTACTAAATACCCTTCCTATTACCCAAGTAAAAAATATCACGTTCTTTAGTTGCATGACAAGAGAAGACTCACAATTAAGAAACTGCAACACGAAACATGCGTTAAACAGTTCAGCTCACTCCTCATCACCGTAAATGGAGACGGGCAGGGAGTTTGTTTGTTTATACAGCTGACTACGCAAGACTCAGGGGAAAGTTAGTGTGCCTCTCTTCATGCGGGTCATTTCTGACGAACAGAAAAAGGCAGTTAGAGGCAATTACCGGAGCCGATGAATTAAATAGCTAAACATATACAGGAACCGATAAATGACAGAATAGAATATAGAATTTAGGCCAACGGCCAAGCGCTGGGACCTACAAGGTTATTCAGTGCTGAGAGGGATATTGACAGTAAAAAGGTTTGAAAGATATAACAGGAGGAAAACCTTGCAGTTGCATGTGAAATGACTTTTAGAGAGAGCGGAAAGCCAGCTGAAAGAAAGAATATGAACAGAGGTACAGTAAAAGGAATGACAGAGGTTACAGCTAGTGGGTCGAAGGAACGCTGCACAGACCGTTAAGTAATGCCTAAAGTGCATCACGTGAGTAGCACTAAAGGCACTAACCCCCTAAGGGGCTGATAAATGATTACCCTTCGCAGTTACCGGGATAATCACGAAACGTGGGCGGTGGCAAATAGAACAAAAAAAAAAGGAGTATGACAGACTCTTCACAGAATCTAAATAAAATGAAAGGGGGGCAAACCACGCATTTTGGATGAAAAGCATGGGGCTTGAAAGGGCTGGAATAAACCCCCCCAACCATGCCCCCCCCAAAAAACAAAACCGATCCAAACAAAAGTTACCTCGTGACTCTAATCTCCTATGGAACATCAAAAGGCCGTAACACAAAAGCTGTTTCGTTTGTGCAAGTTTAAAGAGGCCATACAAGTTAGGTCTTGTAAATAAGTTGCGCTCAGCGCTGCTATGAGTGTTGACAACTGCAGCACGCTGACTTGACTGCTTACTGATTTTTATCTTTATTCATTTGCTCTTTGCTCCATTTTTTCTTTTGCTTTTGGTTTTCCATTTTCTGAATGGTTCTGGTCACTGGAAGATGTTGCTGAACTATATACATAAATACATATATATATATATATATATATATATATATATATATATATATATATATATATATATATATATATATATATATATATATATATATATATCCTTCTCCGAAATTTCAGTGTATTCTGGAAATAACGACTATACACCAGTAAATCAAAAGTATACCAAAATGCAACAATAAAAGCGAATTAATATTTCATCGAGATGAAGAAAGAAAAATTGGCCAGAATAGTCCGTTAAAACCACAGTTACCAAGACTCTTTCTGACAGCCTTTTCTCCAAAACTCCATAAAAAGCAGAAAAAATGAAGAAAAATCTGGAAACAAAGACGAATAATTCGCCCATTTCTGGAAATGCCAAATCCTTAAAATGGAGGAAAAAAAAAACTCAACATCTGGTGCATAACTGAATTTTGGAATTCCCTTTGTTGGTCCCCTGTAATTCAGTCACCGGAGGTCGGAGGAAAAAAGCCATTCCAGATTTTTATTATCACCATCTTGATTAAATTTCGTTTTGTCCAGAGGTTTCCCCGACGGAATTTTTCATAATCTGACGGAACCCTGAGTCCTTAATAAAGACTTTGCAGTTTATCAAGGATACACTGAAAATTTTGGTATTTATCCCTGCGCACAACGCGAATAAATACAACCTTTGAACACTGCTATTTGCAACAGCTAAATGTAAAGGCTTTTCATTCTAATTACCTTTTCTTACGCTTCAAAACAAATACATACGCACCTGGGATGTAAGCCGCTGCAGCGAGTAAAATTCGGTGTTTTAAGTAAGTTGTACTGCCTCGTCATACACTTAAAAAAAAATTGCCGTTGAACATGAACATTTACAAGTTATATTACGCTTTCAGGGTCTAATGACCCATTCATACGCTTACGAGCAAACAAATAAACGCCTTTAACACGACCATCTGCGACAAACAAAATTCGACGCTTTAAACGAGTGTCCCTCGCAGACAGACTCCATTTAACCAGTAACAGCCCAAGTATGAAATTCGACGCTTGAAGTGATACAAAGACAAATGGTCCAGCTTAATGTATCTGTCCGTGTGGCTTTCCCTATACGCGGCGAGAACATGATTCACACGAAGCGCTGAAAGTAACTCCGTGAGTTGACTTCGTTATATATGGCGCTACTTAATACGCCACTATACAGTGGAAGGAAATCATAATTCTTAGGCTCGCCTAAATAGTCCATCCAAGCCTAATCCTTCCTGAGCCAGGAGAAGTTATTACCTCTTTAGAGGTTGTAATGGTGTTCCTTCTTCTCCCTTAGTTTCCCCAAGAAATGGCGTGTTCGAGTCCCTTAATATCACTGACAGGAGGTAAGATACCACTCGGTTTTCGGGCTACGTTGCCTTTCTTGACTTGGTTCTTGCAAGTCGTAACGTACAACTCATCTGATATGCTTATATATGCAAGCATAATATCAAACTGAACGTGATGTTCAAAACGCCACTACTGCATTAATACATTTCATAACTGCAAACCATTTCTTTATTTACGCGGGAATGACAGACAGTCAAGAATCTATACCACGATAAGCTTTGCACTGTATAAACTCAAACATCCGTGAATTATACTGTACAGCTTGCCTTTCCTGCATTTGAAAAAGTTAGGAACGATGATCTATCAGCATCACTCTAAATAATGTTATTCCTCTTCTTTTTTAACTCATATAAATTTATAGGCAAAGAATGGGGTTACATAAAACAATAATGCAAACAGAATAATGCCTTGGTGTTCTTCACATTTACGCTGGAAGAGAATTCGGTCCACTTACATTCTCGCAGATGGCTCAATAAGAGCCGCTATAAAGAGGGTGAGATTAAGTGGCGGCAGACACTTAGTCTGCCATTTCTTACTCCATCAAAGTTGTCGCCCAAGTGGTTCATCGCCCTACCCAAATCAACTTCAACTTGATAAAATATCTCCATGGGAACAAGTAACAAACTAAGGTCTGAGATGCTAATGCTTATAAAAGGTAACTCGGATAAAAATGGAGGACATTAGATATAATGAGGATAAAGAACAATTAAAATGTTAGATAAGGGAAGGGCGGGTCCTTAAAATGGCTGAGAATGACGGCATGGGTGCTAAGGATCTGTGACTGAAGGAGGTTCACTGCAAATGTCAGTTTCCATGAACGTAGCACTCACAATTTATAAGCAATGTTGCCTATAATGCTACGACGCTTACCACCCACCATTATTTTGCCTCTGGCATACAATCGTCAGTTTCTTAGGATCTGAGCTTGAAGGAAGTTCAATCCAAATGTCAGTTCCCTTGAACGAGGTGCTTACAATCTATGAATAACATTACCAATAATGCTATAACCATTAGCATTTACCATGATTTTGCCTCTGGAGCGCACGCATCAGTTCTAAATTCTGCAGAGTTCACCTCAACTCTTTCAATTTCCAAGAACTGCAGCTGTACTGCAATGTCTCCCAAGAGGAATTGAAAGCGTAAAGGCAAACGTCTTCTATCGAAAGCTGATAGTGAAGCAAAAAAAAAAAAAATCTTGTGGAAATAAAAAGCATGATATCGTAGATCAAAGCCAAATCAGCTATTGTCATCAAAGGTTGATCTCTCACAGACTCCCTCCACTCAACTGTAAAGGGAGAGAGCGAGAGAGAGAGAAAAAGAAAATTCACAAAGGAATACCCTGAGAGGAAGGAATCTTAAAGCGGATAACATTCTAAACGCAGGATGTTTAAAAGACTCCCAAGTTATTTACTGCCTGGTCGGCCTTAATGAATCCTGAATAAGGGCGACAAAAGATCGGATTTCAAATTAATGCCCATTACCGGATCTCGGGGGGTTTCGTTTGTTTGTTGCCTTCCGCTGTCTTTCTTTGCATTTTGAGAGAAAAATACATACAATGCATTCATAAATGTGACGTTACTCTAAAGCGTAACGAAAACATGGCCTTAGTTTTGGGTTTATTACAAGTTACAAAGCTGCATTTCATCAGCACTTTCCCACAGAGGAGCTTCATCAATTTGCCGTTGTTGCATCACCGCCAATGGGCTATTGATTCTCTCATTTGCATCCCGGTATTTGTGGCTCTCCGCCCGTTTTGGAAACAGGCTGCCTTTACCTCAAGTTTCCTTTTCGTAATTTCGCTGTGTTTATTACTTATTGCCTAAACTTACTGCCTTGAAATAATAAGTTAACTCCCTTCAACATCCACCCCCTAGGGGGGTAGCGCCGTCAGTGCACCTCACGCGCAGTGCACTGAAGTCATTACTTAAGGTTCTTTGCAGTATCCCTACGGCCCCTAGCTGCAACCCCTTTCATTCCTTTTACCGTACCTCCTTTCGTATTCTTTCTTCCATCTTACTTTAATACTCTTTATTCTATTCTCTTCTCCTAAATGGTGAATGCTTATGGACCAAGCAAGAGAAATACGTTCCTTACAAAATAAAACAAAGCTCTCTTTTTCAGCATGTAAATGTTTGAATGGCGTACGAAACTTATTGCCTTGCAATAATACGTAAACTCCCTTAAATAACGAATGCGATGGACCTGTGGCACACCTCCAGAGAAATACGTTTCCTACAAAGCAAAACAAAACTCCTTTTCAGTAATGTATGTAAATGGCTGAATGGGCGTACTAAATTTCACATGCAGTCTTCACGAAATAATAATAAAACTGTATAGTAATGAGTGCACATGCATTAGTGATGCGGTAGATGTTACACAGCTTTTTCAAAGTAACAAGATAAGCATTTCAATGGCAATCGTTATCAGCAATCATTCTCCAGCTTAAGGATGCAGCTGGTATTGAAAATTATCAAAACCCTGTTAACTGTTTCTGCCTGAACGCCGACAGAACCAGCTACCAAAAGCATTAGTAAAGTATGAAGGGGAACTGGAATAAATGGAAGTTGGTGGGGCTGTAACGAGAGGAGAGACGGGCTTTAGAAATCAGGTAGATAATAAATGTCTAGTGTGCCACTAAGAAAACTATCTTCACAAGATTAGCTTAAAGTACAGGTCTAAACAGCCTGCAACAATAACCGTTTGAGATACCTTTTAGTGATTAAAAATGGTAGTCTGAGAGTTACTTGATTTTTGAAAGGTTACGACCTGATTCGTATCGTGTAGCATAAACCAATCTTCCTATCATTTCACTTCACTGATTTCCAATATTTTATAGCTAACAGCATAAAGTCTGTGAACAAGATGACTCTCCGGGGCATTATTTACAATAAGCAATGACGCATTCCAATTTGTTCCTAAAATATTTTCTAAAAAATAATGTAACCATAAATACCCTTCTCCACATCAGCTGTTTTTAACGATTTCCACAATAACAACATAAAGCCTGTGAACAAGATGACTTTACAGGGCATTAAAGGCAGTTAGAAATGATGCTCTTCAAATTAATCCTAAAATATAGTACAAAAAATGCAACTATAAATACTCTTCTCTCAATCATTTGTTTTCAAGGATTTCCAGATTAAAGGTATGGGTCATACATACCGCATATGTAACGACTGGTAATTTACCATTATCCTCCAAATACT
>NC_089756.1:14533725-14538725 GCF_040412425.1 Macrobrachium rosenbergii
AGAGAAATGGAGAAAGGATCACCCGAAATCCAGAGAAATGGAAAAAGAATGACCCGAAATCCAGAGAAATGGAAAAAGAATGACCCGAAATCCAGAGAAATGGAGAAAGAATGACCCAAAATCCAGAGAATTGGAGAAAGAATAAGAGGAAATCCAGAGAAATGGAAAAAGAATGACCGGAAATCCAGAGAAATGGAAAAAGAATGACCCGAAATCCAGAGAAATGGAAAAAGCATGACCCGAAATCCAGAGAAATGGAAAAAAGAAACACCCGAAATCCAGAGAACTGGAGAAAGAATGACCCGAAATCCAGAGAAATGAAGAAAGGATCACCCGAAATCCAGAGAAATGAAGAAAGAATGACCCGAAATCCAGAGAAATGAAGAAAGAATGACCCGAAATCCAGAGAAATGGAAAAAAGAAACACCCGAAATCCAGAGAACTGGAGAAAGAATGACCCGAAATCCAGAGAAATGAAGAAAGAATGACCCGAAATCCAGAGAAATGAAGAAAGAATGACCCGAAATCCAGAGAAATGAAGAAAGAATGACCCGAAATCCAGAGAAATGGAAAAAAGAAACACCCGAAATCCAGACAACTGGAGAAAGAATGACCCGAAATCCAGAGAAATGGAGAAAGAATGACCCGAAATCCAGAGAAATGGAGAAAGAATGACCCGAAATCCAGAGAAATAGAAAAAGAACGACCCCAAATCCAGAAAATGGAGAAAGAATGACCGAAATCCAGAGAAATGGAAAAAGAATGACCAGAAATCCAGAGAAATGGAGAAAGAAACACCCGAAATCGATGGAAATGAGAAAAGAATGCCCCGAAATTTTGTGAAGTATTGAAAAAATGCTCCGAAATCCCGAGTTATGGGGAAAGAATGCCCCGAAATCTAGTGCAACAGGGAGAGAATACCTCGAAACCCAGAGATAATGGGAAAGAATGGCCCGAATTCTGGTGGAATAAGGAAAGAATACCCCGACATCTAGAGAAATGTTGGGAAGGAATGCCGCAAAATCTAGTGAAATAGGGAAAGAATGTCCCGATATCTACATATATTGGGAAAGAATGCCCCAAAATCTAGTGAAATTGGGGAAGAATGTCCAGAACTCTAGATATATTGGGAAAGATTGCCAGGAAATCTAGTGAAATGGGGGAAGAATGTCCAGAAATCTAAATATATTGGGAAAGAATGCCCCAAAATCTAGTGAAATGGGGGAAGAATGTCCAGAAACCTAGATATATCGAGAAAGAATGTCCCGACATCTAGTGAAATAGAGATAGAATACTCCAAAACGCTGAGAAACTGAGAAAGAATACCATGAATCTGGAGAACAGGGAAATATTGCTAAGAAATCAATTGAACTAGAAAAATCTGAGTTCTTCCAAAAACTCCTTCCCGTGATAAGCTCCAGCGCTTAGGAAGAGGCGAATGTTTATAATTATATATATAAGTGACCTACCTGACCGGCCAAATTACAAAGGATGCTCTGTTTTGTGGAATCAAGTGTAATCAAATTTTAATATTGTCTGCTTAAGATGTAGGTGGCCATGTGCGTGCGTGCGTGCGTGCGTGCGTGCGTGCGTGCGTGCGTGGTGCGTGCGTGCGTGCGTGCGTGCGTGCGTGCGTGCGTGCGTGCGTGCGTGCGTGTGTGTGTGTGTGTGTGTGTGAATACAAACGTCAGCGTAGGGACTGTATATTTATAACGCTGATCTCATATACTTTCTACTGGATTTCAGGCGAATTTCGGCTTTCCGAGAACAAAGAATCTCTCTCTCTCTCTCTCTCTCTCTCTCTCTCTCTCTGTGTGTGTGTGTGTGTGTGTGTGTGTGTGTGTGTGTGTGTGTGTCCGTCAGTCTTCGTACGTTTGGGATTAAAGAAAATAAGTTTCTTTTGGGCGCTCCTCCTCTCACATGTTAAGGCACGCGCCCTCCACTACACTCGTGGAATAAATTAGGGTTGCTTGAAGCGATATTGACTAAAAGTCGAGTCTAGGTCCCTCTAACCTTAGGCTTCTAAGAGAGAGAGAGAGAGAGAGAGAGAGAGAGAGAGAGAGAGAGAGAGAGAGAGAGAGAGAGAGAGAAAAGTTACTGTATTGATTTTAGGCTATTTGCCAAAGTTCAGTCTTGCTTTTGGACGTTATCTAAACAGCTGTGGTCTTGAAAGTAAGGACACAAATCGTTTGCTAAGATGCTATCCACGAGAGTATATGTTCCACTAGATCGATAACTCGCTAACTCTTCCAGCCCCATTGTGACCCAGGTTCCTCAGGTCACTTTCATGTTACATATATATATATATATATATATATATATATATATATATATATATATATATATATATATATATATATATATATATATATATATATAATATATATATATATATATATATATATATATATATATATATATATATATATATATATATATATATATATATATATATATATATATATATATATATATATATATATATATATATATATATATATAATATATATATATATATATATATATATATATATATATATATATATATATATATATATATTATGTAAGCATTAAGCTACAAACGTCCTTTAATATCCAATTCGCTCTACCTCGGAAATGATATATTTTCATATATGTTACCCAAAGGGGAATTTTTTAGTTGATAATAAGTTCGTGAGCTCAAACCACGGAAGTCAAGAACTCAGGACTACATCGACGCGCATTTTAACCACACGGCCAACAAGTGAGGTATAAGTTGATACCGACTCCCACCTACAAATCCCCGTCGAACTCAGGTATTTGTAACTACAATCGGTATCAACCCACCCCTGCCATGTGGTTAAAATGCGTGTCACTGTAGTCCTGAGTTCTTGTCTTCCGTGGTTCGAGCACACGAGACGACGGACTTATTATCAACTAAAAAATTCCCCTTCGGGTAACACATGAAAATATATTATTTCCGAGGTAGAGCGAATTGGATATTAAAGGAAGTTTGTAGCTTAATGCTTGTATATGAATTACGATGATGTGATAAAATTCATATACATATATATATATATATATATATATATATATATATATATATATATATATATATATATACTGTATATATATATATATATATATATATATAAATATATATACAATTTTCAGGTGATTAAAATCATCTAAGTAAAAAAGAAAATTTAAGGAATATATTTTCTACAATAACGAAAAATACTCAAATTACTTAAATATACCGGAATCACGTTGAGACGAATATTAGGAACTAAAAAAAATAAAAAACTATCATTTCACAGCAGCAGGACTCGGCCCTAGAACAGGTACAGCATCTAATCTAATTATATCAGAAAGCTTGTATCTTCTAAAAATAAAAATACAACAAAATCTCGAAGGGACGAAAGACTTGAGCACAATCCTTCAGAATCCTTCAGAGGTTTCCAGCTTAGTGATTAATTGATTAATTGATCGATTAATTGTGGGTTATCTGGCGTCACAACTACCAGGGTCACTGACGCCGATCCAGCTAGATGAACTCTAAGCACTTACTGTAACACACCCGGAAGTTACAATCACTTGAACCACTTTAATTATTAGGGTTGTAAGCGACATCTTCAATTTCCACGCTATCGACCTGTCTCTTATAATTCATGTAAAAATACAGAGGTGAGTATCTGAATAAATTCATAATTATTACAGATGAAAACTAGTAAAAAATGCGCCGAAGCTGTTTCGGCGCAATCGAGTTTTCTGTACAGCTGCTACAGGGTATAATCAAAGCCACCGAAAATAGATCTATCTTTCGGTGGTCTCGGTATAATGCTGTATGAGCCGCAGCCCATGAAACTTTAACCACGGCCAAGTGGTGGCCTGTCCTATATCGTTGCCAGAAGCACGATTATAGCTAACTTTAACCTTAAATAAAATAAAAACTACTGAGGCTAGAGGGCTGTAATTTGGTATGTTCGATGATTGGAGAGTGGATGATCAACATACCAATTTGCAGCCCTCTGGCCTCAGTAGTTTTTAAGATCTGAGGGCGGATGGAAAAAGTGAGAACAGAAAAAAGTCCGGACTGACAGACAAAGCCGGCACAACAATTTTCTTTTACAGAAAACTAAAAAAAACGGAATATCTTCTTCCCTGAGGAGTAATACAGTCTCATTACCATTATTCATAATGAATACACATCCAGATGGAACGAACGAAACAGTGATATTAACTAATTTCTACCTTAGCGTGAGGATTGAAGTGGGATTAGTGGCATTTACTAGCGCTGACAAACTCACCATTCTAATGAAAAATGTATTGAGAAAAGGGATCATATTTGATGAGTATATCATGTAAAATTACTCTGCAGTAACTAATTCGTGATAAATATAAAAAATTCTTAATAGTTATTGTTTTAAATCATTCTTCAGCCCTAACAAAAAGGAATGTACCATCAGCGTTGCACTATCCATCGTCTGCCACAGGTCAAGGATGGGTGTTTAATAACCTCTTCCAGTCATTAAGGAACCCTAGACCCTTTGTCAGGCAGCATGGAAACTCGAAGACCTTCACCGAGAGTCCTTCATAGTCAAGCCCGAGAGGTTATTCATAATGTTTCGAGTATCGTAAGGTAGAGAAACAGCTAGGAGGTCCTGTTAATAGTTTTTAAAGTAAACCCCTGTACACCAGAGACAACAAAAGTGAGCAAAGCCACAGCTGAGCGAATCTGCTGAGAAGCCCCAGGCAAAATACATTTATTTGGGAAGGAAATTTTTGAGATGGCAAAAAAGGGGCAAAGATCCAAAGGTGACTGAAAAAGATGAACTCAGCAAATATGTGTAACTCGACGCACAACTCTTCAATTCTATAAGATAATTCCGGCCCTCGATAACAAGTAATGAAAGGAACTGGCTTCCGTTAAGCTTAAATATATGGAAGACAATTTCTAATGGAACGACCTTATGTTCAGTGTTCTCGTACGTGATTTTATCTTTAAAGGCCCTTATGGC
>NC_089756.1:14543725-14546225 GCF_040412425.1 Macrobrachium rosenbergii
CATACAACTACTTAATTGGATACGTATAAAACACGCATGCGCAGACTCACGCACACAAGTCCACACATGGCCTAGAGAAAGAACGCTTCTGTTTACGTCGGCCGAGTTGTCTCCTTTAACGCAGCAGCTGCCCTACATTCCTTTTACGTTCTTACAGAGTCTCCGTAACCCTACATCCACTTTAGTGGAAGGAAAAAATGACAACCTTCGGGTATTGTCCGCGTTAAATCTCTGGAATCACAGCCTAATGTGACAAAAGGAATGTAGATAAACGGCAAAATAAAACAGAAGGGTTTTAACCTGCGATAAGGATTTCATAGCACCCCTGAGGGCATTTTTAAAAACCGGTTTCAGAATTATGCCTCCTTCTATTTTCTTGACGTCGGTGTTTCAAGTGTCTGACTCATACCGTTGCTTTTTGTATACGCGTCAGAATATATGAAGATGTGATTTATACAAACTGTGACGTAGTTTATTTAGAAAGGGGTCTTTCGGGGAAAGAATTACCGGTATGTTCGACAAATAATGACAGCGAAATAATTTACAAAATACCTCCTGCACCGTCTTGATTTAAGAGGAAAAAAATGTTAAAATCTATTCCTTCTCGTTGTAAAGAACAAAAAACGTACACTGACACAGTCGTCACTATAATTTGAATAAACTTTTTAAAAAATGCAATGGTAAAACATAAACTTAAGACATTTTGTCTTTCATATTACGTCCCCAAAAAAGTAAATTATTAAAACGGCTGAAATAATCCTTTTTCATCGGCCACATCAACGGCAAAAAACAAAGCCGAGTCGTTTTGTATTTCCTTATATTGCAAAACGGAAATTATCGTGGTAAATCGTTTAAATGGACCTTCCACAGCTAAGATTTAAACGCAAAAATAAAATTAAGCGCCATTACCTCCCTTTTTTACAGTAAGAGAAGATAAATCATCACGATTAGTTTTTTTTTTCTCCCGGAGGATAATACCTTCCCCTTAAAGCTTTCGTCTGAACCCCAGAAGAAAATCGACGTGATTCCGTTGTTATTGAAGCCAATTCAACATAACGAGGGAAAACGTCGGGGGCTGAATTATGTTAACAAGATGCGGCCGCCGGGTAAATGGTGGATTCATCAACAGACGACCCGGTAGGATAGGTCATGTTACTGACGAAAAGGTTCCTTTAAGAAACAGACTTTTTTTCTGTGGTTAGATAAAGCCGGTAGGATTGGTCATGTTACTGACGAAAAGGTTCCTTTAAGAAACAGACTTTTTTCTGTTAGATAAAGCCGGTAGGATTGGTCATGTTACTGACGAAAAGGTTCCTTTAAGAAACAGACTTTTTTCTGTGGTTAGATAAAGCCGGTAGGATTGGTCATGTTACTGACGAAAAGGTTCCTTTAAGAAACGGACTTTTTTTCTGTGGTTTGATAAAGCCGGTAGGATAGGTCATGTTGTTGACGAAAAGGTTCCTTGAAGAAACAGACTTTTTTCTGTGGTAAGATAAAGCCGGTAGGATAAGTCATGTTGCTGACGAAAAGGTTCCTTTAAGAAACAGACTTTCTTCTGTGGTTAGATAAAGCCGGTAGGATAGGTCATGTTGCTGACGAAAAGGTTCCTTTAAGAAATATACTTTTTTCTATGGTCAAATAAAGCCCGCAGGATAGGTCATGTTGGTTTTTATTCAAGGTCATGTAGTTGACGAAAAGGTTCCTTTAAGAAAAAGACTTTTTCTGTAGTTAGATAAAGCTGGTAGGATAGGTCATGTTCGGCTTTATTCAAGGTCATGTTATTGAAGCATAGTTTCCTTTACCAAATATAATTTTTGCTATGGTTAGATAAAGCAGGTAGGATAGGTCATGTTCGTTTTTATTGAAGGTTAAATTACTTATGAAAAGGTTCCTTTAAGAAATACTCTTTTTTCTATGGTCAGCTAAAGCCTGTAGGATAGGTCAAGCTCGTTTTTATTCAAGGTCATGATATTAACTAAAAGGTTCCTTTAAGAAATATATTTTTTTTCTATGGCCAGATAAGGTTAGTAAGAACGGGTTGCTTATGAATCTGATAGAAACTATTTATTTAATATGTATTCTTTGGTCAGATAATCTTTATTTACATGGAATATTTCAATTTGTTTCTATTTAGTTTAAAAAGTTTTTAAATGAAGAATGTCAAAATGTCATATGAAAATGATGAATTAAATTAATAATCATATTGCCTGTGACGAAATTATGACAGCTGAAGAAGTGGAATAAAAAATAAAGAAATTCTCCAATAAATGGAAAACGATTCGAAATTTTCTGGCTTTTTATAAACCGTTTGGTCTACACCTTTAAGGGGCGGAAGACAATCAAATTTTAGCATTTATGGAGACCGAATTATTATGAAAAATATAATAGCGTTACACCAATTGCAAATGCCATTATAATTAGGAGCCAAATCTCTTAAAGAACGTGTGAACTACATCATAAACGATCCTAGACTATACATTTGTATTACAGGTGATGAATA
>NC_089756.1:14553725-14568725 GCF_040412425.1 Macrobrachium rosenbergii
CACAAGATGGCAAAGCATTCTTGCCTCTCCCCTACGAACTTCGTCCATTAAATTAGCATCCCACTGAACGCTTGCGACAAAAGTACCCGGAACTTTTCTAGAAAGTTTCAAGCACAAAAGAGAAATTAAATGAAAAATAGCTACAGACGCAAGGGAAACCGTCATTTGGAGAGGAGATATCGCCGCTTTGCGTCAGACGCAAGAAATTACTGGTTAGTCACGACACAAATTCTTGAATACGGGTAAACTAAGAAAGGCGTGTTCTACGCGCAATATTAGTCATACTTCTCTCTCTCTCTCTCTCTCTCTCTCTCTCTCTCTCTCTCTCTCTCTCTCTCTCTCTCTATATATATATATATATATATATATATATATATATATATATATATATATATATATATATATATATATATATATATATATATATATGCATAAAAATACGTATATATATTTATATTTATATATATACATTATATATGTATGTATGCATGTATATATGCATACAAGTCGAATGGGCAGTCATGAAAACAGTGTAGCATATAAACAAGACAATCAATTAATCAAACCTTAATTCAAAGATAAAATTTGATTCATTATCCATTCTCTTCGTTTTAGTTTTCTGTAAAAGAAAACTATTGGGATGGCTTTGTCTGACCTACCGCACTTATCTGTCCTCCATCAAATCATAAAACTACTCAGGCTCGAGGGCTGCAAATTGGTATGTTGATCAACCACTCTCCAATCACCAAACATACCAAATTGCAGCCCACTAGACTCAGTAGTTTTTATTTGATTTAAAGTTAAAGTTAACCATAATCGTGCGTCTGTCACCGCAACAACACAGGCCACCACGGCCGGCTGAGAGTTTCATGGGCCATGGCTGAGTGTTTCATGGGCCGTGGCTGAGTTTCATACAGCATTATACGTCTTACAGAAAACTCGGTTGCGCCGAAGAAACTTCGGCGCATTTTTTACTTGTTTCATAATATGGATAACCAAAGGGCACTGGTAATTCGATTCGACAATGTCGACATTTAACAAGTGTTATTATCCGCGCTCTCCTTGCCCGCACTGAGCTTTATATAACTAGGAAGCATGCCATGCATTCCCCTTCATTATCTTCATTTCGTTTTCTTAAAGCATACCTTGAATAATTACCACTGGGTTGTCCACTTCAAGCCCTCATATTGATTAAAACATTCTTACCTAAGGCTCTCATGGAGTTCACCCGAGTGAGAAATCACACACACTGGCATACCGACCACCAAGATTGGGACGGATTATTATTATTATTAATATTATTATTATTATTATTATTATTATTATTATTATTATTATTATTATTATTATTATTGAATATTATTGCTGCCACAGCTGCATTTATTTTGTAGAAGACTTGTTCTATTTTCGCCCGTGCTACTCACAATATTTCCATCTCCCGCGACAGTATTATACAAAATATAAGTATAATCGGAAGAGCCGCCGACCCTCGACGTCTGCGCCTGCTAGAGGCGCTCCTCATTGCCGAGACAAAACCAACAATGAATACGACGCAGGAGGCATCGCTCCTACCCACGAATTTAAGAAGAATAATGCAGAACACCCGCCAAATCCAACGAATACCTGAAAACGACAACCCTGAGAATGGAGATGCCTGATGAGCGAGGCGCCCTTCGAGACAATCCCCCGACTACGACAGAAAGAGTAGATAATGACATCATTCATCCGCAGCCCAATAGCAGCCAAACTACCGATGATGTCAGCCGGCGACATCACGCAACGGCAGGCCAATGGGAACGCTGGAATGAATGACATTCCCAGGTTGCGAAGATCTGTCAGGATCGAGCTTCGCCGCAGAAATTTGGCTTGAAGTTCGCTGACTGCAACCAATCAAATTCGCCATCCATGACCCCCCGCTGAAGCCCGTGTATAAATTCAGAAGGACCTATGCAATCTGCCAGTCCTCTACTAGCTCCCCGCTGAAGAATGACAGAAGGGTCTGTCGAAACGCGTCGCGGCAACAATTGTATAGAACCAACTGTATAGAATACATAAAGAAGCAGAATCAGATTTTGACTTTTCCCCATGAAATGACAAATATAGGCGAGCTGTTAGCACGCACGTCCACTGAAGAAAGTCCGCAATAAGGAAAATAGAAAAAGTCTTCTACAAAATAAATGCAGCTGAAGCAGCAATAATATTCAATAGAACCTGTTTAAAAGAGGGTCTGCTGCCAAATTATTATTATTATTATTATTATTATTATTATTATTATTATTATTATTATTATTATTATTATTATTATTCGTATTATGAACCCTATTCATATGGAACAAGCCCACAAGGGCCATTGACTTAAAAGCCAAGGTTCCAAAGAATATGGTGTTCATTTGAAAAAAGTGACAGGAAATACAGAAAGAAGTGATGAGTTATTAGAAAGGAAAAAATAAATTAACAAAGTAATATATAATAGATAAAAATGTAAATTAATTATTAAAATACAAGAAGAATTGTTTACGGATAGTAATACGCTGCATCTTCGCTTGAACTTTTGAAGTTCCAATTGCACAACTACCTCAGGATTTTTGAAGTTCCAATTGCACAACATCATCAGGACTCTTGAAATTCCAAATGCACAACATCCTCAGGACTTTTGAAGTTCCAATTGTACATTATCATCAGGACTTTTGAAGTTCCAATTGCACAGCATCATCAGGATTTTTGAAGTTCCAGTTGCACAACATCCTCAGGACTTTTGAAGTTCCAATTGCACAACATCCCCAGGACTTTTAAAGTTCCAATTGCACAACATCATCAAGACTTTTGAGGTTCCAATTGCACAACATCATCAGGACTTTTGACATTCCAATTACACAACATCCTCAGGACTTTTGAAGTTTCAATTGCACAACATCCTCCTCAAAACTTTTGAAGTTCCAATTGCACAACATCTTCAGGAAGACTCTTGCACAGTCCAACGGTGTGAGGAATAAAGGACCTCTCGAACTTAGAAGTTCGACATCGCGGCACACTTGCTGTATATTGGCGCTGCTGCTCAGCAAATGTCGTTGCACGATTGACACAGGATAGTTTCGCAAATATGAAAATTCTCTTCATGGTGAGGACAGTGATACCGATATGGCGGCCAAAATCAATCTCCGTCACGGTAGAAAAACGGTTGATTTACTGCCTTTATTGATTGATGACACCAGCATCAGCTTTAAAAAGAGAAGCGTTAAGACAGTGTATTCCATTCTCAGGAAATGAAAACTTATCTAATCTTCTACTTGATGAGAATGTAGGTAATTAATTTAGATACGAAAGCAATTTTGTTCAGACTCGTTTAATTACGAATGGCATTATTTTCTTATCTTGTGACGAAAAGGTCGACCTCGGCAGCGAGAAACTGTTCGCCTGAGATACCCAGGAAATTGAGATATTTCATTTCACAACGACGGTATGGAATATATGGCCTGGCATACAAAATTTAGGCCAAAGGCCAAGCACTGGGACCTAAGAGGTCATTCAGCGGTGAAAGGGATATTGAGAGCTCAAAGGCTTGAAAGGTGTAACAGGAGGAAAACCTCGCAGTTGCACTATGAAACAAATGTTAGGAAAGGGTAGATTGCAAGATGGAAGGGAGAGAATATGAAGGGAGGTACAGTAAAAGGAATGAAAGGGGCTGCAGCTAGGGGCCGAAGGGACGCTGCAAAGAACTTGAAGGAATGCCAACAGTGCACCGAGTGAGGTGCGCTGAAGGCACGACCCACAACGAAGGTATGATGCTTAAACTTCATCGCCGTGATACGAACAGTGTTCAGCCTACGGCACCCTAGTTCAGGGCAAAATAGCCAAAAAGACCACCGCCAGCGGCCCCGGTACTAATTAACTTTGGAGCCACCTAAAATATCGGCCATTCGGAGCCGAACGACCAAGGGTCCCTTAGGAGAAATGAGAAACAATTATAATCTTTTGTACAGGAATACCAATTCCTCCCTGCTTAAGTCGGGTCTATTTGAACCAAGATTAATTAAAAGAATTTACATTCACCTCTTAAATAAGCTGATGTCATTTAAGCCTGTTACTTTTGCTCAATAGCAACCAAGATGTAATGTTATAAAAGCGAGTCATTTTGCTTTTCTGAATAAACCAAGCACCTCATATTCTAAGTATGAGATATAACTAAAACCTGCGGTCTTGCTTCTCAGTATAAAATAAAAAAAAAGTCATTAGAACCAGTTAACTTTCCGTCTCACTGAAAAGAAAAAGTTATTCGTAACAGTTATTTTCGCTTCTCATCAAGAGCAAAACAGAAAAAAAAAATTCGCTTGGAAGCAAAAAAAGCCTAAAATATTCTCTGATTCGAACCAGTTACGTTTTCGTCAGAATACAAATTGTAATTAAATATAAGTTATTGCTGCTTTTGAGAAAAAAGTAAATATAACCAGCTATACTTGCTAATAAGCCAACAATTAAATCAAAGCCAGTTACATTCACTTCTTAGGAACCGGTAAAAAGAAATCAGCTACATTCATGCCACAACAATAAAGAAAAGAAAAATGAAAAGTAACATAAAAGCAAGTTACTTTCGGTGCCTCACACTGTAATGTACACCAGTTACACTCCCTCCTTAGGAAATAAATAAAAAAAAAAGTAATTTCTTTCACTCTTCAAAAACACAAGTAATTAAAAACAAGTTA
Organism: Macrobrachium rosenbergii; assembly: GCF_040412425.1. NCBI lineage: Eukaryota > Metazoa > Arthropoda > Malacostraca > Decapoda > Palaemonidae > Macrobrachium > Macrobrachium rosenbergii. Next base: position 14,558,426 of record NC_089756.1, read on the forward strand.
CATTCGCCTCTCAACAACGCGGAAATAATACGTTTGCTTTCTAGTGGCAGGCGCGTTCAATGGGGGAGACTGGGAGCTAACGCATTTCCCTCCTCTGTCACAATCCAACGAAATTTACGCGTCTCGCTTAATTTGCCCGGCGCTGTTCATCGTCTCCGGTTTCTCCCGGCACGGGAAATGCGCTCACATCCTTTCTGCTCCTCCCGTGGCACTAAGTGGTCGTTAAAGGCACTGCTGCTGGCGTGGCCGCGGTTATGGCTGTCGTGATGTATATGAATGTCGCGGCCCTCACAATGCATTTTTATAACTGCATGCATATATATATATATATATATATATATATATATATATATATATATATATATATATATATATGTATGTATATATGTATATATATATATATATATATATATATATATATATATATATATTATATATATATAATTTTATCGTCGAAGGATGAGAAAACACAAGCGTGCAGTCCGTAACGGCTTAAAATTAATAAAAAATTATACCCAACAGTTTTCTTGACACACTTTTCATTTATATACATGTATGTGTTCATATTTGCACAGTATACACAACCACACACATATCTGTATACATATTTATACGTATATATATATATATATATATATATATATATATATATATAAAATATATATATATACATATATATGATAGATAGATATGTGTGTGTGTGAATGAGTGCGCGCGTGTGCGTGTGCTTGTGTATGAGATTCTGTTCAAAGGAACAGGAATTTTGTCTTTTGCTAATGATTTTTCTTTTAATTATACAGCACCATTGCCTTGCTATCCTAAATAAAGACATTTTAGTTTCGGTATACATGAGAATGATAAACGCAATTTTGCCATTATTCCCTTCGCAGATGTCAGGTTTTCATTCGTACTTGTGTATTATATAATAATGAAACTAAGCGGTTGTAAATAACTGGTTGTAGCACAAGGCGGAAAGAATAATTCTTTAGGGGCTCACTAAGGAGCTTATATTCCTATCCGATTAAGTTAAAAAGACAACAGTATATACTTTAGACCCTACAGAAAATATGACCTGATGTTTTATCTTTATATCATTACTCCTTCACGTGCATTGTGATAGAAGAGTTTCAGTTCATTAGAATTTGCTGTTAGAGTAAAGCTTCCTTTGCTGAAGTAAATTTCACGCTTTCCTTTGAAACTCAATTAGAGGCCAAACTTCAGTTTCTTCAAATTTCCTACACCGACCAGAGGTTACGGTTCCGTCAAAACTTCCTCACTTTTCCTTTAAACTTCCTACACTGGTAAGAACTTCCTTTCCTTTTTTTTTTTTTTTTTTTTTGCATCCTACTCCGATCAGAATTCACTCTTCCTTGATCCGATTTTGCCCGTCACTCTATCTCTCTGTCCCTTTACGACAATCTAATGGGACAAAACGATTGGGGGACTGAAATTTGGTAGCCTTACTCTTCTTTCTTTATCAAGAAGTGTGGTTACATTTGAACGCACCGGATAAAAAACAAAGATATATAAATATATATATATATATATATATATATATATATATATATATATATATATATATATATATATATATATATATATATATATATATATATATATATATTTTCATGCTCCAAGAGATGGGCATCGCAGGAGACAGACTGGAAAAACGATGCACAGTCAGAATGAGAAAAATACAAGAGGGAGCTAGAATAATAGACTTAATGAGAGAGAGAGAGCGAGAGAGAGAGACTATTAAAAGCTTGCAAATCTACAATAATAAGAACGCGAATAGGCTACACTCATCACCGGCGCTACAGTGTAAAAATACTTCACACTGTAGAACTATGGAGTTAAAAGCATGACTACGTTTCCGGCCGACGTACGCCACCTAGAAAAAAAAAAAATAATTAAACAAACAAAAGAAATCCGCAAAAGCAAAACAAAAGAAGTGTACACCGAGATTAACCGAACCTATTAAATCCAGCAACATGAGAGGCTGGACGACACATAACGATGTGTAATGAAAAGGGCAACGTATTATATCTCAAATGTCAATAGTCATCCATCGGACAAATGGATGGTATTATTAATCCAAAGCGTTATTCATCTGCATGCGTCATAATAGCATATGAACTTTAATTGTGTTTGCCCTGTTTGGCTCTCGGTCCGTTCCTCCTCCTCCTCCTCCTCCTCCTCCTCCTCCTCCTCCTCCTCCTCCTCCTCCTCCTCCTCACTATCATCATAATTCCTTAACTATGGAATTGGTTATCTTCAAATTACAACCCGTCTTTTTTGTCAAGAACGTTTTAAACTTTTGTTCGTTGATTTTTTTTGAAAACATTTTACTTCGATGGTTGCTTTAGTGTTTTAGTCAGACTGAGAAAGACAATCCAGCAGGTTCTCGAAAGCTCTCGTTTGGTATATATATATTCTAATATATACTTACATATACACCATTGTAGATATATTCACTATCATCACCATTGTTATTACAACTACTGTCACTATGCCCCCTTCCTCCCCGAGTGGGAGTCGCGCCAGAAAGTGTTAGACTTCCGGTACCCAGCAGATCTGTTGGAATGAGGTTGTTAGCTAAGTGGCCTTGTTAACCCTGGCTGAATCCAGCACAGACGTCTAAATACTAAGTACCTAAGTCCCTTCCGAGGTCGACAAGAGCAGATTTATTTATTTACTTATTTTTGTTTTGAGGTGTGACCTTTTTGCTGTAGTTCCCTATCAATCATCAGTCTTATAAATACTAATAATAATAATAATAATAATAATAATAATAATAATAATAATAATAATAATAATAATAATTATTATTATTATTATTATTATTATTATTATTATTATTATTATTATTATCATTATTATTATTATATTCTTTTTCGCCAAACGCCAGTTTTAAAAATGCTGCCTACTTATGAACGTTATTATTATTATTATTATTATTATTATTATTATTATTATTATTATTATTATTATTATTATTATTCGTTTCCCCAAAAGCCAATTTTGAAAATACTAACTATTTATAAACATTATTTTCAGGTCAACCATTAAAATCTAAACTTGATGTTCCTTAATGAACAATTAAGTATAAAGGAAGAATGGATTCAGCCAATCCTGAAACTAACAACATCATATCTGAAAAGACAAAGAGAATATTATGACCTCATTAACTTCGCGTCATAATATCGGCTGATTTCGCCTCGTTTTGAGAATATTTATAAACTGAATGAAATTTTTTAAAACTGCAGCGCCGAACATGTTGCATCGTTAGTTCATACCTGGGGCCATCCGCCATGCAGCTTGTTACGGGGGAAAGCATTTCTGTAAGACTTTGCTTCTAAAGGAAAAATACGAGCGGTGGAGATTTTTCTTGTGGTTTGGTGGTGAAAGTATAATACGCATACACATATTACGTTCATTCATTCATATATATATATATATATATATATATATATATATATATATATATATATATATATATATATATATGTATGTATAATATAATATATATACATATATATATATATATATATATATATATATATATATATATATATATATATATATATATATATATTAGAGAGAGAGAGAGAGAGAGAGAGAGAGAGAGAGAGAGAGAGAGAGAGAGAGAGAGATAGAGAGAGAGAGAGAGAGAGAGAGAGAGTATAGGCACAAGGGAAGTGAAACAACGGAGTGCAAGATATTTAGGTTTTATGACCATCAAATTAATACTGAAATTAATCAGCGCAACTATAATCTTTTCACATAACAACTACGTCCCCACCAAAGTAGTAACATTGCTTATAACATCCCATGGTTAGACTGTCACTTATTTGATTCGCCTTTCTAAGGATTCATTTTATTAGCATTTTTTATGGAATTAACTGTCAGACTGAATCATCATAAAGACTCAGTTCGAGCTGGCTAAAGCAATTAAGCTTTTTTTGCACACATAAGTGAAAAATTACACAAAAATCAAGGGCCCTGAGGGACATCTTAGACTGCAATGATACAGCTAATTGAAGAAAATTATATTAAGTTCAATTGTATACACTATTGACCTGAATCTACATAATACGTTAAAAGGAAATTTAATAAGGAAACTTAAGACAGATTATATTAGTATTTCTGTTATTCTTGGCTTATCCTTGGTTACTCTATTACATGGGTTATTCCACATCATATGTTCTTCATCTGAAGACTTGAAATGTAATGAATTTCGTTTAAACAAAGTGGTTTTATATTACTTTAATCTTAGATTTTTTAAACCTAGTTATCTTTGCAATTTTATTTTCTGTTGTAAGTAGTGTGCTTGAGAATGCCTGTATGAAATGAAAAGGAGAAAGGTCTTGCATTCTGTTTCACTTTCCTTGGGGCTATATGTTGTTTAAATATCATACATACCTACATACATACATACATACATACATATATATACACACACATATATGTATATATATACTGCATATATACATATATATTTTATATATTATATATACTGCATATGTATATATACATGCCATCAGTATTCCTTAATATCGAATTCACTACGGCTTGATAATGACTTAAATCCAAATAGAATTATCACTGATAATTCCCCTTGTGTATACACATATCCTACGAGCTTACTAATTTTCAAAACACAAACCAAAGAGAGAATTCTAATCAACACACTACTCTAAGAACGTAACTGAATCTGTTATTATTATTACTATTATTATTATTATTATTATTATTATTATTATTATTATTATTATTATTATTATTATTATTACTACTACTACTACTACTACTACTACTACTACTACTACTACTACTACTACTACTACTACTACTCTGTACACACAATGATATGGAAAAAAACAGAAATCCCGTCAGCTTGCTAATCAACTCTTCGTGAGTAGAAAAGTCAAATACTTAGCCAAAAGAAGTATGGTATATTTGGAAAAATAAAGGGGGAATAAAGGATGACACATAAAGTAAACAATCCACGCGAAAATTTAAGTAATTAAAAAGAAAAAGGTTTGTTATGTCTAATTTTCAGTAATGCAAGCAGCATGATGTAAATGAATGCAACAACCTGATACAACAAAATGAAATACGTTGAGAACAATTCGAATGTGAATATGGAAAATGTTTATAATTATAAAAGTGTATATATGTAAACATAAATATATGAACACTGATTTCATAACTACACATTCTCGTAAGGGCCACTTTCCTTTCACAAGCTAATACAGCTTTCGTTGGCCGTTGTAATGTGAGAAGCTAAACATTTACTACTGTCACATGCAAGCAAAGCGACACGATCACGCACTTAATGAAGCATGTACGAAATTATCAGAGTTATACTTAGGCTAGAGCATAAAATGAACGATATCAACTTGTGTATAAGTGTAGATGCCTGTAGGGTTTGTACACATAAATAATTTACAAAATAAATTTTAGCACTAGTTACCACAATTCCATTACTGCACTGAGCTGCAATATTTCACAGTGTTTCCGGAAGGATATCTAATGATTCAGCCTCTCACAATACATTATGTACCGCAATAAATGTTATGCCAGTGGATCAATGATCTGTAATTACTGTGTTTTGTTCTCAAAACTTTTGAATGCCTCGCTTCCGTTAAACACTCACCGTGGGGGGAAAGTTGGCATTATTTGCTGCCTAAAATAAACTCACCCTTTTCCTCCCCATTCCCTCGCTCGTTATTGATTTGTTTTTCACCTCACCTAACCCTGCCTACGAAGGGCAAAGGAATTTGTCATATTAAGTCTCTTTATTTCATTCTTTCGGCAAAGGAATTTGTTATTTATGGATAATCCCAAATCTCCCCCTTCCTCTTACTCTATCTGCGATGGAAGTTGTTATCGCTGCCAATAGGGAAACCCCCTCTCTCTCTCTCTCTCTCTCTCTCTCTCTCTCTCTCTCTCTCTCTCTCTCTCTCTCTCTCAGCGAATGGAATTTGTTATTCATGCATCATTAATTTCAAATTCCCTCTATCGCAGACAATGTTTCCCATTGCCTGCAAAAACCTCTTCAGATATATAACTAAATCTCTCTCTCTCTCTCTCTCTCTCTCTCTCTCTCTCTCTCTCTCTCAAACGTTTGCATGTTTCCAAACCCCCTCCCCTTCCCCTTCCCACTCCCTCCCTCCCACCTCGCCAATCCCCTTTCCCCATCGACAGCGTCCTGCGCGATCTCTGCTTTCCCCTGTTTGCCATGGTGGCATTCTTCTCAACTCTATCAGTTTACCTTTCATTAAGAGCTTAAAGGCGTGTTGGCCCGTGCGATTTCAGAGAGAGAGAGAGAGAGAGAGAGAGAGAGAGTTCGCTCAGTCGGCAGGGATAAGGGAAGGAGAATTCGCAGGTCAAGGGGATGGGTAAAAACAAATATAGATTAATGTTTTATCAGACGAGAGTCTCTGAGAGGATGTGTTACAACATAACGAAAATTGCCATTTGACAAATCTGATTTCTGTTCTTTTTGTCTGGGCCTTTGAACTGAGGTCTCCATAGATAATACGTCTCTCATATCAGTATGAGCGGACAAACTCACAAACACGTACTTATATATACATTTATACATATGTTTATGTGTATGTATGTATACACTGGGAATAATTGGCAATCAAAAAGGTATAGTGAAATCGGTATTAAAGGATAATTCATAGGTTATTCGTAGAAAGTACAGAATGTCATGTGAAACATTGCTAGCAAACTGTCATACGCACATGTACGAGCATATGTATGTACATACATACATATATATATATATATATATATATATATATATATATATATATATATATATATATATATATATATATATATATACTGTACATATATGTCTAATATATGTATATGTATATAATCATAAGATAGCTTGTCTGTGTTCATTTGTTCATCTAATTCCATACGGCTGCAAACAGCCACTTGCAAATTGGTCCCAGCATGCAAGTTTCGTAAGTAGTTTGGTGTGAAACATTACAGTTTACAAGGTCTTCCATAAATCCGTGAAATCGGGAGGGCCGTGACCGTTGACCTCATAGCTTTGCAAAAGTACATGACGATGGATTTCTATATGTCCTTAACCTCTTTAACCAACTGTAATTTGTTTCCGTTTTTCCTCCCGTATTCGAAACTATTTTCAACAAAGTAACTGTGACAGTTATTGCTATTTTCCAAGAGACAAGCCCCTACATATTTGGGACAATTAGCCATTTGAAATGGAAGCTATGACACGAACAATAAATTGCTGATTTCCTCTCATTTCGAAAATGGTTTCTCTAAAGATCAAAATTATTAACTGACAACAATGTGTTCGTCAGTTCTCTCAAATAAAAACAAAACTATTTTCAGTCACTTGAAGCTGTGTTCTTACTGAATATTCATGACAAAGTACGTAACATTTACACCATTACATTGTTAATTATGTTGTTCATACTGAACAGTTCTACGTAGCTCAGTGCATTAGATATACCGGAGAGCTATAATCACAAGGGGATCATTTTCACGAGGAGCATAACAGCGTTTCATCGAACAGAATACACCCTCATTAAGTATAATTCTGGGCCACTTATTGCTACCTTGCAGCCTGAGTAACCACAGATATTATGTTAATATTTATATGTGCATTTAAACGCCTCTTACCCCAGTTTTAGATTGAGCGGTGGTAGAAGGTTAAAGTCTTTCTGTTCAAAGCCTACCGTAAAGCAGGTTGGTGTGTGTGTGTGTGTGTGTGTGTGTGTGTGTGTGTGTGTGTGTGTGTGTGTGTGTGTGTGTGTGTGTGTGAAATCTAGGAAAAAAAGGTGCATGCCGATTTCAGTGGCCCCACAGATAATATATAGATATTAACACAAAACCTACCCTGTGATAAAAAGTAAAAGTGAGCAACACTGGCAGACTAAACTCTTTCGCATAAAATTATTGATCGATGATGAGCTGATTAATGGTATACCATCAATGGCTAAATGGACTGACTGATTGGCTCTGTAGACTGGCGTCCCAACAATCTGTTACAAAAACAGATGAGGAAAAAATTATGATATATATCTGGAACGGTACAATGCCTTGAAAGCTGCGTGGTCAGTAAAACGAGTTTTGAGAAATTAGTCATGATGATTAATTTTCCTAAGAAAAAAAAAAAAGAGAAAACAAGTATAAAAAGCGTAGAAGTTTCTTCGGCGCATTTGAGTTTTCTGTACAGCCTATAATATTGTATGAAACTCTCAGCCACGGACCATGACACTCAGCCGCGGCCCATGAAACTTTCAGCTACGGCCCTGTGCTGGCCTGTGTTGTTGGCATCTATAGCGGTGCCGGACGTATGATCACGGCTAACTTTAACCTGAAATAAAATAAAAACTACTGAGGCCAGAGGGCTGCTATTTGGTATGTTTGATGATTGGAGGGTGGATGATCAACATACCAATTTGCAGCCCTCTAGCCTCAGTAGTTTTTAAGATCTGAGGGCGGTAGAAAAAGTGCAGATGGACAGACAAATAGCCATCAAAATAGTTTCCTTTTACAGAAAACTAAAAATAGACCCCTTTGTATGAAGACATCAAAGAGAGACTACTTCACCTTATGGAAGTCGTTTGAATAGATTTTAACATAATCTCTGAGACGACAGGGTAATATCCTTAGTACTTAAGATATTAGAATAAAGGCCTCTAAAGTCGTTATTCAAATTAACTGAAGAAGATCCTTTTGGTTTAGTTGTTCTAAATGTCTATTGGCCTTGAATGCGTTCATCGATTCGATCTTGCAACGCTGTGTTCTCCGTCATTTATCTAAGACAGAAATACATAAACCTATAATTTAGACCATAACATTCAAGAAAAACAAGTATCAAAACAACCCCCAAATAGAGAACATAGAATTCATCAAATGTATTGATTCCATTAGCTTCAACTGAACGAAACTGGCTGGAAAATATATGAGATTTGGTTGTTATCCTTAACTCGAATTATTATGTATCCTTTCTAGATCAATACCTGTATTTTATTAGTTTTCTGTAAAAGTAAACTATTGACATGGTTATTTGTCTGTCCGTCTGCACTTTTTCTGTCCGCCCTCGGATCTTGAAAACCACTGAGGCTAGAGGGCTGCAAATTGGTATGTTGATCATCCACCCTCCAATCATCAAACATACCAACTCGCAGCCTTCTAGCCTCAGTAGTTTTTATTATATTTAAGGTTAAAGTTAGCCATAATCATGCGTCTGGCAACGCTACAGGACAGGCCATCATTGGGCCATAGCTGAAAGCTTCATGGACCACGGCTGAGAGTTTGATGGGCCGTGTCTGAAAGTTTCATACAGCATTATACGTCGGCTAGCTCATATTATGTAATCCTTCTAAACCCGCCTTTGTATTTTGGAACAATGTAAGGAAAGATCACGAAAGTCACGGGGCAGAAACAAAATATATCCCAAAGAACAGACTAAAACCAGCCAATCCTGCCGATGTCAGTGACCGCACCCATCCACCCGATCCGAGAAAGATCGCGTACTTCCTCGAGGAAAGCTTCCCTTCGGAGGTTCTCCATTAAGGAGAAAAAGCCCTCTCTCCGCGCAGTGTTTGTTAGCATCAAACAGCCACGGGAGAAAAGCGCCTAAGCATTTTTACTTCTCGTCCTCATGTTCAAGTAAACCACTCGAGAAGCGCCTCAAGTGGGCGCTTCCCGCTCGTTGAGTGAGAGAGCTCAGGCTCGCTCTCAGAGACCGTCGTGGACTAGCATCCTTCTCTTTATTTCGCATTATAAATGTGATTGTTTTTGTCTGTCAACGCGTTTTTTTTTTCTAAACGATCAATGGTTTTGCGCAACTTTTAATATTGCGTAAAAAAAAATGCCCTTTTAGGGGGCATACATTGGGAGTATTGATGTATACAAAGGAGACAAATTAATGACACAAAAATACTGCGTCAAAAAAGTTGATCATCTAAGGCATGTAGAAATGACAACTGGTGATGATGATGACACACACACACAAACACACACATATATATGTGTATATGTATATATATATTTGAAAGTTTGTCTCAACCACCGTGACATTCTTTATATTCACAAATATCGATCCGAAAATTTCGTTTGATATCCAATTCACTAGTCCTCAGGATTAACTTACACCTAAGGGGAATTATAATTTATAAGTGATATGAACTGCTGCCTGATTTAGAAACAATGATATGCAGTGACTTATCAGTTATAATTTCCATTGGATGTAAGTTATTCCCGAGGTAGAGTGAACTGGAAATTAAACTATTTGTGA
>NC_089756.1:14571225-14621225 GCF_040412425.1 Macrobrachium rosenbergii
TGACAAGCAGCGCACAAGGAGACAAAAAAACCACAATGCATGTACACAGTACCCAATACATGACATGTACCATAAAAAAAAACACAAATATAAAAAAACAACGGCGAAGTGCTGCCACTTCGCCAAATGAAATTGTGAGAAGGGTGAAACGGGTCGATGGCAAAACGACGCCCCTCCAGGTCCCGAATGCCTCTGAGGGGAAACAGAAATGACCTGTGGTCAAATTTAAGAGAAATGGGAAAGTTGATGCTGCCAAACATTTCATCTTTAATGCGCGGTCCACCGACGATTCCTTTCTCGTCGAAACCGTCCTTTGCTGTCTTTAATTAAAATGAAGAGTCGTGTGTGTATATATATAAAATGTGTTTATATATATATATCTGAGTGCATTACATATATACTGTGTATATATATATATATATATATATATATATATATATATATATATATATATATATATATATATATATATATATATATATACAATATGTGTTTATATATATCTGAGTGCATTATATATACATACATATATATATATATTTACGGGGACAAGCGTGTATATTGCATACACATACATATGTGTATATACATGAGTGGGTGTAAGTATACATGCAGGTCTAGGTTATACCAACTGATACACAAAGTACATAACTAATATCAGCTCAAAGATGCATATGAACCATTAACTTTTTCTAATTTACCAAAACCGGGTTTAGATATAAGACTCGCATCCTTCTTATAGTATTATAAACCTTCTTATAATATTTATTATAAATATATAACTGACTGGTAAGCAACATACAGGACGACAAAATAAATACGATTCAGGCACTTAAACGACAGACTAACACATTACAGAAGAAAAGAGAATATCGAAAGGTGCGACGCCCTCAAGCAGGAACGTGCGCACGCGCACACACGCCAGCTCTTCCAAGCCAATATCAAATATAAAAATAACGCTTGCCACTTTTTAGAAGGTCACCGTCAAGATACGAGTCCTCCAAGATCGCGCAGCCGATCGGAAGGTCAGGAGGTCACGGGAAAGCGTTCGCTCTCTTGCGAAAAAGACTGGGTTTCGCATCGCTCCAAGTATTTCTGATCTAGACAAGAAAGATGCTAATACTATTCTCCTTGCATTTTAATATATTTTTATCTATTTATTAACTTATTATTTATTAATTTATTTTTGCTTTTTAATAAGTGAAATCTCTTCTTTCTGTATTTCCCTTTACCTTTTCTTACTTCTTCCTAATGAGCACCATATTCTTTGGAAGCTTGAATTTCAAGTCAATGGCCCCTGTGGGCTTGTTCCCTATGAATAGGTTTCATCTGCTGAATAATAAATGAAGACGTTGGATTGGAGAGGATTAACTGGGTCTTCCAGTTAAATTGGAAAGGCTATAATGAATGGACGGCAATTAATCAGATATAAAAATGATGAAAGAACTATCAATTAAGATATGTAACATAAGCATTTTTATTGTGTAAAGAAATAGACCTCTAAAACTCGGACGAAAATAACAACCTAGATCTGTGTTCGAATCCAGTACCATTTCTAAGCATAATGGACTCTTCAATGGGCCATTACCCACATCTACCCATCTCCCCCACCCCTCTAAAATTTAATTGAAAGCAATCAACAACGACCGGGTTCATCTCGGCATCAACACCTAAATTAACAACACTCCCCACCGTCCAAAAGATATGAAAAAGAAAGCCTAGAAGTCTCATACACCCACCCCCTCGCCCAGATATCCATTTCCAATACTATTCAGGTCTTCATTTCTAAATTCATTAAAACATGAGTTTGTTGGCGCGCGCTGGAACCCGGCGCTGGTGTCTCCCCTACATTCCCGGCCCCCTACCTACTCCGTACTCACCAGGGGCGGACAAACAGGTTTGCAGGAGGACGGTGGATGTCTCCTCTACCCTCTGTTCCCCTACCTACCCCGCCCCCACCCGCGGCATACAAACCGGTTTGCAGGGGAAGGGGGATGACAAAGAGGAGCCACTCGGATTTTATTATTACAGATTTTGTGGACATATAGGCAGGAAGGTAAACAAAACAAATTGACAAGAGGCGGGTAATACACAATCCCCATCTAACCTTATTGGCGGAATTAATGAAAATATACAACATGGAAATAAAAATAAACGGCATAATTTCCATGACATTAAACGCCTATGTTATAACGGTACAATCACTGTCAATCACGCAGATGTGAAATTCTAATGAGAGGTACGACCGGTCTCGGCGAGCAGAGAGAGAGAGAGAGAGAGAGAGAGAGAGAGAGAGAGAGAGAGAGAGAGAGAGAGAGAGAGAGTATACAATTTAGGCAGGAGGTCAAACGCTAGAACTTAAGGGACCATTCAGCGGTGAAAGTAAAACTGAGAGCAGAAGGTTACGAAGGTGCAACAGAAGGAAAACCTCGTAGTTGCACTATGAAATAGGCTAACCGTTAGAAGTGGATGGAAAGTAAGATGGAAGAAAGAATGGGTGAGCAGAGCTCAAACAGCATCCCCCGAAAATACTTTATCAGCGAGGTCCTCCTCTATCAGAGATCTGAATGCAACGCCAGTTACCAAAGGGCGCATGCCATCTTCTTCAGCATTAGGCTGCATTTTGGGAGGGAAAAGGTCAGCGGTTTCCGGAACACCTTTCTTTTTGGAAATATGATAATGACAAAGTCTTTAATGAGCTGCTTTTACCTCGTGATGGATTTGGCCATCCATCATTACCTGCAGCCAAGCACCTTTAATTTCCGTTCCTTGGTGTCTTTTTTTTTTATCTTCCCAAATTATTCAAAATTATTCCAAGAAAAATCATTCATTCTTGATGATTTTGGCCAATAACCTCTGACTTCAGATCTTTTTTTTTAGAATCGTGCAGACAAAAAAAAAAAAAAATTAAAAAAGCATCGATAATCTAGTTTACTCCCGGTCAATAGTGATTGTGTTGTTAAAACTTTATTTGTTGTTTTGTATAAAAAAAAAACGAACAAAAATGGAACACTAAGCAACTACGACAATGATTTTAATTATTTGCTTTTACCACAGTTCAAAGACAAAATCATATCAAACTTCTTTTTGTTTCTATTATTCTGCTTATTTTGTACGTGCAGTTAATGACTCAGTTCTTATCACATCAATTCATCCCTGCATCATACATAAAGATTTATGCAGAAATGGTAAAAGTTGGTTGCAGTCTTATGTACAAAAACGACGTACTTGTAACCTGATAGTATACTGGTGACTTAGGCTCAAATAAAGACATATATATATATATATATATATATATATATATATATATATATATATATATATATATATATATATATATATATATATATATGTGTGTGTGTGTGTGTGTGTGTATGTGTGTGTATTATATATACTGTATGTGTGTGTGTGCACGCGCGAGCACCTGTATCCTCATGATGACACACACTACTTTGTTTCAGAATAAAACTTACAGCATCAGAAAACAACAAAATTAACTGCTGCTTTATTTCCCCCATTTGTTGAGTGTCACTGCGGCTGCTACAATAACTGAACGACATATGTATTTCAGGTTCATTTCTCTGCAGAGATCTAATTGAACAAGTGATACATTCTAGGCTCCCATTTCTACTGACTACACATTCAAAAGAATTTAATGCAGAAATATTATCCCATGGTTTTCCTTACCGCTGTGAGTACATTTCTAAAGTGTCTTGGGCATCCACCTAAAATCATATATATGCTCCCGTTATAATGAAATTAGGATACATGACCACAACCTCCTAAGTTTATTTCCTATTTAAGTAAAATTCATGGATGACAATTTTGACGGCCAGAGAAACTTCGACAGAGCACCTGCTCTCTCTGGGCCGCAGGTTTATTTAAGAGCATGTATGTTGCCAATATTCAACTCATGTTGGTCGTAAATGCGTAAAAGTGCTTAACGTGAATATTACATGCAGTGCCAAAAAGACCTATGATTCCAGGTAATTTAATCATTTGGCAGAGATTTTTCTCCTCGGCAACCACTGCCTGGAAATCCTTTCCGAACGGCAGGAATTAAATGTCATACATGTTCGAATATCGAAACAAAAATACATGCTTTCACGCACACTGAATACAGCCACTGAACCGTGGGGAAACTGTGACCATTATTCACTGTTACTTTTCAATTTTTAACCTTCCCGCAATGTTTTACACATAATAGACTGTAACACTGATATATTTTAACAATATAGTGGCTCTGTATTTCGGAAGTGTTGATGCTTCGTTCTGACAATTACTCTACGATTGTTTGTTTTTTCTTTTTCAGCGGAGACGACCCAACTCGCCAACATCAGGATGTGAGTATTCCTATTACCGTTTCCACTTTGAGTTAACAGTTTCATTTGCAAATGGGAAAATATTATACTGTCCGAATTACAAGTGTGTTCAAATTAGAATATCACTACTTGGGAAATGATAATGGAAATTTATTTTTCAGAAAATAAGAAAAATACTTGTTAAGCCTTTTTTTACGTTCACGCTGATTAGACCTAAAGCCAAATGCGGCTCAATACATCTTTGGGCAGGTCCGGCCAATTTATGCTAATTCAATGTGCATGCAAATTCCCATTCGTTATATAATTAACCTATTTGCGCAAATGGACCGAGCTGTGGATAAAACAGGACATTAAGTAAATGGACCACTTTCGGAAATGGGCTAATGTCCCGCAAACAGTTTAGAAACCAACCGCCACATTTCAATGAAGAGACACTTGTTTTCCTGTTTGCCCAATTCGCACTTGTGTCCTTCTCAAAAAGGAAATGCGCCGGAGACATGGTGCACGAAAAAGAAGAAGGAAAAGAAAATGAAGAAGAAGATTATGCGATCATTATTGAATTAATGCTTTCAAATGCTCTTGAAGTATTGTCTCTCTGCTGCTGGCAAGTGGTCCCAAGGTCAAACGTCATCTGACAGAACTCCTAAGAACAGAAGTTTAACATTACTTTTTCTTCTGTTTTAATTATCTGTCATTCCTTCAAGGAAAAAACAATCTATGATGATTCAAAATTTTTGCCTTGAAAGTTTATTTTTTCGTTCCTATTACTATGCATTATTCATTGTCTTAATTCTTTAATTGTTTTGGAATTGAAATACATTATCATCTTTCATCATAATTTAAATTTTGTAAGATGATAGTACCCCTTGAATTCTGGATGGATCTTAACAGTAACCAGGAGAAAATATTTTACCCATTATTCTTCGCCTTCCCGTTCGCAGAATTTTGAGTGACGTGGCCATTTTTCACCAGACTGACTTGGAATTTTGGCAAGAGTTACTAACTGACACGCCAATACTCGCATCTTTTTCTTTTTTTGAATATTGATTCATTCATTTTTACTTTTCATTTTTACTTGTCATTTTTTAATTATTTAAATTTTTACTTATTATTTTTTTTATTTGATTATTTTTTTATTTTATTTTTACTTATTTTTTGTTGTTTTTTGCGAAAATAAATACTTAATCAAAATTAACTTCTGCATTTGACTGTTTTAAATAATGAGGCAGGAGAAAGCGTTTTAATGATAAGCAAAAAGAGGTCACCGAACTCTTTCATTACCAAAATCATTCGGGTTGAAATGAAATTACCCCTTCTTTCAGCATACGTTCCAAAATTTCCAAACGACTGAATAAAATTTATCCATTCTATATATAAAAAAAATTAACATCCTTCAGAACAAGTCAGAATGGATGAATATGTATAAAAAAATTACCTCCCTTCAGAACAAACAAATCAGAACGGATGAATATGCAAAAAAAATTACCTCCCTTCAGAACAAGTCAGAGTGGATGAATATGCAAAAAAAATTATCTCCCTTCAGAATGTGTCAGAATGGATGCATATACGAAAAATTATCTCCCTTCAGAACAAGTCATAGTGGATGAATATGCAAAAAAAAAAAATTACCTCCCTTCAGAATATGTCAGAATGGATGCATATACAAAAAATTACCTCCCTTCAGAACAAGTCAGAGTGGATGATTAAGCAAAAAATAATTACCTCCCTTCAGAACAAATCAAAGTGGATGAATATGCAGAAAAAAATACCTCCCCTCAAAACAATTCATTGCGGATGAAAATGCAAAAAAATAAAATGTTCCCTTCAGTCTGGATGAATATGCATGATACCATGGATGTAATTAGACAGCATTCACCTCCTAGAAACTCCGTTGGAAGATCTTGAGACAAAAATGATCAATGCTCCAGAATTCTTTTTGGGGAGGGGCGCCTCATTCCCCTGACTGACTTCGAGGCGCCTCTCCCACGAGGGAGTGAATGCGCAAGAACCATATCTTGGGAGAGCAATGAGAACAACTGGGAGAGGGACGAATTTTAAATGAAGAATATTCGAGCTTCTCTAGTCTTTATTTCCTATATTTCATGTGTGACAATCATTAGAACGTTCTTAATCATAAGGAATGTAATAGTCAATTTCATTTTCATTGGCGAATGTAATGTGCAGGTGGTCATGATGCACTTATCACCAAATGCACCAAGAACCAAAGTTCTGTGTTATTGAAATTTAATTGTTGCCCTAAGCTCAAAAGCTTTACTTATTAAATAGAAGGATTACAATCTAAAATAGTGATTCTCTTCCATGGTCAAATTAATATTGCTACTTTTAAGCTTTCTGTCTAATGAACTTCCCAGAAAATGTAAAGCGGAAAAACACGCTGAGCTTTAAATTACTGTGAGCGATTGCACTATTCAGTTTCAGCAAGACAAAAAAAAATTAGATCTAATAAACGTGTTGTCCCTTACAAATGCACATCTTGAATGCATACATACATACATCCACACGTAGATGTTAATCCTACCCTCATTCAAGTATTTATTTTCCCACCCATTTCGGAATTCTTGTTTATCTGGAACTAAGAAAACGATGATGTCATTCAAAAACGAAATTCGTCAGACGAGTGCCTCTTACCCATTCACTGGTGAATAAATGATTGAGCCTCTGATGAAAACACCGACAGCTTTAGTGCCACTTCATAAAAGAGAGAGAGAGAGAGAGAGAGAGAGAGAGAGAGAGAGAGAGAGAGAGAGAGAGAGAGATTCACCCAACGGCATAATACTATTCTCTCTTTCCCGAGTACTGCAGATATTCCTGAGTAATAATTTAATGCACTTCACCGCCTAAACATTGTTTCAGTTTTCCTTGGCAAAGTGTTCGTTACTCCCTTACTTTTATTTACTATATTTCTCTTAGTAACCTACATGGTCTCTATGTTATGTATACCTTCCTTTGATTCTGTATTCTCCATTACCTTCTGTTACTTCTTTAGAATGAACACCATATTCTTTGGAAGCTTGAATTTCAAGTCAATGGTCCCTGTGGCCTTGTTCCATATGAATAGGTTTCCTCTTCTGAATAATAATAATAATAATAATAATAATAATAATAATAATAATAATAATAATAATAATAATAATAATAATGCAAGTTCTCGATAAACCTCTGATGGATAACTTGACTGGATAGTCACCTTAGTAGTTGGTATTCTTACTTTGCTAGATAGGATAAAATCTCAAAAAACGCAGAAAGGTCTTTTGAACGAAAATACTTTGTAAGTATTCGTATGTCTTCCAAGCCTTCTTATAAACTCCACGTCAAAACTTTCGATTTTTGTTTTCTGTAAAAGAAAACTATTGAGACGACGTTGTCTGTCCGTCCGCACTTTTTCTATCCGCCCTCCGATCTTGAAAACTACTGAGGCTAGAGGGCTGCAAATTGTTATGTTGACCATCCACCCTCCAATCGTCAAACATACCAAATTGCAACCCTCTGGCCTCAGTAGTTTTTATTGTATATAAGGTTAAAGTTAACAGTGATCGTGCGTCTGGCAACGCTATAAGACAGGCCACCACCGGGCCGTGACTGAAAGTTTCATGGGCAGCGGCTCATACAGCAGTATACACTGTACAGAACTCGATAGCGCGGTAGAAACTTCGGCGCATTTTGTACTTGTTTAATAGAGGAATTAAATAATTGTTAAATTTATGAGCAGAAAGATACAAAGCTTAGAAAGACAATAAAATAAACATAAATAAAAGGATGATACGATACTAGTATCTTTATTACGTTCAAGGCTGTTATCCACCATTCGTGTGGACTGTAAAAAGATAATTATGAGTTACAAATCCACGTGCTTTTTAATATTAGAAAAACGACAGCAGAAAATCCAATGTGATTAAACTTGATATGAGAAATATTACTGCAAACCGTTTTGCATTTTATATGATAGAATTACCACAGAATAGTGGAAGCAACTCCAGGAGGGAGGGAATCTCGGAATAAACACGTAGAGGGGGAAGAGCTCATCATAATTACGAGTATTTACTCTCCAGTTCGCGGTTTGCGCAAACCTCCCTTTGGAGAGTGTACCCTCAAGAGCAAGTAAGTGGACAGCAGAGAGCGAGATGATGCAATGCAGCAGCTCCCGCACATCGACATTAGCTTTAATTAAAAAAAAAAAAAAAATTAACAGAATAAGTAAGCCTTCAATTTGTAAAGAGGCTGCGTTATCAACAAATAACCCCTGATGAAAGTTTCATTCGGGTCCGTTCATATGAAAATACTGAAGCGTAAACTAAGGGCAGATTTTACAACGGTAACATATAAATGTAGATTGAATTTTTTCAGCTACACAGTGCATTACCATAAACAACTGACAATTTCTGTCTTCGAAAATGACAGTCAAAAATTACTGATGAACAGAATTACGAAAAAACAAATAGAAAAAACTCTGCTTGAAACCTGACAAGGAGTCGAGAGAAACTCAAGCACTAGTGGATGTGATAGGGGCCCAGATTCGCCTGGGGGATGGGATGGGATGGGGAGGGAAGGAGAGGGGTGAGGAGGAGGGGAAGGGGGGCCAGATGTTTTAGGGGATGGGTTTGAAGAGTAAGTACGGTACGACATTAAATGAGTTAATATTACAAGTCACACTTGGCTAGAGCCAGTGATGAGGCACAAAACATAAAGGATGGGGATATTGTGAATGTTGCAATTGCTAGGCAAGATGCAGTCCTGGCTGGAAAAGTAGACGCTAGAAGTCCAGGGCGGAAAAAGAAATACAGAAGTGAAAAATAAACTATATAAGAGAAAACAAAAAAACAGACCTAAGGATAAAAACTAATATTTATGAAATGAGACTCGCGAAACTGTCAACTAAAAAGCATTTGGACCTAATTTGGATTTCTGAAATTTCAAAGAAGCAGAGGAAAGGGATTCAAAATTTTGCTCGGGTAAGCGGGAATTTAAATATGATAAAAATGGAAGGCTTAGAAAACTTTTGGGATAACCGAAGAAAAGTGATGTGGTATTGTGATATTTCCATACCTCTCCCTCTCTCTCTCTCTCTCTCTCTCTCTCTCTCTCTCTCTCTCTCTCTCTCTCTCTCTCTCTCTCTATACACTTACACACACACACATATATATAATATATGTGTGTTGTGTTTTTCTGTGTGTATATATATATATATATATATATATATATATATATATATATATATATATATATATATATATATATATATATATATATATATATATATAATAAAGAAAAAGGTCAGGTTTCCTATAGTGGCAACTACTCATCTCCTTCATTATTTCTTATGATGAAGCCATAATTGGGCTACTTCAGCAACCATCTTAATTCTATAAGGAGAGAGAGAGAGAGAGAGAGAGAGAGAGAGAGAGAGAGAGAGAGAGAGAGAGAGAGAGAGAGAGAGAGAGATTGGTTTCAGTCTCTTTAATCACACTGAATATTACAGTACATAAAATTCACAACTATCAAATGAGCTAAATAATTGGAACGTATAATTATGCATAATTAATAATTCTGTATGTACGCTAGTTCTCATTTATTATTTATATAAATCAGAATCTCTCTGAGTCTAAATAGTGGGCTCAAATATCAAAGGGCAATGTCAGATCGTTTGATGGCGGTTTCGGAATTCAGGATTTTAAAATAAATTCTGAGTTAAATGAGTTACGAGACTTTTTGATATGAAAGCACACACAAAAATTATGATGAGGCCTAAGAGAAGTTTGTTTACCTACTTGACTTAATTAAATGAATTCGTACTCTATATACTTTTTTAATTTAATGCAATGATAATTCCAGATAATTGGAATGAGACAAGAATCATTGAGTCACTACATACAGAAAGGCCTCAGAGAAGTTTATTTACCCATTTGGCTTGATAAAATTAATTAATTTTCTGGATATTCTTTAAATGAATACAATGGTAATTTCAAATGATTAAAGTACAACAAGAATCGTTCAGTCAGTACATACACAATACCAATAAGCTGAGATAATTTATTTTTTTAAAATGTCATAAGCTAGTGCCACAAATACGCACTGAGACTTACTGCAGACAGACCGTATGCAATAACTGTAGCAACAGAGTGTCATACCCTCTTGAGTGAGAACGGACACAGGTCGATGATAGATTACCCCAGATGGTAGGGCAATATCACTGAATAACACGGCACCAACTCCTCAGGGATAAACGCCACAAAGCGACATACGGAGGATCTGAAGGGAGCTGATAGACATTCTTAAGCCAACTATTAGTCTTCACGAAATACACTTTTATAAGAAGTTAGTAGATTTTGCTGAAAGAAACTTGCAATGAAAGGGCACCATGATAAACATCTTTAAATGAGAAATAGGTACCTCACAAAGGCTATTAACGAAGGATGCCAAGAAGACCAGCAAAGAGGAAAATATAAAAAGAACACTACACGAAATAAACTTTTAAAAGAGGTTAGTAGATTCAGCTGAAAGAAAATTGCAATAAAATGCACCATGATAAACATCTTCAAACACTAAAAAGGTAAAAGTACTTCACACGAGATAATACCGAATGCTACCAAGTAGAACAGCATGGATGAAAAGAAATGATAAAAAGAACGCGAAAATTAAGTAGCAAAAGATGATTACAGAGTACAAAAGCAGAACCACACGAATATGAATGTTTCGGAGTCCAAGAAAAAAAGGGTTCCTGAATCAAAAGGCGGAATAACGTCCAGCCGGAGGTTTCAGATTCAAAAGTAAGAATACCAGTTAGAAAAGGGTCTCAAGATGACAACACAGGATTTATACACGTCTAAATGGAGGGCCTTGAGTGAAAAAGCTGAAGAATGTCTAGACAGCGATTTCAGAATCCGAAAGCAGAATATTAATTCAAATGACGTTCCACACTCCTAAGGGAGAGTAACAATTAGACAGTGTTCCAGAATAAAATCAAATACCAGTTAGAATAAGGTTGCTGAATTCAAAGGGAGACTAACATTTTGGTGGTTAGGGTTCTACAATCAGTAGATAATAAAACAACAACAATCTAGGTCACAGACGAAGAGGAAAATAGCATGAAAATGATGACAAAGGTACAAAAGCAGAGAAGCCTGAGAACACTAGAATAAGGGCGTGAAATTATCAGTATCGTCAAACAATAGTTGTTTTGTAATGTAATTCATCAGAATATCGTAAAAAACAATAGATGTTTCGTAAAAATAATAGCCGTTTCGTAATGTAATTTATCAGGAGATCGTAAAAATGACAGTTTCGTAATTTAATATATAAGGATATCGCAAAAACAATAGTTTTTCGTAATGTAACTTATCAGGATATCGTAAAAATGATAGTTTTTCGTAATGTAAGTTATCAGGATATCGTAAAAATAATAGTTGTTTCGTAATGCAATTCATCAGGATATCCTAAATAGTTGTTTCGTAATGTAATTTATCAGGACATCATAAAAACAATCATTGTTACGTAATGTAATTTATCAGGATATCGTAAAACAACAGTTGTTTCGTAATGTAATTTATCAGGATATCCTAATTAGTTGTTTCGTAAAGTAGTTTATCAGGATATCTTAAAAACAACCATTGTTACATAATGTAATTTTTCAAGATGTCGTAGCAACAATAGTTGTTCCGTAATGTAATTCATCAGGATATCGTAAAAACAATAGTTGTTTCGTAATGTAATTTATCACGATATCTTAAAAAGAACAGTTGTTTCGTAATGTAACCTATCAGGATACCGCAAAAACAATAGTTGTCTTGTAATGTAATTTATCAAGATATCGTAAAAAAAACAGTCGTTTCGAAATGTAATTTATCAGATATCGTAGAAACAATAGTTGTTTCATAATGTAATTTAATATGAAGATAAAGCACTAAGTCACAAAAAACCAAAACAAGCAACCAAGTAACGCAAGAGGATGTACAATCAACCATCAAAATATCACAGATACAAATATTACAAAATCAGAGAACATGAAAAAAAAAAAAAACATAAGAACGAAAGTTACGGGACCAAAGGGAACTACGAAAACCGAAAGAAGCACGAAGACGCACATCACAAAAGGCGAAAAACCCGCAAGGGAAATCAAGAGAACTCAAAGAATAAGAAGAAGAAGAAGAAGAAGAAGAAGAAGAAGAAGAAGAAGAAGAAGAAACTCCCGGATTTCGAGAGCGACTCGTTCATATGCGTCCTTCCATTGATATTCACTTGGAAAGGGAAAAATGGCCCGTTCGATCGCATATTGAGTGGCGTGATTGCAAGCGAGTTGCGTGCAACATCCCGTCACTTTGAGTTATTGACTGTTGCCTCGGTCTTAATACTCAAATTTTTTCACCTGACGTATCCTGCCAGACTTTTGCTTGCGAGCAAAAAGATTTAATCTTCCTTTATCCTTCCTTTTTTTTATAGTTGACTTTTCTTTGGGAGAAAAGGGTGGTGGCTACATGATGACAGCAAAAGCCTTTCATTACGTAGATGTTTACGAAATGTCTCTGTGCCTTATGTAAAATTATTACTGATATTGAAAATGGTTTAGGTAATTGTATAAAGTGTACTAATTCTAAATTATTATTATTATTATTATTATTATTATTATTATTATTATTATTATTATTATTATTATTATTATTATTATTATTATTCAGATGAACCCTTTTCATAGGGGACAAACCCACAAGGGACACTGACATGAAATTCGAGCTTCCGAAGAATATGGTGTCCAATAGAAAGAAGAAACAGAAGGTAATGGGAAATGCAGTAAGAAGAGATCAAAATTAACAAATTCATCAATAAATAGAAAAAATGTAAGAACTATAATGTAAAGACCAATGGCTACCTATATTCAGGAAAACATAAAATATAACCAGGCACGAACAGCTCACAAAACAGAAACCTTGTCAATAACTCGGTACAGCCATTTCTGAAGGATAATTCCACTCTGCCAAAACGGAAACAAAACGGGCAGACAACTTCCAATCTATGAGAGTCGAAAGTGGGCAAACTCTTCACGAAACGAGCACTAATGAAAGGTACATAAACTTTACCCCTGGTTTTATCTTCCCACTTACATCAAAAAGTTTCCTCTCGTTCAAAGACCTCAACCCTGTGTCCTGCATTTTTTAAATATCGTTTTTTTTAACATCTTTTTGTTTCATGGATTTTTTCATTGTCTGGGAATAACTTCCTATCTGTTTCTTAAAAAGGAGAAAATATTTTAATTTCTCAAGTCTACCAGATTCTTTACTTTTAAAAAATCCTTCCACCGAACGGGAATGCCTTTCCTCTTTATCAAAAAATATTCTGCTCATCATTTGGCAATCGCTCTTCCATTTCCACGAATCTTTTCGTCACCTAGAAATATGTTTCTCATTTTCTAAAAAATTCCAGCATCTAAATATACCCTCCTTCGTTATTTCCACATCAATCTTTCCTTTTAACCAGCATTAACTCTCTTTTACTTCCAAAAATTGTTCCTTCGCCTACAAATATCTGTATTTCCAAAATGCTTTTCATCACTGATAATCACCTTCCTGTAATTCCAAAACATTTCCATCATCTAGCATCACTTTCCTTCAAGGTTTCGAACATTACCTCTTTCTTTCACTTCCAAAAATAGTTCCATTGTCTAAACATCATTATTTCTAAAATGTTTTTTTTTAATCACCCATAATCACCTTCCTTAATTTCCAAAAACATTCGACCATATAGTATCACTTTCCTTCTAGATTTCGGAAATCCTCCCTTTCTTCTAGATTTCAAAAATTCCCCCTCCCTTCTAGATTTCAGAATTTCTCCCTTCCTTCTGGATTTCGAAAATCCTCCCTTCCTTCTAGATTTCAAAAATTCCCCCTCCCTTCTAGATTTCAAAATTTCTCCCTTCGTCCTGGATTTCGAAAATCCTTCCTTCCTTCTAGATTTCAAAATTCCTCCCTTCCTTCTAGATTTCAAAATTCCTCCCTTCCTTCTAGATTTCAAAAAACCTCCTAGATTTAAAAAATTCTCCCTTCTTTCTAGATTTCAAAAATCCTCCCTTCTTTCTAGATTTCAAAAATCCTCCCTTCTTTCTAAATTTCAAAAATAATCCCTTCTTTCTAGATTTCAAAAATCCTCCCTTCCTTCTAGATTTAAAAAATTCTCCTTTCCTTCTAGATTTCGAAAACTCTCCCTACCATCCACTTCTTTCCGAATTCTCTGACCACGCCCTCGTTGCACTGTGGGCGGGGGGAAATCGCACCAGACATCATATTTGTGGAACATTTTCCCTGGCGCTCCCCCACACATTGGAGAGAGGACCCACACAACGACTCCCCGAAAGCATTGGAGGCGCAATCAAGCCCTGGGCAGGATATCGGACTCCCCCTCCCCGCCCCCACCCGCCAAACTCGGACTCGTCATCTGGGCTATTTATAGCGGCAAGCTCATTAAGGGGATGAAGGAGAGATCTTGCAAGGAAGCGGGAAGGGGGAAAGGGGGGGGAGTAAAGTTTGGAGTCTTTAACGCCGGTTAAAATTGATTTTAACGAGCGGCGCCTCTACCTGGGGTCCTGCTGCTGCTACTTCAGTTGCTACTGTTTCTGCTAAGATTAATTGCACAGATGATTATGGGATTTTTATTGATAGTTACATAAGCAGGTCCAGTAATAATCATATAATTTCTACTGATTCATACAATTTCTATTGATTGCATAAGCAGGTGTAATAATAATAATAATAATAATAATAATAATAATAATAATAATAATAATAATATCGCGGAGGAAGAACGCCATCTTTCAAGCACTCTTTTTAATTAAATTAAAATAATAATAATAATAATAATGAACACATGGATATGAAATGCTAATAACGGTAAAAATGACATTAATTACAACAGCAGCAGCAGCAGCAGAAGAAGAAGAAGAAGAAGAAGAAAACTTGGGACCCACTTGAGAGTCGATGAAAGACATCTACAACGACCGCGCCCCCAACCCCCACCCCAACAAGCTCTTAGAAATACCACCCCTGGAAGTTGTACACACAGAGGGTCAGAAAAATGTATACATCCTGGAAGTTATATACACAGAGAGTCAGAAAAAATGTATACATCCTGGAAGTTATATACACAGAGGGTCAGAAAAAATGTAGACATCCTGGAAGTTATATGTACAGAGGGTCAGAAAAAATGTATACATCCTGGAATTTATATAAACAGAGGGTTAGATAAAATGTATACATCCTGGAAGTTATATACACAGAGGATCAGAAAAATGTATACATCCTGGAAGTTATATACACAGACGATCAGGAAAACGTATACATCCTGGAAGTTATATACAGTACACAGGTGGTCAGAAAAAAATTATACATCCTGGAGGTTACGTACACGGAGGGTCAGAAAAAATGTATACATTCTGGAAGTTATATACACGGAGGGTCATATAAATATGTGTGCATCCTGGAAGTTATATACACAGAGGGTCAGAAAAAAGTATACATCCTGGAAGTTATATAAACAGATGGTCAGAAAAAAATTTATACAATCTGGAAGTTATACACACAGAGGTCAGAAAAAATATACATTTTGAAGTTAGATACACAGAGGGTTAGAAAAAATGTATACATCCTGGAATTTATATACACAGAGGGTCAGAAAAAATGTATAAAATTTGAAAGTTACATACACAGAGGGTCAAAAAAAAAGTTGGAAATTATACACAGTGTATCAGAAAAAAAATTAAAAAGCTGTTGATTTAGCAGGTAAATGTTTAAGGGGCGGCAACGGGAAAGGAAATACAATTTTAGCAAGGCACCGCCTGGAGAACTTAACGCAAGTTAAGAGGGGCGATTTGCGGCCGAGTTGCGCCGTAGTCGACTGCCAAAGGATGAGTTCCAGCCTCAGATAGCGAGAGCTCGGGGCTATCTGGAGGCCTTTAAGCCCACGTAAACGAGTTTCGGTTTCGAGCAAAATTTCTTCTATCTTGCGTTTCGTGCCCTAAGACCAGTTTCCGCTCTCTCTATTTCCTGGCATGCAGTGGACGAAACGTGAATACGGTAACTTTACTGTAACTTTGAGGCAATTAGTAGTTACTGGAGCAAACAGCAAGTGAACATTTTTGCAGCCGTCTACATATAGTATATAAAACGATACTTTTTGTTACCGATTTAAAAACTGATGGTGCTCATGGATGGATGGAGTATAGAATTTAGGCCAAAGGCCAGGCGCAGGGACCTATGAATTCATTCAGCATTGAAAGGGAAACTGAAAGTAAGAAGGTTTGAATGGTGTAACAGGAGGAAAACCTCGCGGTTGCACTAAGAAACAATTATTAGAATGTGGAAAGCAAGATGGGAGAAAGAGCATATGAATGGAGGAAATGTAAACTGAATGAAAGGGGTTCCAGCTAGAGGCCAAAGGGCGGTTGCAAAGAACCTTAAGTCAGTGAACCGTGTGAGGTGAACTGACGGTGCTACCCCTTGCGAGGTTTAAAAAAAAAACTGATAATAACGAATATGAATGGAGATAAAGTAAAAGGAATGAAATGGATTGCAGCTAGGGCCTTCAGTGCGCCGTGTGAGGTGCACTAATGACGCTACCCCCCCCCCCAAACAAAGGGATTTAAAATAAAAAAAAAAATACCTGATAACAATAGCGCACTGCATTCTTACGAAACGCTCCAAATAACGCACCCTTCCCCAAATCGGCACAAAGAATGCCGGGGATATTTCCCATTTCAAATTAAACTTCGATAATCGAATTATTAGAGCGTCGGGTCAGCAGACCTCGCATTTAGTATCTCGGCTGATTGGCCGGATGATTATTCGAAATTTAATTGGCGTCCCGCCGTCAATGGTATGCCGGGGACTGAAAAGCCATTCTTTCCATGTGACTCCGTTGTTATATATGAGCGGTTTTAATTGGTTGCCCAATTAGTGATAATACTTTTCAGTGCTTAACAGTGGTTCGCATAAACATCCCCCCACCTCTCAGCAACGGCCTACAGAAATAAGTCTGATTGATATGACCGATGAATGAAAAAAGTTGTAAAACAATATCATTTCGGTAAATACCTTACGCGGCAACGTAAAAATGGATTGCAAAAAAATTCCGTAGGATTTTAACTCGGAAATGAAAAATAAAGACATTTTTTTTTTTCTTTAAGGGAAACAAATAAATTTGGTAGATATCTTACTCAGTAATGAAAATGAAGCGACAAATTTGGCAGCACTGAAAACAAGAAAAACAAATAAATGAAGCTGACATCCTGCGCAACAATAAATAAGAGTAAAGATTATATCGTTCGGAACTATATTCTACCTAAGAGTGCACAAATGAGAAATCAGCATATGTGAGGAAAGCCGATAAGTTTGGAAGATACACGTAAACAAATCAGGATTCAGAATATACGCGGAAAATATCTGACCACGCAATGGAAACTAAAAGAAAACCGATAAATTTGGAAGACACACAAGAATGAATATAGTAAATAAATCCCTAAACAACAAAGATAAGCATTTTTAGTTTTCTGCAAAAGAAAACTATTGAGATAGCTATCTGTCTGTCGGTCCGCATTTTTCTGTCCGCCTTCAGATCTTAAAAACTACTGAGGCTAGAGGGCTGCAAATTAGTATGTTGATCATCCACCCACCAATCATCAAACATAACAAATTGCAGCAATCTAGCATCAGTAGTTTTTTTATTTTATTTAAGGTTAAACTTGGCCATGATCGTGCTTCTGGCACCGATATAGGTGCCAACAACACAGGCCACCACCGGGCCGTGGCTGAAAGATTCATGGGCCGCGGCTGAGAGCTGCATGCGCGGTGGCTGAGAGTTTCACAAAGCATTATATGCTGCACAGAAAACTGGACTCCGCCGAAGAAACTTCGGCGCATTTTTTACTTGTTAAATACTGTACATTATCCATCAATGAAAGACAGCTGGTGAAAACTTGCTCTGGGATAGAAAAATATGAAGAGATTGGATACTATATTCATTAATGGGTAAGAGAAACAGAGCTATAATGAATTAACTCCACCAGATCTGGCATATAACTTGACTAAAAATGAAGAATGGAATTAATACATCGGCACTTAAAAAGTATTATTATCCGAATGAACAATAATGAGAAAAACCAATCACAGCGAAAAACCAATACAAAGATACCAGAAATGCCACGACGGTTTGGTTATGTAACAGACGCTACACTTATATTAATTTGAAATGGAGGATAATTAAAAGTGCTCTACCAGTTGTTGATAAGACGCAAGTAAAAGTGCTCTACCACTGACTGACAAAGACACAAATAAAAGTGCTCTACCACTTATTGACAAGCCTCAAATGACAGTGCTCTACCACTTATTGACAAGACACAAATGACAGTGCTCTACCACTTAATGACAAAAATAAATGAAAGTGCTCTACCACTTATTGACAAAACACAAATAAAAGTGTTCTACCACTTACTGACAAAACACAAATAAAAGTGCTTTGCCACTCACTGAAAAAACATAAATGAAAGTGCTCTACCACTTATCGACAAAACAAAATGAAGCAAAACACATATAAAAGTGCTCTACCACTTATTGACAAAACAAAGTGCTCTACCACTTACTGACAAAACACAAATAAAAGTGCTCCAGCACTTCTGGACAAAACACAAATGAAAGTGCTCTACCACTTATTGACAAGACACAAGTACTGTATTTAAATGAACGCTTCTGAAGTCTGCGTGAGGAGAAAGCCACTCTGAACTTGAGAGTTCACGCTAGTCGAAAATTTACCGTAAAGAATCTATATTGCGTGCTAAATGTAACGGTTATTTTAATGTAACAAACTTTTGAGCCCAGAAAACGAAATTATGGAATATAGCTTAAGAGGGACCGTTTCAAATTCGTATTGTCTGAACAAAAGAGACCGTTTAAAATTTAAATTTTTTATATCATTGTTAAAAATCCTCACTAACAGAACGCAAATTTATTTAAGTCTGTTATGAAACTAGTACGGAATAAACTTTAGGAGAGAGAGAGAGAGAGAGAGAGAGAGAGAGAGAGAGAGAGAGAGAGAGAGAGAGAGAGAGAGAGAGAGAGAGAAATATCATTGTTTAATATCCTCACTAACAAAATACAAATTTATTTAAGTCTGTTATGAAACTGTAGTAAGGAATAAACTTTATGAGAGAGAGAGAGAGAGAGAGAGAGAAATATCATTTAAAATCCTCACTAACAAAACACAAATTTATATAAGTTTATGAAACTTTAGTAAGGAATAAACTTCATGAGAGAGAGAGAGAGAGAGAGAGAGAGAGAGAGAGAGAGAGAGAGAGAGAGAGAGAGAGAGAGAATAACACTGTTTAAAATCCTCACTAATGAACGCAAATTTATTTCAGTTTATAACACTTTTAGTAAGAAATAAACCTAATGAGAGAGAGAGAGAGAGAGAGAGAGAGAGAGAGAGAGAGAGAGAGAGAGAGAGAGAGAGAGAGAGAGAGAGATATCGTTACGGTGCAATGTGAGAAGCTCTTCCCGATCCAAGCCAGTTTGCAAAACGTAAATATTTAGAAAATCAACACAGCATAATTAACTGGCACAGTACGCTCGTGCAGTCGGGAAAATCAAAGGGTTCCATGGGCATGGCTGAAAAAATTATGTTCGAAGAGTGAATGCAGAATCCTCTGTCAAAGGAGGTGTTCGTTATTCTGCACAGTGAGCTAAGAATAAAAATCACAAATAATGAATAACACAATCTTAAGGGGGGAAACTATTCTCACTGAATTTTGGGCGAACCAAAGTAAATGAACATTTATCTATATTTATATATTTTTGTAAAATACTTCCTTCAGCTAACTGATAAAAAGACAGAGCGTCCCCGAGACTTGTTCATTCGTTTGTGCCTTGTTCGTCCCCATGCAATATTTAAAAAAGGGAGGCTGTCAGGGCATCCTTTTCTTAATCACAATGTGTCTATTATATTCCTGGTACGATGGGAACGGTTATATATTTTTTTTTTAAGGAGAGTTAGGAACGCTAATACTTCAAAAGCTGCATTAAAAAACTACAGAGAGAGAGAGAGAGAGAGAGAGAGAGAGAGAGAGAGAGAAAACAAAGGAAGAGAGGCAAATGAGCCAGTAATGAAGCAGTACGTTCCTGCCACTTAGTCCAGAGAACGCGTCTTTAGTAAAAGGAGCACCAAGCATTGAAACCCTGCTGCTTTTCCTTTCCTTTTTTTTTTAGTTCTGGTTTGCCATCCTCCTCCTACTACTACTACTACTACCAGTGTCGTCTCCCACAATGCAGGCGACGCGACACTGCTGCTGCTCTGCTGCTCAAGA
The DNA here is from genome assembly GCF_040412425.1 of Macrobrachium rosenbergii. Classification (NCBI taxonomy): domain Eukaryota; kingdom Metazoa; phylum Arthropoda; class Malacostraca; order Decapoda; family Palaemonidae; genus Macrobrachium; species Macrobrachium rosenbergii. The sequence goes on from NC_089756.1 coordinate 14,591,899, forward strand.
TGGCGGCGGCCGCGTCGCTTTCTTCTTGCCCCCTCTGCCCCCTTCCCCACTCCCCGCTGTCTGTCCCGTCAATCCTTTGCTCACAAGCATGCTATACGTTCCCCTTCCCTTCCCTCTCCCCCTCCTCTCCCGTCAATCGGACTTAGTGGAATAGGATTCGTTAAAATAAAAAGAGAAAAAGATACTCGCCTTCTTTTACGATTCGGCCAGACTGTATGTTTGGTGGAATGGTTTCCGAAAGATTGCCTCAGACGAGGTTTGGTTATAAGAATTCCTCTTAGGGTTCCTCTTTGAGTTCCTCTTAGAATTCCTCTTAGAGTTCCTCAAAGCGTTCCTCTCAGAATTTCTCTTAGAGTCCCTTTTAGAATTCCTCTTAGAATTCCTCTTAGAGTTCCTTTTAGAATTCCTCTTAGAACTCCTCTAGAGTTCCTCTAGAATTCCTCTTAGAATTCCTCTTAGATTGCAGGAAGCGGAGAATGGAACAAACAGGCCCGTATAAGAGGGGTCATAGGCGGACAGACAGACAGACAGACATACATACAGACAGGCAGACAGAGATAGGCAGATAAAGTGGAAATCGACTTCGATTGATTGACTGTCAGAATGATACCGAACTGGCGTTGCTATACAAGTTTGTTAATAAAGACGAGGAGAGAGAGAGAGAGAGAGAGAGAGAGAGAGAGAGAGAGAGAGAGAGAGAGAGAGAGGGGGAGTTCGATACAGAAGTGGGATTGCATCAGAGACCAGTAACACTTATTGATGTCTCTTGATATAAAAGGGAAGGAAAAGAGGAGAGAATATGACGAAATGAAAAAAGAAAAAGAATAGAACAGAATCTCGGTTCTGCCAAGGCGCCATTGTCTTCAGATAACCTGTTGGTGACAGCGGAACTAAAAAGAAGAGTTGTATGCTAGATGGTTGCGATGATACGAGCAGTTAGGGGGAATTATTTTTATCTTTTTTTTTTTTCTTGAATGAAAGACGTTCACGGATGACTAAAGATAACAAGGAAATGAAGTGAAGACGCAGGACTCAGGAGAGATATACGAAAAACAGAAAAATCGAGGAATCTCGGCTGCAACAACAACAGGATTCTCGGATACAACAACAATATGAATCCAGGCCAACAGCACGAATCCATGATACAATAAACAGAAATCTCGACTACAACAACAACATAAATCTCGGATACAATAACAACAGGAATCTAGGATACAATAACAATAGGAATCTTGGATACATCGACATGAACCTCGGATTCAGTAACAATAGGAGTCTCGGATACAACACCAGGAATGCATGATGCAACAACAGGACCCATGTTACAACATCAACAGGAATTATGGATACAACAACAATATGAATCCAGGCCAACAACATAAATCCAAGATAAAACAACAGGGATCTAAGATACAACATGAGGAATCAAGGCTTCAACAACAGAAATTCAGGACACCAGAATCCAGGCTACAACGACGACAGGAATCTCGGATAAATTAAACAACAGGAATCCACGATACAGCGACAATAACAGGAATCCACGATACATCAGTAATAACAGGGATCCAGGATACAACAACAGGGACTCGGATGCAACGACAAGAATCCATGGTACTCAACAACAGGAATCAATGATACAACAGGAATCTCGAATAAAACACCAAGAATCCAGAATACAACAACAACAGGAATCCAAGATATAGCAACAACATCAGGAATCCCGGCTATACCATCAACAACAAGAACAACAACAGCGGCAGCAGCAGCAGCAATAAGCTTGCTGGAGTGAATGTCAATAAAGTCAAACTAGGTTCTCACTTGCAGGATGCAAGAGACAATCAATTTACATGAGATTAGAATGATGAGAATGATGAGAACGATGGGACCCCGTTATAGGGACGCCTTAATACCAGGTGATTTACAGAGAGAGAGAGAGAGAGAGAGAGAGAGAGAGAGAGTCTGGTAAACGAAGAGTGGGGATGTGTGCGTGTGTGTGTGCGTGTCTGAGAGAGAGAGAGAGAGAGAGAGAGAGAGAGAGAGAGAGAGAGAGAGAGAGAGAGAGAGAGAGCGGATAGTGGAAACTGAGAGAGTAGAGAAGTGGAAATTTAGAGAGAGAGAGAGAGAGAGAGAGAGAGAGAGAGAGAGAGAGAGGTAGTGGAAACTGAGAGCGAAGGTGAGGGAGAGAAAGAAAGAGAGAGAGAGAGAAAGGGAAGTGGAAACTGAAAGAGTGAAGGAGAATGGAAATGGAGAGAGAGAGAGAGAGAGAGAGAGAGAGAGAGAGAGAGAGAGAGAGAGAGAGAGAGAATCAGATATAGATTTTCAAATCCCTTAAGATACCAATGTTTAAATTCTCCTCTCCCCGGTGACAAAAATACACCGGGTGCGGTGGGACTCAGGAGAAAGATTTATTAAAGCTGGATGGTACGAGTAGATACGGAAGGGGAGTAGGATAGTAGTCGTTGTGGTGGTGGTGGTGGTAATAGCAGCACCAGTAGTAGTAGTAGTAGTAGTAGCAGTGGGAACGGTAGTAGTAGCATCAGAACCAACACCACACCTCCATCGATTGTATTTCTCCACGGATTCTACCGTGTGGAAGAAAACAACTGCTCTTCCGCGCTCTCATAACAGGTAGAAATGGCTGCGGTCTCTTACCTTTTAATCCCGATAAATCCCGCCTATGTTGTGTTTACGGCCTCCCTCTGCATTGATAAACCTCCGATTCAGTCCCAGCACTCTCGATTGGTGTTGGAGATTTCCTTTTAACCTCCGAGGTTTTCATGAACAGCAGCGGAAGCCTCGAAGATGAAGCACAGCAAGCGGTTTGATTGCAGCCGAAGCCATAGACACAGCCACAGACCACAGCCACAGCAGCTGCATCCAGCCACAGCGCTTCCTCACGCTGTGAGGGAGGATCATTCAAAAGAGAGAGAGAGAGAGAGAGAGAGAGAGAGAGAGAGAGAGAGAGAGAGAGCTTTCGTACCAGACAGAATAATAGCGGAAGCAACAGTTCTGCTTTAAGGGCGAGTTGGGAACAAGTTTTGTATGGGCGAAGGGTTGTCGTATGAGAGCGAGAGCCACCCCTTTTTTTCAGCCCAGCTGAGGAGATTCACCCTTTAAACGTATGAGGGGGCTCAATCTATTTTCGGCGTGTAAAACCAATGCTGTTCTGATGCCGCTTTCCTCTCAATGATTAGCCAATGAGTTCTGTATATTCGAAAGGGTCTTTTAACAAACCTCAAAAATCAAAATTTGGAAAAAGAGGACCAACAAAACATCAAAACAGACGCAATCCATCAAAAAACTGAAAATCGGAACAATGAAGTCGTGGGCATCTACTATGTGCGGTAAATACGGCCCATACATCTCCCTAAAAATGAGTGAGATTTCTGGGGATATTAAAAAATTCCACTGTCCGGGAGGATCAATCCCACTCGTTATTGAAGGATGCCGCGGTCAGCGGGAAATAATGTGTGATTTATTTGCCTTCGTTGGCATCCCGTCATTTCACTTTTGATTTCGTGCCTCTCCTAAACAAATTTTTGCATAAATACAGACTAATATCTATAAATAAATGAAAAAAGAAATATATATATATATATATATATATATATATATATATATATATATATATACATATATATGTGTGTGTGTGTGTGTGTGTGTGTGTGTGTGTGTGTGTGCGTTTACGTGGACGAGCGTCATGTGATGCTTACGTACATAAGAGTATACGGATGTGCATAAATATAATTTATAAGTAACTGCTGAATAAAGCCGGTCATATACAATAAAATCTTGATTTATTCCCATCTCTCCCTTCACCACGGACTCACACGTGTGGATATAATATATATATATATATATATATATATATATATATATATATATATATATATATATATATATATATATATATATATATATATATACACATATATATACCTATTATTTTCAGTCAAAATTGCGTGCATTTTGGTAAAACAGGTTACCAAATCCACTCTCTCTCTCTCTCTCTCTCTCTCTCTCTCTCTCTCTCTCTCTCTCTCTCTCTCTCGCCTGGCTCAGAAATGACCCCAAGCAAAGGACAACACCTACCTCTCGACGTGTTCACCATAACCATCCTCAGTTTCAAAATAAATCACAGAATTAAACCCTGAACCTGCGGGCGTTTGGAATTCGCAATCCACACGACCCCTGTACTACTGTGATGTCAAGAAACTGCCTTCAGAGTCGGAGAACTGAGTGTGGTTCCTCTCTATCGGAAAACCAGATTGAAATATTTTTTTCGGAGCGCCTGATAAAGGATGCAGATTTAAAATCTAACGGTTTCAATTTTCCGCTTTACATTCAGACCCACGGATTTCACTGTGCTGTTTAATATCGAACATGAGCCTTTTTTAACAGCATCATACGGTTTTTATTTTTGGCATTGATTTCAACAAACTTGTTCACTTTAACTTGACAACGTGTATTTAACTGCTTAATCTACTATCTAGGTTTTCTCTTTTCACTTGAAACCTCTGATCAAACGTTAGATTTCAATACCTTCACCTTGATCTTTAAAACACTATAATGTTTGGGATTAGACAATTAAACATGAACATAGCTTATTTAATTTGTTACTTCAATACTGGGAATTCAGCTTTTCTTTAATACAATACTTTAGCCTATTATCCTGGTGATGAGAAAAGAACTTCTAAACCTTATCCCCGTCGATTTAACTTCATACGGCATTTATAACAAAAGGTGTTTCAACACCTTAATTTGAATAACCTTTTTGAATCATCTATTTTAATACTTGGAATTCAGCTTTTCCTTAAAACTGTAGTTTATCTTAATATCCTGATGATGAGATATGGACTTCTTCACCTGATCTCCGTCGATTTGCAACAAGGTGTTTTAACATCTTAACTTGAATACCCTTCTGAAACATTTGTTTTAACACCAAGGATTTACTTCTTATTCCATATATAAAAGCAGGAATCTACCTTTTTGCTTATACCTCAGATGTTTCTGTAACTTTCTGGGCTCCACCAACTAAAATAATGAGGACGTTTTGTTACCTTTAATGACCTGATCATGAGTTTTAACACGATAATTTGCTTCGATGAAAGAACGACCGACGACAAATCTGAGGTGGGATAAATTTTTGTATCTATTTTTTTCTAAAGATCAGAAATAAATTACTAAATCTCTTAACGGGAAACACTGGACATAATTAAGGAGGATCAACTGTCATGTGTCTGAGCGAGGAAATAAAAAGGAGATAAAACTAGAAAAAAAAAAATAAAACGGGAAAATAAAATACCGCTTAAAAGAACGATCATGAGACCGAACGGCTTCGAAAGAGAGAAAAGTTCGGAATGATGCTGAAGCAGATAAAAAAAAAACCGCAGCTCAAAAAAAAAAAAAAAAAAAAAAAAAAGCGACCAGGACAAAAACCGAGCGGGCTCAAAACGGAAAGTTATTTCACTTTAACCTTGATAAAGAGCCATTCGGGAGCCGGACAGCCTGAATCAACTGCCATCAACGGATCCTCATTGGTTACAGTTCCGCCATATAACCTTGAGAGATCTCCCCCATCCCCCCGAGATCCAAGGGAATTCTCGGGAATAAATTGAATCAAAGGAGACACTTGACGAGGACTGGCTTTTGTCGCTCGATGGGAATGTCTCCTTCTTATGTGTTTTTCATGTCCATGAAAGCCTGCGAGCTGACGGGAGGGAAGGGATGTATTCACGGGTGTGCTTATACGTCTTTCGTATACACTGTGCATACGTTAATCTATGTATGAATAACTGTGGAACATGTGCGTAGTCCCCCCCACACCCCCACACACACACACACGAACACGCATTATATATACAGTATATATATATATATATATATATATATATATATATATATATATATATATATATATATATATATATATATATATATACGTATATATATATATATATATATATATATATATATATATATATATATATATATATTAAATTTATGTGTATATATACATACATATATATATATGTGTGTGTGTAGAACATGCGTATAAGCAGAAATATTTATCATAAACATAGCATATCCATACATAAATCCAGTGTAAAAATCTACGCATACAAACGCGTATGTGTATGTATGTGTACAAATACATGTGTGTGTGAGTGTAATGATGCACATACGGTTCATAACCATACTTATAATAAATAAAATAACCAAATAAATTGGTTGAATTGTGAGGAGACTTGTGGTCATTCATCTCTCTTAAATTAATTGTTATTGCCACCCAAAACTAATCAAATCCACTTTCATACGGAGCGCACATTCGAGCTTGATGTAAGATGTGGTCCAATGCTAAGGGTGATATAATTTTATGTGTGTGTTTGTAAATATTACACACACATACACACACGGACATGCGCGCACAAACACACACACATCTCTTTTGTATGCATAAGAGCAGCTTAGGTTATGTTTTGCAAAGAGATACTGCATGATTTAGAGGTGACTATACTGTAAATGTAGCAGTAGCCATCGTCTGGCATCTCTAAAGTAACGCATACCTCAGGAAACCGCTTATATATATATATATATATATATATATATATATATATATATATATATATATATATATATATATATATATATATACACAGTATATGTATATATATGTGTATGTATGTATGCATGTATGTATGTGAGTGATGGTGCGTTCATCCCTCCACTGACCCTTTATGCAAGTCTGGGTTTTACGGGACAGGTCTTTTCAGAACCAGCAGCCGTCCAGAATCTCGCCGACATAAATACCCACGTTGCAACATTGAAGTCGCCTTCCCAGGGGGAAATCGATCTCTGTTATGTCACAAATCCGTTCTTCCTAGAAACGATCTTCCTTTCCGGTTAAATTAATTTTTCAAGAATCATCAAAACCTGTGCTGAGTTCGTCTTTATACGCAAAATCTGCATGAGTGATTTTTTCTATCTACCGTTATGTGAATTATAAATGTATATACGTTTCACGCGCGTGCGCACACAACACAACACACACACACACACAGAGTACAATGAGTGCGCTTCATCAACAAAAGGTGACTTACAGGAAAAACTACAAAACAGTGCCCGTTCAACTTCTGGGTCGATGAGGAAAAAAATTTTTCCAAAACATACTCGGTGATGTGCACTTCTCTCGTGCAAAAGTAACACTGTAATAACTTTATGATTTCAGAAATTTTGAAATAATTCCTGCCAAGATACAGATATTAGTATTGAAGAGCAGTGCTAATGAAGAAAAAACTGTTCGTATTCATTGCGCTGCGCCCATTTCGTTCTACATGACAAAATATTTAGAGCTTTGATTTCTCAAATGTTGTTTATTGACATATATCGTATATATTTATTCATTTGCCTTCATCTCCTATTATCAAGGTCCCGCTTTTCCTCTATGTTTATTACATAGGGGTTAAGATACAGCAGACGCTTGTCATGCATATTAATATCCTTTTCGACTTGTGTCAAATAGCAATACAGGAACAATAATAACAATAACAATATGGCCGTCTGGAGCCCGCTGAGTTTGTATTGTAGTTTCTCAGTCTCTCGAATGAGTTTCTTTGCAGCATCAGGTAAATCACACAGCACAGTTGTATCCCCGGCTTCGTTCGCCTTCTGAAAAATAGTACAGCGCTTCACCGAAACGTCAAGGAATAAATGAACTTTCGACAGCTGCAGTAAGATTTACCTGCTGCTACAAGAAACTCATTCGAGAGACTGAGAAACTACAAACAATACGAACTCAACGGCATTCAGACGGCCATACTGTTCAATGAAGTTTATTTGAGAAAGGATCTTCTTCCAAAATAATAATAATAATAATAATAATAATAATAATAATAATAATAATAATAATAATAATAATAATAATAATAATAATAATAATAATAATAATAATGTGTTTAATAAAAATCCACAGTTATATAGTAAATGTATTACTATGTAAAATAAACAAAGACTTTCGAACACCGTTCATCAGTCTTTGTTTAATCTACATAGTAATATATTTACTACATAATTGTGGATTTTCATTACACATTGTTTTTCACGAGATTGTGAATTTCTTAGCAATAATAATAATAATAATAATAATAATAATAATAATAATAATAATAATAATAATAATAATAACAACCTGGTCCCCGTATGACCTTTGTATCATTCACTGCAGCGGGCGACCTCTGCATAAGTCAGCAAGCCTGAGAAACCGCTTATGTGTGTAACTTTCCCGCGGATCGTCAATAATTGCTCGGTGACCCCAGCGTCCTCCGGAGATTATTTGTCTCATTAACATGTCAGCAGCACAAACACTCGGCTGCGAACATGGAATGGATGAAATCGAGATGCGGCCGACTGAGGCTGGTGGCATCACGACCTCAAGTTCTTGAAGGATTTAAAAGAGTGTGGCCTTTGCTGTCAGGACCAAGGTCCAAAGACCTCCCTGACTGTATGGCCCCTGCACTCGGTCGATCTTCTGTGGAACGTCAGGTTCTTGCCAGTATGATCACCCATAATCACCCCCAAAATCTTTCCAGAATGAGGAATCCCATGACTTCCTCTGTATTTGCTGATTCGTTTTACATGGCTTTATCGCAAGGTTGATTTTCCGTGCAGTGGCCAGGTTGAGCTTGGGACAACATGTCGTCTCGATCTTACAACCCCTATAAAAGAGGCTAAATATCTGGCTCCACCTCACTATTTTATATATATATATATATATATATATATATATATATATATATATATATATATATATATATATATATATATATATATAGTCACTTTATCAGATATATATGTAACTGTCATAGCCACATTGCCCTCTTAATCTTTCAAATTCTTCACAACTGTTTGATACGCCTGTCACTACAAAGCCTTAGATACAAATGCAAGATATATATGGAGTAATTCTGAACCCACACCCAGAGTTCTTGGCCTCGTTCTTGATACTTTGGATGCGGGTTCGAATCTTGCTGCCAGATATCAGAATTAGTTAATATTTCCTACATTTGGGCACAGTGGCATAAATAAAGAAGCAAACTTATGATTATAAAGATGCTAATGATTCTAACTCCCTATGTGATTAAAACTACCCATTAAAACGAACTTTTAAAAGTTTTATGAATAGCAGATAAAACCATAAGTTACGATATCTGTGCCTTGGAGCGAACGTCAGTCGAATGGGATAAGGGAAATTTCTGTTGATATTCTTTCGTGCAATAACGTTATTTGATTGAGCTGGCCTTATGCCAGCACTGGTCCTTGCTCTCGAGAGTAATAGGTGGGAAATAATATTGGTTCGAGATCACGAATTAAACAGTAACTCTGCTTAAAAAAGTACAACCGTATATAATTGGATTAGTCTATTCCATTGGTTACATTTACCTCCCAGGGGGTTGAGGTAAAACTCATAAAATGGAGGCTTATTACATAGCCAACAACTACACATCAATTCTCTCTGCGTTTTAGGCCTTCGCTGAATTCAGTATACGGCCGCCTACTTAAGCCTAAAGACCAGGGAAAATGTATCCCAGGCCTACAGTATTGGAAACTGGATCCATTTCTCTCTCTCTCTCTCTCTCTCTCTCTCTCTCTCTCTCTCTCTCTCTCTCTCCGAGTCAACAGAACTATAGAATAGATCCATTCTCTCTCTCTCAGAGCCAACAAAACTATAGAACAGGTCCATTTCTCTCTCTCTTTCTTTGACTGAGCCAAGAGACCTATAGAATAAATCCATTCTCTCTCTCTCTCTCTCTCTCAGCTTACTGTTTGCCATCCATCAAAGAACGAACGGCTATTCTCCAATCCATCAGGATCAACGGACAATTTACGGTATGACTTTTCCGTCGAATTGCGCGATTCATTAAAGACAATAAAATCACGGCATTGACAACAGGACTAGTCTAGATGTGACTCTGCCTTGTGTTAGGATGCTCTATCTCCGACCGTTAATAATAATAATGATAATAATAATAATAATAATAACAAACCCGGCCCGCATATGTATGTATTTGAATTCCCGAAACTGACTACTCTGAGCTGAAGAAGTTGCCTTAGATTAGCTAACGGCATTCTAACCTGCATCTTCATCAGAACTGACCAGTGTTGCTCACTGGGCTATCAAAATAAATCCATGATGTACTCGACTGACTAAATAACGAGAAATTGAAATGACATCACAACTTACTTACAGGCGCCATCCCCCAAACTTGAAAGTTGGAAAGGAACTTTAATCCTGCAGCAACAAGAGACGAAAAATTCAACTCCTGGAGTTGTACAAGCTTTAATTAACTTTCATCTGTTTTTCAATTTAGGCTCGCTGGATGGCTGGCTGTCTATCTTATTGTATGTATGTATGTACACACACACATATACATATACTGTATATATATATGTATATATGTGTATATATAGTGTGTATTTATATATATATATATATATATATATATATACATATATATATATATATATATATATATATATATATATATATATATATATATATATATATATATATATATATATATATATATATATATTTATATATATATATTATATATATATATATGTATGTATGTATATAGTGTGTACTGTGTATGTGTGTATATGTATATATATATATAATAAATATATATATATATATATATATATATATATATATATATATATATAAGAGGTTATAAATGAAAAGTTGAGTTAATCACAAACACGTGACATACTTTTTCTTGAAGGAAAAAACGTATAGGAGCTCATTGGAACTGACCTATAGATTCACCGAATATAACCCTCTGCTAATCCTCTCATATATCACATCTTTCATAATTGAGTAACATCTATTTTTGAACACCCTGGATTCTCAATATAGTTCACAATTTGTAGTTTGAAGAGGTAATTATTCTCTCTTCATATAATTAGTGTTATATTTTACGCCGTCAGAGGTACTTCGGATTAAGGTGAAAATAATTTCCCTATATTTCTGAGGCCGATCTTAAAATAATTCATCGAAATAACCACTGTTGAATATTCATCTAATTTAAGAAAGAACTAATACAAAAAAAAATAGTCGCCTTTTTTTCATATTTAATTTCATCAGCCTCCAGCAACTGCCACAAACTCTACCGAGATGGACAAATTATTCTAATAGATTCAAACTTCATTTTGTCCCTCTGGTTTTCTGAGATGCAAGAGCGTCTCGTCGAAGCAGTTGCGGAATCAAATGACTACGCAAAACTCGAAGAAGACGCGTATACGGAAGCGGGTATTCAGATCATTTTAACTTCACGATCCTAGTGAGAATTGATGACATCTCCATATACGGGTGAACTGAAGTACATGACGGTGTTCGAAATAGATATTTCACTGATATATCACAAGTTATGTTTATTTAAGGATGAACTGGGGACTGTAAAGTGAAGTGTCCCGGTAATTTAGGTCAGAAATTGTACACAGCCTGAAACAGATTTAATGGCACCAGATGAACAAGCAACTAGGCACAATGACAGGAATTCTTTCACTCAACTATGCTTCCAACGATGTTCATCAGCTTAATCACAATTACCAGAGATACCTACTAATTCGATTTTACCTCAAAAGGACAGACAACATGCCAAGCCTTCGAACTGGATTGGATTTGATTTATAGAATTTATGCTAAAAAGGCAAGCAATGAGGCAACTGCGGCCATTCAGCGCTAAAGAAAGTGAAAACAGGGAGTTAGAGTGGTTGGACAGCATGACAGAGAGACCTAGAAAATGAATAAGTACAAGGGTCTAATGGTGAAACTTGGAGAAAACCTAAAAGTTGCACCTAGAAGTAACAGTTAAAGAGCTTGAACAGCAAGAATGAAGACAGGAAGAGAGAATGAAAGTAAAGTAAATGGCTAAAAAGTTGGTGCAGGTAGGGACCGAAGGGACCCTGTAAGCACCCTTCAGTAATGCCTACAGTGCATTGCGTGAGGTCCACGGACGGCACTAATCCCTTCCGAGGCTAAGCCTCAGGATATGCAACAAGGAATTCCGTTTTCGCTGACTCGCTTTCCACTTGATGTATTAACCGGAGTAGTTATAACGGTGATCATTACATCTGATATTGGGGTAATTATTCTCGTGAAGGGCACAAGACCTACGAGGTTGTCCTTATCTGGTATAACCAAATGGCTATTCTTTATCACTATTAGTATCATTATTATTATTATTTATAACCAAATGGCTATTCTTTATTATTATTATTATTATTATTATTATTATTATTATTATTATTATTATTATTCAGAAGTTGAGCCCTATTTTTATGTAACAAGCCTACAGGGGCCATTGACTAGAAATTCAAGCTTCCAAAGAATATGTTGTTCGTTAGGAAGAAGTAAGAGGAGGTAAAGGGAAATACAGACAGAAGAGTTCTTACTTATTAAAAAAGAAAAAATAAATGAATCAATTAATAAATAGATAAAATTGTATTATAATGCAAGGAGAACAATATTAAGGTAGTAATGCATTGCATCTTCGCTTGAACTTTTGAAGTTCCAACTGCACGACATCAACTTAGCAAATTTCGTATTTTATTAAACCCTTAAAATACAATTAAACGAATCTAATATCTATTTCCAGACTAGATAAGAGTTACTTTATGGACAAAGAATTGTGGTTTTTACCTCTGATTCACAGCCATTTACGTACTCTTTGAGAAAAGCTCTCATATACTAAGTTTACTCAGTTTTTCAGAAGTTTACCTCCGATATAATCAATTCTTGACAGACGTCTAATGAAATCTTCAAACGACAATGCTCTAGTAATCTGAATTCCTTATGGAGGAAAACAGTATCCACTTGATATATAAGACACACACACATATACACACACACACACACACACACACACACACATATATATATATATATATATATATATATATATATATATATATATATATATATATATATATATATATATATATATATATATATATATATATATATATATGCATACAATACAACGCTAGTGATTTAACCTTTTCAAGTAAAGAATGAAGCAATATATTAAAACAGAAGAGAAGGAAATCGCATATAATACTCCCCTGTAATAACTGAAGAACTGTTAATCCCTAGTTTCCAGGAATGATGCTGACATTACGTGTGCTCGTAAACAAAAAGGGGAAAGCCATTACTACAAACGTGTAATAAGAGAATAATTCATGGCATAACCATAACAATACATATAAATATAACCAAATGAATTCTGATTACTGCTCTGCCACCAGAGAGAGAGAGAGAGAGAGAGAGAGAGAGAGAGAGAGAGAGAGAGAGAGAGAGAGAGAGAGAGAGAGAAATATTGAACCATCAGTCACACGATTTAAGCTTTAGTGAAAAAAGGGGTACATACACAAAGCTCTTTAATCAATAACAATGCTACGTGGTTTCTGCCTTAACGAACCTTTGATCGCCTCAATAGAGGCCTAAATTTTATTGCTAAAGACGTCATATATTATACGTTTATTTGAAAACAGTAATAATATTACTGAGAGAGAGAGAGAGAGAGAGAGAGAGAGAGAGAGAGAGAGAGAGAGAGAGAGAGAGAGAGAACTGGGAACCGTTTAGTTCAGCACCACGACGAAGAAACCTCTTGAAAAAAAGGGAGATTGTAAGTCATGAGAAAACGGAACGGTATTTTATTGACATAGAGAGAGAGAGAGAGAGAGAGAGAGAGAGAGAGAGAGAGAGAGAGAGAGAGAGAGAGAGACCTGGGACCCTTATAGTTGAGCATTACGCCCAAGAAACCTCTTACAGAAAAGGACTCTGTAAGTCAAAAGAAAACGGAGCGGTAAGAGCATGGGAATTCCAATGAAGTAAAAGACTGAATTAATCGCTAATCGTAAATCCAAACGTAATTGTAAATAATAGAGGACTGAGCGTTTTTATAACTCGGAAAAATATACCTAAGACTAGACAAATCTTACCGTCGCAACCTCCGTGTTCACGTTCAGGAAGAACATGGATCAGAATGGTTATTATGTACATGTACATACATAAATGCAAACCATTTCTGATTACGGTAAACGCCATAAGGCCAGCATAGGTGATTATTCTGTGTACCATTACAGCACTTTTGAAGCCTGACATGAATTTTTTTTTTTTTTTGAAAGATCAATAAAATCTGGGAAACAGCCAGGTGTTATATGAAAATTTCAACGCTGCTTAGACACTGATAAGGCAATTTCGGATGTGAACTCACAGCTGAGACCGAACAGGAGAGCAAGAATCCAAGCATACCTCAGTGAAAGAAATAAAACTGTTACTAAGTGTAAAAGCGGATCGATCTTACACTTCTTTAGCTGACTTCGTACATTTTATTTCCAGATGTCCTTCGCATTTCTCGTTTATGCAATAAAACTGCGTGCGTGAAGTCTGTAATATTTTATAATTATTAAAAGCTCTTACATGCGTTTGAAAACGATCTGGTGTTAAAAATATTCTTGCATATTCTTCCTCCTACGAGAATCCATTATTACTATTATCAAAAGTTTTACCAGACCACTGAGCTGATTACCGGCTCTCACAGGGCTGGTCCGACGGATTTTTTTTACTTATATCTTTTTTTTTACATTTTAGCAATTACATTACAATTTTTCAAAAAGTTTATAATTTGATTAACAGAAAATGTTGAAGTTTCTGACAAAATTTCAAGGATCGATTTATTTCCCAAACTAGATAGCCGCTGCTGATTATACTTTGGACAGTCACACAACTTAATATTTAATTGTTATCATTACTTTACAAATATGCACATACACCACACGTATGTGCACATCAAATTTATAAGTTTCACATGCAAAAGGGAATTCATGTATAGGAAATAATATAAATGACATGAAAATGATCAGGCACAGAAATCTGCACACACGGCTCTCTGAAGTTTACTTTTAACGAATGGCTCATTATTAAGGTATTCCCAAAGTGAAAAGAACATATGCAATGTATGGACAATTTTACCAAGTTTGCGGGAAGAATAAGGAGGAAAAATTATTTAAAAAAAAAGTTGTGTGCAAAGGTTAAACAACAGGGAATATTACTAGAAAATAGAATAGTTAACGCCTATACAGTACAGTAATGACTGGGAAAGGCAGGGAGCAACTACAATGGCTGGTGAAAGGATAAGATACAATCTGAAAGTGGGTGTTTATTCTAATAGGATACAACTTGAAAGAAAATGTTTGTGATAATGTTAGCAGTGACGATAGAGTACATGGAAGCATGAACCATAATAGAGCTCAATGTTTGCAGATGATGATAGAATAAATATGGCTGAAATGTTATTTTAAAGTAAATGTCACTGGCGATGATGGAACAAAGCAGATCCTTTCGACAGGTGAGATCAGACATGGAAAGGTAATTAAAGCATGAAAAACCGAATTTTGTTTATGGAAGTAAAAGGTAGGTGCATTATACACATGGAAAAAAATAGATCTTCTTAGTATGAATAAGTAAGGACGAAACACTGAAAAGAAAGAAAAACATAAGTTTAAGTGTAGTATCGGGACGGTACGTGCAATGCATGCACTGTTAAATCATGGTATGCGCCGGGTACATGAAGGGAATGAGATGATTATGAAAAATATTAGGAAAAAAAAGATAAATAAGGAAAATACAGACTGTCAGTATTCTGTCAGTATATAATCATGAAAAAACGAATGATAGTTTCGGTAAAGAGGCTGACACTGCCGAAGGATTCCCTAGTTGAAATTACATAAGAACAATGAGCTCTGTACGTGGGTTTCATCTTCGAAATCATACATTACAACGAAAGGCTGACTTAGTAAGAACTTGCATTAGCCCATCAGGTTTTAGGAAAATTGGTTTTTTAGATGGTAAACGCAATATACTACATGCACCAAAGATAAGAAAAATGTCAAATCAAGTCAAATCAAATGATACAGAAATATTGACACAACTAACTCTTCTGCTTCCTGCCAATTCCAGACCACCTTGATGGGAGACAAGACCATGGGAGGACCAATGAGCCAACAGCAGCGACAGCAACAGGCCGCCCAGCAGCAATTCCAACAGAAACTCTCTGTGAGTAAACCTTTGACATGCTTAGAATGGTCTGTGTTGCATCTTTTGGGTTCTCCCTTGCTAATACGTACTGAGACTTTTAGGGAATTTTGGATTGAAACTGAGTCTTTTATCCAACCAGTTCTCTTACCTGCTGGTCACTGAATTGCTTTTATTATATACATATATATCAGCACCTTGCTCGGTATGCAGATTTTCCGGCCATATTTGGAATGAATATATATCTATTTTTTTTTACAAGGACCAAAGGCCTTTGGAGATAGTAAAACGCTCTATTATATTCAACACGATTTACTCACGCAATGAAGGAGTACAGTGACGTAGGAAGTGGCTAGTATAATATTTCTTGCGACATCTTGTGTCTTTGTCTTAAATATATATACTTCGTTTTCAAAGATACTTCCTTACTACTTTCAAGCTTCCTGAATTTGTCTTTTATCCACTGTTCTTACCTACATTCATCATGACGTTCCACCCCCAAATTTCACCAAATAAATTCTAACGCATTTTTAGGGTTAATTAATCAATAAATTAACGCAGTGACCTTAACTATGCCTAACTTCAAATATAAGCATTTATATATGGGGTGCATCCATGCGGGTTTGAGGATTATCATAGGAGCTTGAGTGTGCACATTACATGCAAATAGGTATAGTATGCATATTATGTAATTTATTATAAGCGTGAAAAGGAGCACTTTTAGCATATTATTTTATTTTTTTAAAGCAAAAGTTACCTGGAATGCTATAGGTGTAGTACGTAGCTTATCTTCCTACAAAGCCATGACATTTCTGCAGTGCAAATTACATAGCAGAGTGAGATGCATTTTTTATTTAGTTAGACTAGTAGACATGTTTCCTCATACTCTTAGAGATCACCCCTTCATCCCCCTTGTGCGAGTAAATAGATATAGGGTATGATGACATGGACGCAAACACAGCTGTATTAAAATTTCAGGCTTCCTTATCTTTTTTTGATTGAAAGCCCGATGTATTGTATGCGGGTTTTTAGTGATGCCACAGTGTGAACAATGTAGTTTAGTAGTTCTTGTGTTGATATAGTGAGTGGCGTGTTCTCCAGCAGGCTGGCCTTGGGAGTGCTCCTCAGCAGCCACCTGCCAAACAGCTATCGGGACCTGCCGGCATTCGTCCTCAGGGTCCGCAATCTCAATTTGGACCCAATAATAAAACAGGACAGCTCAGTTCACCTGGACCACCGGTCCAATTAGGTACAAACAGCCCACAGGGTTCAATGAGACACAATGAACCTTTTATGCCTCAAGGGCCCAAAAGTCCATCTGGCTCACATACTTTACGATCCCAGTTGCCTACAGGTGGTAGTCCCCATGGGCCTTTCTCGACCCCTGGTGCTCCTGGAATGCGCAACGGGTCAGCGTCTCAGGCGGGAAGACCTATGGACGCCAATGACATTAAGTCACAGGATTTACATTCTCCTATGCAGTCCCAAGGCAGGTCAGCTGGTTCATTAGGTGGCCCAAATACATCTTCCTCTCTCAGCTCACCACAGTCCAGGGATGGACACAGTTCACTAGAAAACACCCATGGTCAGCATGCCAACTCACAACAACTACCACCACCATCACAACAACAACAACAACAACAACAACAGCTGCCAACAACGACTACGGTGGGAGGGACGCCCACCACTCAGACTGCGTCGTCCCAACAGCCTGCAGATGAGACTGACAGGGTAGGAAATTCATATAAATTGCCATTCCCTGTCTGTCATTTCCTTCTCCTGTGTAGCTCCCTGGCTTGATGCATGGAAAAATTTTTTACAATATGAATTTTGCTAGAGTTCTGGATTTATTTTTCAATTAAATCATTATTTTTCCTAAGTTCTTTTTGTGCACTGCTAGTCTGAAACGCTTATGAAATTAAAGTCATCAAGAGAACCTTTTTTAAGACTCCCTTTTAGCCTTAAACTGACATCTTTTTTAAATATATGCTCACCTTCCAGGGTATGTTCGGCACTCAGCCCGACCAGCGAATGGGTCCACATGGAATGCAAAGTCAACAGGATACATTACACCAGGACCAATTAAATGCTGACCGTGAGTATGCCAAACAGTCCTCTAACCTGATCCCTTACAGTTCTTTCCAACCTTTAAGCTCCAACCAACCTAGTCCTCCAAAGTCACTATCTTCCCCAGCAAGGGAACATCACTCTTTGCCAACAAAAAAGTCATTAGATAGTCATGCTAAGTCTGCATATTCACATTCAAACATAGAATCTCTTTCTGAAATGTCAGCCATTAGGAATCACACTTTGGACACCCAAGAGGGGTCTAAGGCAAGACCATCGCCGGTGAAGGAAGCCACAACAATAAGCCAAACCCAACATCACTCTCCCTCCAACAACAAAGAAAACATGTTCATGAGCCCAACGCAGCCCAGGCCGAGAAATATCAGTGATAGTGACTTAGACGCGGATGAGAAAGTGAAAAGAGAAAGTTCCCTAGAGTCCCCCGCTAAATCTGATACTAGTGAGTCTGAACGATACCAAGATTCCACTGAAACGGAGTTTTCGGAGGAAGTTACGGCTGAAGATGTAAAGCGGTACCTCTCATTCCTAAACAAACCCAATGACGAATCCCCAAGTGACACTAAGAAAACGGACTTAACCAAACAGGTCACAGATGCTAAAGACAATGGTGCTGACAGTGATAGAGGTCTGGGACGCGATGACAAGGTTGTCAAAAAAGAGGAGAGGGAAGGGTTGCGAAGTGAGGAGGTGGAGGAGGAGGTGGTGGTAGAAGAGGAGGAGGAGGAGGAGGAGGAGGAGGAGGAGGAGGAAGAACCCACTTCCCCTGGCTTGCTGGCGGCCATGACATACTACGATCGGTCTCCCGGCGAAGTATATACGATCCATGAGGACGAGGAGGAGGCTAGTTCACCCACTGCCCCTGATGGGGTGTCGAGACCACGAAGAAAAGGTAGGGTGCTCGAGAAGTGCTGGTGGTGATCCTGCCTCAATTGCTCACAGATGCCTGACTAACCACGTTCACCCAAGGGTACACATTTACTTCTCTATATTTATATCCATTTTCTTTTTACGAACGGTTTTGCGTAGCCTAGATGTACACTAGTCGAAAAGAAAAGATCTAGCACGTATGGCTATCAAACATAATTCAGCATTTTCCAGCTGCAGTACTTTTGGCACATTTTGTCAGTATTAGAATTCTCACACCCACTATTTTGAATAAAAAAAATAATCTAGATGGTTACTCGGACACCGCAAAATTTGCAAGCGATAATCAGCAACGCTTCCGTAAAATAGAGTGCTAATCATGCAAATTAATAAGTAATTAGTTAATGCAACGTGTCGATCACTTTAACGGAAGGGAATCGGAAAACTAAATAAGTAGAGACAATTAGTTATGTACTCTGTGAGATTTATATTTACCATAGTATATATGATCAACATTTGCAACATCAGAATGCACAAGACATGACAGTTCGGCGTTTTGAAACTGATAGTGCAATAGGTATCACCAGCTCGAAGGCTCAGGAATTAGATTGATCTATATCAAAACCAACCATACTAAAAGACATTTACAAAAAGACTGAATGATCGGAGTTAACTGGATTTACAGTAATTTTGGACCTACAATCTTTATATATATATATATATATATATATATATATATATATATATATATATATATATATATATATATATATATAATGTAAATATATACATATGTGTGTGTTTGTGTGTGTGTGTTTTTTGGGTGTCTCATATATAGTATAAATAAACATTTACATCATATGCAGTCATACACACACATACTCACATACATACGTACATATGTATATATACTACTATATATATATATTATATATATAAATATATATATATATAAATATATATATATATATATATATATATATATATATATATATATATAATAAATACTGTATATATACATATTATATATACATACATTATATATATATATATATATATATATATATATATATTTATATATATATATATATATATATATATATATATATATATATATATATATATATATATATATAGAATACATAACATTTCTATATATACACGCAAGAGAGGATGAGCACGAAAGCGTTTGAGACAACGAAAATCGAAAAGGATCACACATGCGCTTAAATATCGATGAGGTGACCGGCTTAAAACAGCGATTGCTCTGAATCTGCAACGCTGACAAATATTTGCGTTCGTTTCCATAACGACTCACGCATCACTGCGCGAAACTAGCTTCAGAGAATTATACACACACAAAGCAACTTCGAGAAAGCAGCTCTGAACTCGCAAGTTTACGTAAACAGTTTGCAATATTGCCAATGTCTGGGGCCGAGTCTCGCAGGATCCAGTTAGCTCACTAAATGCCAAGTCAAAAGACAAGGGATCGAACGCCAGCAATAAAGAGTTTGCTATCCAGGCTGTCGTCATGATATCAAATATTGTAACCCTCACGCTCGTGAAATAATCAGGTACACAGCGCAAACTTTACGGTTTCGTCAAATAAACCAATACCGGGCCAGTCACGTTGATTCACGCAATGTCGAGAAAAACGAAACGATAATTTTTGTGTTGATTAACTTTGGCATATTTCGTCTGACATATGTGAATTATATACTATATATATCACGCACTCCGGCGTTGGGATGTGTTTTTATCATTTTTATCCGTAAATATATTTGGCTGCATTTCACACGGTGTCTATGCATAGCCAGAATACACAGACTGGATACATTTTTCTTATAAAATATTTATATTCATGCAGTGCAAACATACATGCCTTTATCATTAACAAATACATAAAAATATTCTTCGCGTTATTATGAACATGAACTCCTTTTCCTAAGCCCCTTAAACATTGGCTTCACAAGACAAAAACTTACCTACATGAAAATAGGAAAATGACATAACTTTGTCACTATTTTGCAAATATATGCGATTTCCGTGCTCTTTCTATGAACTCCAGGTGAATCCCTGAATTTCAGAGCTACGTTAATTTTTTTAAGGAATCTTCTGACTGTGTCTATGCACAAATTGATAAAAAGAAATGAAAAAGGGGGAGGGGGGAAATATCTGATGTAAATTCCCAGAGCTTGTCCTAATCATTACTAAATCTTTACAGCTGACGGTATAGAAACTGATCACTATCTAACCATATTGCTGCCTAACCCTTTCTTTCTCACTTAGATATACATCACAGACTATTTAAGTGCTTTTTATTTAAAGTACAGCCATATACAAAAATATAATTATTTGGATTATCACTGAATAACTTCATACATCACAGTATTATAGCTTTAATAAGGTAGTCTACTCACATTCACAGATTTGACTTAAAAACAATGCATGTGTAGATTATCTGAATTGCAATCGTTTATAATCATAAATTTTTTTTTAAATACATTCAACTTGTTGTTTTCCGATACAAAATTAGAGCAATATTAGACTTTTTCTCCTACTGGAAAATGAAATACAATAACACACAGATGAATCATCTACCCTCTACCAAATATACATATATATATATATATATATATATATATATATATATATATATATATATATATATATATATATATATATATATATATATATATATATATATATTATATATATATATATATATATATATATATATATATATATATATATAGTTAGATAGATATAGATATATATATATATATATATATATATATATATATATATATATATATATATAGTGTATATATGTTTATGCATTAGTGGAAAACTTTTCAATACAGTATGCAAATAACTTACCTTTGTTAGAAATAATGCTTGTACTCCATGAATAGCAGAAACTGACAATGTACACCTGCATATGTAAAAAAAAATTTGAGTACAGTAATCATGCACCGGCATCAACATGAAAAAATCTGTTTAACAATTCAACACTTATTTCT
Organism: Macrobrachium rosenbergii; assembly: GCF_040412425.1. Lineage (NCBI taxonomy): Eukaryota > Metazoa > Arthropoda > Malacostraca > Decapoda > Palaemonidae > Macrobrachium > Macrobrachium rosenbergii. The sequence goes on from NC_089756.1 coordinate 14,613,972, forward strand.
AAAAACCCTGAACATGTTCCCTTATGTGTCATGCTCCCTTTTTATTTAATGTTACATATATCACGACCAAAGATGACCAAAGACCTTTGTCAGCTCGAGAATTTAAACATTAAATATATATATATATATATATATATATATATATATATATATATATATATATATATATATATATATATATGTATGTACGTATGTATGTATATACAGTATATGTATATATATATATATATATATGTATATATATATATATATATATATACTCTAAGTATATGTACATATTTATATATACGTATATAATATACAATACATATATATATATATATATATATATATATATATATATATATATATATATATATATATATATATATATTTATGTGTTTATACATAAATGTATAAATATATATATATATATATATATATATATATATATATATATATATATATATATATATAATTTATATATATATATATCTAGGTATACATATATAATTTCAAAAAATGTAGCGTAGGTTATGTATAAAACACGAATGAATTTTAATTCACCTCCCTCTCTCTCCAATCAAACAAACATCCAAACTGGATGAAGAGCAAATATGCTTTAGAACTGTATTGTGTTTGTTGCTATTACCCTAAGTATACATACTTCATACTAATGTTTAAATAAACAGATTATCTCACTTACCGGATTGTGTACTCTTCTTAGTTATTTAATATGAAATGTTTATTGCGCATGTGCAGACCAGTCATTGTAAACTGGCTATTTCTGTATGCATATATTGAGGCATTTTTGGAGTGGGCATTGCAAATACTTATCATGATTATTTACATATATATATATATATATATATATATATATATATATATATATATATATATATATAAATTTATATATATACATATATATGTACATATATATATATATATATATATATATATATATATATATATATATATATATATATATATATATATATATATATATATATATCTGTGTGTGTGACTGATTGATTTATGACTACTAAAACTGGCGTCACAACATTTAGGTTATTGACACTGTAATAAAATTAGATGAGAACAGATGTAATCATATCTGTATATACATATATACTCTACATGCATACATACATTTATGAATTGCAGTCCTGGTGATATTCCACGGACCTATGCAGTATCTTATAACATACTTGCAGAAATATAAATAGCCAATGAAATCATTAAAATTATCAAAAAATTAAAACAAGTAAAAGATGAGCCGAAGTTTCTCCGGCGAAATCCAGTTTTCTGTAAATCGTATAGCCTAATGCTGTATGAGCTGCGGCCCATGAAACTTTCAGACACGGCCAGCTAGTGGCCTGTCCTATAGCGTTGCCAGACGCACGACCATGGCTAACTTTAACCTTGAATAAAATAAAAACTGCTGGGGCTAGATGGCTGCAATTTGGTGTTTGAAGATTGGAGGGTGAATGAGCAACATACCAATTTGCGGCCCTCTAGCCTCAGTAGTTTTTAAGATCCGAGGGCGGACAGAAAAAGTGCGGACGGACAGACAAAGCCATGACAATAGTTTTCTTTCACAGAAAACAAACAAATTGAGTCGGACTTCTGAACAGCTTTGGATGCAGTATTTTTTCTTTAACACTCGCCAAGAGCAATGTAAATTAACCATAAGGAAAATACATTACATTACTCTAACTGGCAATCTTGAGTCTTATCGATCTATTGACACAGAAAAGTCCAGTGACTCGGTTGCTGCCAATACACACCAAAAGGAAATGAAAAGGTATTTTGCCTTTTTCAATGCAAAGGCCAATAGAATATACCATCCAAATGCCCTTGTGTTGGCGTCGCCCACTGACAAGTGAAAGAATAAATAAAAATTCCGTTGTATTAAAAAACGATCAAATTCACTACAGTTTCAAGACCAATCTGGTCTGCTCTGCAGGTTATTCTGCAATCACCAGAAGAGGAGACCAGTTGGTCTTGGAACTGTAGTGAATTTCAACTATTCTTACAGCACAAGTGTGTGCATTATATTCATAAGTGAAAGAAAGGAGTAACGCGAGGCTGTTGGCTATACAAAAAGCTTGATATAAGAAACACACAAAGAAAAATAAATAAGAAACACACAAAGAAAAAGAAAACCCTCGATATCCACTTATGGCTAATCGATATTTACAAATTAATCTCAGGTGAATGAGTCTACCATAAAAAAAACTTTTCAACTCTCGCCACTAAGTTTCCGATCTCATAACTCCCGTTCACCTCTTTGATAGTCAAACTCTGTATATATTTTAACCTTCTTATCTTTTTCGGCTCAAGTTTATTACTCATTATGAATGCAAATCGGTTGGACTGGCGGTAGAGCCGTTTAAACCTCAGGAAAACGGGACCACTTCTATTCAGCTCCCAGCGTAAAAGGACATAAGTGGGAGTCGGGTATTTGTATAAAGGCAGTAATCAGATATCACATGAACCCTAAGTTTATAAATCGATATACACACACACACATGTATATATGTGAGTGTGTCATCACTCAGGAAATGTTAACTTGTTAGCCACTGTTTATCTCCATCCTGGCTACAACCAAGCTACATTCGACTAACCACTAGGCACGCAATCCAGAGCATATGTAAACAGCAGGAGTAAAACGGGTTTATATATACATACATACTAATATATATATATATATATATATATATATATATATATATATATATATATATATAAATATATATATATATATGTATGTATAGTTACAAAATTGCCAAATAACTTAACTGTGTATATATACAGTATGTATTCCTACTACCCATGCCTGATGAGGAAGGCTGTAAGTCTTTGAAAGGTAGCAGGCTACTTGGTAAATTGTACTTTATAATTTAAAGAATCTGGACTCTAAACCTTCCCGTTTAAGTGAAGCCTAACACGAGTAGTAGACACATACATACATACACATACATACATATAATATATGTATATATATATAATTTAAATATATAATATATATATATATATACATGTGTGATGTATATCCTAAACCTTCCCGTTTAAGTATACTGCACTGTGTATGTGAGTTATATAGTAGTACATATATATACATACATACATACATATTATATATATATATATATGTATATATATATATATATATATATATATATATATATATATATATATATATATATATATGTGTGTGTATGTATATATATGTATACATGCACATACACATATATATGTATACTGCACTGTGTATGTGTATATGTATGTATGTATGTATGTATATATATATATATATATATATATATATATATATATATATATATATATATATATATATATATATATATATATATATATATATATATATATATATATATATATGTATGTATCCAACACAATAGCACATATTCAACCGTTTTGTCGCCATACTGACGCATAATAAAGGGTGGTCCAGGACATATCAACAAAGCTTAACGTTCACTAATAAACGGCCCACTTGGCATGCATAAACAAATACGGAGACAGGAAAATGGCGGCGGAGAAGTGCAAATTATTAGCGTGGTTGGGAGGACGCCCGTCGGAATGTGCGTCCTTAAATCTTCCCTAAGGAAATATTCCAGACTTTCATGAGATGGGTTTTTTCTTCTCTCTCTCTCTCTCTCTCTCTCTCTCTCTCTCTCTCTCTCTCTCTCTCTCTCTCTCTCTCTCTCTCTCTCTCTCTCTCTCTCTCTCTCGGTAAAGTTTTATGTATGTTTCTGGGGAGGGAGAGATTATGGCGTGTGAAAAGTTTAAGAACTCTAAAGTTTAAGGGCCCCGGTATTCGAGCTGTAGATTTTGCTAGATTCACTTATCTTGTAAGAGAACTTCCGCGGGGGAAAGTTTCGGACATGGAAATACCACACGCGCCTATGAAAGACGTGACATAATGCATTTTTATAAATGCTGACGAATACATATATCATATGTTATATAAATACTTACGGTATATATACGTATACTGTATATATATCTATATATATAAATATACATATACAGTATACTGTATATATATATATATATATATATATATATATATATATATATATATATATATATATATATATATATATATATATATATAATAGTACATACATGCATTATATATATATATGTGTGTGTGTGTGTGTGTGTGTGTGTGCAGGCGTATGTATAATATAACTCTATGGAAGATCCTGGATTCCTAAAGGCAGACGGACCCAAGGCTATGGTATGATTCTCTCTACAAAAAACGACTGTTCAATTATAAAACCCCTAAACTGAGAGATCTGCGGGTACCAATTTCGTTTCCTGGAAATCAAAAACACTTAAATCAACTTGACCTAACACAAATCAGAATAACAGACATACAAACTAACTCAGATGGCTGTCATTTGGCTATCATATTTTGCCTGTGAGCTTTCGGTTCTACGCACATGGCTGAACAAAACAAATAACAACAGGATGTTTGTTATTAGAGATCTCCCTGGGGAGATCACTGCGCGAAATGATTTCGATGGATTTGTGACTATTTCCAGTCATCGTTAAAATCTCTGACAGATGCTATTTCTCATAAAGTTTGGGTGAAATATGAAGTCCATTAAAATTTGATCTGCCTCATATCACCAGTCGCCATAGACATAACAATGAAACTGAAAAGGTAACGTAAAATTACTCAAGCGAGAAATGGCCGCAGCAAGCTGTTATTATCTCTTACTAATTTGATCTCGATGCTGTGGTTTTCTCTGCGAGCTTTTTTCCTCCGTGTTTTTTTTCTGTGATAACCACAATACCGATGATAAAAAAAGCTACAAATTACACATTTATAGTTTCAACATTAAAATCAAAACAGCAGTGGGTTATAAAACTGCCAACCCAATCATTATGTAAAAAAAATCTTATGTGTGTTTGCTCAGAGATACTTCGACATTAAATAATAAAATACTCTGACAAAACCGACCATATGAACTGACATACAGGTAGTTTAACAGGTTTTACTCATTTCCATAAGCTAAATTTTGGGAGTTCTCAAATTTGGACGTGATATACAGACTAATCCTCACAGACACAGACATGTTTAGGCTATGCATATGCTATTATGTACTAATGAAAACACTAGGGTACACGTCATAATCATTTCCTACTTGGTAAGTTATTTTTTGAAGTAAGCTCACACGGAAGATCAATAACTTACTTTCCATATCGCTCTCTTACTGTTCGAAAGGAATGGAATATAAAATTTAGGCCAAAGCCCAAGCGCTGGGACCTATGAGGTCATTCATCGCTAAAAGGGAAATTGAGAGTAAAAGGGTTTCAAAAGTGTACTAGGACGAAAACCTCACAGTTACACTATGAAACAATTGTTAGGGGTGTGGAAAGATGGAAGAAAGAAAATATAAACAGCGGTACAGTAAAAGAAATGGAAGGAGCTGCAACTAAGCGGCCGAATGGACGCTGCAATGAACCTTAAGTAACACCTAAAGTGCACCACGTGAGGGCACTGAGGGCGCTACCCCCCTACGGGGACCCCTTCTTACTTTTAGCAGTCCTTAATTAATGTGGATGAATCTCTGAACGTTACCATTCTACATTACAGTGTATTTTGTAAACATACGCGAGATTATCAACCCAAAATATCCCATGATACCCACTTTCACGGAAAAAAACCATTCTGGACCAATAGAGAATCCAAGGCTTAAGTGGTTAAGCGAACTTTACATTAGCTTTGTATCTGCTCAGATGAATAGTTTGACGCTTAGTGATAACAGCTACCACTGTCATTTTCGTACGGGGCTTTCTGTATTCTCGTATGAAAACTTCCCCTCTATTACAATAGTCGAAATTGCCCAACCTTCCCTTGAACTTACTTATTTACATCAAAAGTCTTCAGAACTGGCAATGCAAGGATAGCACGAGTCGCCATAGATGCAAAAGATGCTCAGGAGACAGTGACAGTTGTGACCTCATAAACTCTGTCGTTCCATTGTACTTGCTTATGTTTTCAGTGTGTATTTTATTCTTGTTTAAACTTAAACCCTTCGTCTGCTCAGAAATTTTGTTTCAACTCCCATGCTTGGAGAACCCTTAGTTTAGCTCTTTTTTCGAAGTTTATTTTGCAGAATTAATCATTACTCTAATTTTTATATGCAATGGCCACTTGGGTCGACAACTCTGAGCACTTATCTATCCCACGCGTGACAGAAACAAGAGAACTGTCGGAAAGCTGAGCATGTTCTAACCTCGAGGGAAATGACAAAATGTGATAAAATGGATGTTCCTTTGTCTCTTCCCAAGATGGGTGACAGTGTTTCTATGCTATACCTGAATTAATGTATCTCAGACCAGCTTCTCAGACCTGAAGCAAAAGTATTGGAACCAACATTAGAAATATCCTGCTGGAGGACGTCTTGTTATTTCATCTTTTTCTTTGGATTCTTCTTGTTTCCCAAAACATTCTGGCACACGCTACAGGAAATTTGGCTTTGCTGTCATCATCTCGAATCTTACTGAATTGAATATAGAATTTAGGCCAAAGGCAAAGCACTGGGACCTATGAGGTCATTCAGCGCTGAAACGGAAATTGTCGGTAAAAGATTCGAAAGGTGCAACAGAAGGAAAACCTCGGAGTTGCACCATGAATCAATTGTTAGGAGAGGGTGGAAAGTAAGATGGAAGAGAATATGAAAGGAGTTACAGTAAAACGATCGAAAGGAGTTGCACCTAGGGGCAGATGGAACGCTGCAAAGAACCTTAAATAATGCCTACAGTGCACAGCATGAGGTGCACTGACGGCACTACCCCCGAATCTTATTATAGTGATAGAGGACAAATTTCTTATCTCAGATGCCTTGCTCTGACAGTAATTCACACGTGCAACTACATTACACTGTGGAATGGAACTGTAATGTGTTATTCCACATAACAGATGAATCCAGCGAATTAATCACTTCTTATTTTTATGTCCTTAATTTCATTAGGCTACATGAATTTATAGCAAGTGAATCACTGTCATTCAAAAACATTCACAATTATGATCCCATACAATTAAGGCATGGCTACAGCAATTTTCCTTAACCGTTGTGCAAGTTGTATGGACACATAGCGCTCTCTCTCTCTCTCTCTCTCTCTCTCTCTCTCTCTCTCTCTCTCTCTCTCTCTTTTAAGATGTCTGTAATTTCGCGTGTACGTTAATTATACCGCTTTCATATAAGTAATTATTTCGGAATTATCTGGAGC
>NC_089756.1:14626225-14656225 GCF_040412425.1 Macrobrachium rosenbergii
TTCGTTTTTAATCTTATTTTCTTATTTTTTAACTAAAGAATAGGATTCCTGGACATTTTTGAAGCACTGAAGGTAGTTGAGACATAAACTTCTAAAAGGTTTAAATTGCATACTCTTTAGCTTGTACCGCGGAAACTGGACATGAAAATAGAAAACCCTTTAAAAAAAAAATCTCCACGCAATACCATTCACGTTATTTTAGAAATGTAATCATAAAGCAATGGAAATACTTAAGAGGAAGCTGGACGTACGTTAACACTAATAATCAAGAATTGGTCGCAAGAGATTTCAAACGTCAGCCAATATGATTTACACAGGCATTCACAAACATTGCCACAATTGCGTTTTCTGTCAAAACCACCATGAAGCTGTCGTTTACTTTAAATAAGCATCATTGATACTGGTAATAACTGGAGCACTAAAAATCAGTCTTGAATACAGATACAGATACAGAATCTGATCCATGAAGGCATAAAAATCCGTCTATCAACTTTCATGTCGTCCAGATCGAAAACTTACAAAAGGAAAGAAAAAAGAATCCAAAAACATAGCCTACCCGCCTCAGCACCCGCCTCAGCAGAGATAATATTTTATAAAGGCGGGAAGCATAAATTTATGGATCTCTCTGGATTTGGTAAAACAATCTATAGCAATCCAATTCCCCGGGTATTTAAAATAAATGGAGGGTAACTCTAAGTGTTCTACCGGGAATGAAGAAAAAGTGACTTAAAAAAAATAAATTGCGGGATGAGGAAAAACAGAAATAAGTCGAAGTATGAATGTTCATGGGTTTATTAATGAAGTGTACGAGTGTTGTGTGATTTTATACATGTATCTTGAATTTTAACTTATATATATATATATATATATATATATATATATATATATATATATATATATATATATATATATATATATATATATATATATATATATGAATATATAAATTTATATATGTGTACATACATATATATGAATGTCTGCCTTCAAACGTTTATACTTATATGCAAATACGCAAAACACATACACACAAACACACAACACACACATACATAATTCTGAAAAAGGCTAAGCGCTGTATGAATCTGTAAGCATAAATAGGAAATCATACTCTACTTTAAAAGGCACACATGGTTATTATATGTGTGTGGCACATTTTGAACGTAATGCAAATGTGTATACACAAAATTAAGCTCGTGTAACAGAGTAAACTAGAAAATTTAAATTTCACCCAAGAGTTCATTTTCTTCCAGCACACCGATGCAAATGGAAAGAAGAGACTCTTTCCATAATGTGCAAGAAAAAGACTTTCCCGAGACCCCATCGCAATTTTCTTTGGATATCCCAGAGCTAAATCTGACCTTTAATCTGGAAGTCTCGAGTAACAAGGAAGTCCTCGTCAGGTTAATATTTATGAAAAAGCAGCCGCGTCCTTATTCTATAAAACATTACAATAATACTTGATACCGCAACAGTCTGCTAATACGAAATTGCTTCTCTCTCTCTCTCTCTCTCTCTCTCTCTCTCTCTCTCTCTCTCTCTCTCTCTCTCTCTCCTTTGCATATTGGCTACACGACTTGATTCTTAACAATGAAGAAATTATTTGGCCTTTTTCTTCAGTCAGTATTAATTACTTGAAACTTCCTTCTCTCTTTCTTTCCATCTCCAAGTGTGTCTCTGGGTTTATTTTTATTTGTTATAAAATAATATTCTTACAGACGCGGGAAAAGACAGAAAAACTTGTTATGAACACTTTTATTTCCGGACAGAAAATCCTCCAATAAAATATACAAATGTTCTTTCTTAAGTTTAGAGTCAACAGATAAAGTTTTAATATCACTATGCCAGATACACATTTATGTTTATACACACACACACACACAGACCCGCACACACGCGCACACACACACACACACACACACACACACACACACACACACACACACACACACACATATATATATATATATATATATATATATATATATATATATATATATCTAAAGGCATATACAGAATCAATACCAACTGATATCTATCTTGCGAGTCGAATGGTGAAGTCGAGGTTTATCGCTTTTTCTAAATCGAAGGGCCGGGTTCGAATCATTGCCGAGGCAGATGCAAAATATTCTCAAGGTATCATTAATCTGATATTAAGGCAAATTTTTGGCTTAATTTTTGTTCATGGGGAAATGTCACTCTTGTATAAGCGACAAAAGTCATATATATATATATATATATATATATATATATATATATATATATATATATATATATATATATATATATATATATATATATATATATATATATGTGTGTGTGTGTGTGTGTGTGTATGTGTATAATGTATATATACATATATATATATATATATATATATATATATATATATATATATATATATATATAATGTATATATATATATATATATATATATATATATATATTTTATATATGTTCATATATATAATTATATATATATGTATATATGCATATATATACATATATATATGTATATATAATATACTGTGCATTAATCCGTTTTCCCTAAGAGGAGATAGGTCCGGACAAATGACAACAGAATTGTCACCCCCCACCTTTCCTAAATTAACATTAGGCACTTCATATACCCCCATACACACACACACGCACACACACACACACACACACAAAATGTTATGTGATTACCAATAAATTGCAAACGAAAGATCTGGATGAGTGCCCTTGAGAATGTTTGGTATAAAAATGCCAACACTACAGCTCAGGCAAGTAAGTATCAAAGACAGTATAAAAGGTGTGTCAGGTTATAAAGACATGCCTTGAGACTTAAATATTAACACAGGTGATTTGTGGGATGACAACTGGAAATATTTGTCGATGCAATAAACAGCATTACTAACAGGAGACAATGAAATTAAAATTCAGTTCACGTAACATATAAAAAAGGTAGCTTTACTAAACACAAAACAATTACACATCTGAGTAAAGAATAACAGTAAGATTAGGAATGGAATAACAAAAGAAAATGACATTAACTTCATCAAGAAATATAAACTCTCAAACACAACAAAAAAGGAAAATAAAGACCAAGATTTCAACGAACAATTCAAAATCCAAATTAAAGTCCAGTTCAAAGACTATAGTTAAAACGTAAAACCTTTCGAGCCCAAATAGCTCTAAAGAATTGTTACCAAAGAGGACAGTCAGTCTGATTCGACTGTCGCTCTTCATAAAAATTGGACCGGATGACCAAGGCACTTTACCTAAACGTCCCTGTTATGAAAAGGAGAGACCAAAAGCGCACCAGATGGCCTTAGCTAAGGTCAGGATACGAGAGGTTAAGAGGCATTACTTGGCCACTCGAGCGGACCAAACACTCAGAGCGCCAATCTCTGAGCAGATTATGATCCCTGGCCTCTCAGGTGCTACCCGTCGACCGGTCGGCTCGGAGAACATAAATCCGTGCGGGGTGTGAGTGGAAGATTGCTGAGGGGAAGGGGGTGGGTTAGGAGTAGAGGGGAGGGGAAGGGGGCACTGATGCAGGAATGGAAGAGTCGGTGAATGGTAATCGTTATAGCAACTGTCAAAAGGAACTCTTAATACTGGGTATAAAAATAAAATCTTCTCAGTCATAAATAATTCACTCCAAGAGCTTTCGATACTGATAAAACATTTATAACAGTTGAAGTCATTGCAGGTATGTGAGTGATTACACAAACGCACAAACACAAGAGTAGGGACATACAGAGTCACTTATACACACATACACATACTTAAAGCATACCTTTGCAATCTATCAGCCATACTGCAGGAAGAGAGGAAAAAAAAACACATTGGCACCTATATTCAATGACGAAATATCAAGAACTCAAAATCCAAGTGAAAACTGTTGGCAAAGAGAGTAAGGTGAAGGCGTTAGTATTTTCTATCCTTAATATCATTTGTCTTATTTAAATCTCTCGTCGGCCAGAGCCCCAACCGTCGAAATACTTTAGTAGTCTTACTTATGAGAGTAGAAGTAGATAAGCCTTGTTCAGTATGCATCAGTAATGCCGTACAAGCTAACGCACTTACCCTATCACTAAAGCTTCTTAACTGTAGGTGAACCTAATCAAATTTCATTCTTACTAGATGTAAAAGTTAGATTTCCATATACTAGATGAGGCTAGGGTCCTTTTCAGTAAATTGTAAATAGAAATATTGTACAGTAAATCATGCACGTAAATATATGACTCTGAGAACATTTAACCGAAATGATGCGTTCTTGAAAAAAAAAAAAAAATAACTGCTGTAGGATTCACTATTTTTGTTTTACAATTTCACTGGTACATAAACTCTTTTTGATCATTCATTTCAGTTCTGTTTTGTTTACTCCGAGAAACAGATGTTTTTGCAGTTCTTCGGAGAGATAATTCAAATGTGTTGTGTATGCATTTCGTTTAGCACTCCCTTTTATCTTTAGGCACAATTTATCATCATGGCGGACAATGATTTTCCCGGGAGAGGCATCCACAGAAGAAAAATCAGTCGAAATATTTATTTCTTCAAATTTTACGCTCTAGATTCGTTGATAATCACCTTTACAAAACGGGTTAACATCTTCACAATTCCTATTCATAATTATGACTATGACTCAATAAAGACATTTTCTTTCTGGAACATTCCTTTGCAGATATTCTAATCTTACCAACAACTACCTACATGGAAGCATCAGTGTCAAACACTTGTTTGAATACATTTCAGAGTACTTAACCGTGACAGTCACCGCAGAGATGAATGACAGAATCCTGTACCTGGACTATCTGACTTCGTACCAAATGTAACTCAAAGCCAGACAATGGGAGCTTTTTAGCTTAAAACCGCTTGTCCGAATCTTTCAAAATTCCGTTTGAAGCCTTCGTTGGAAATCATGTAACGTAACCAAGCAGTTATGAAAAATATTTAAACTGTAAGATGTCACAGCCAATAAAATCCTACAAATTCCAGTCATACGATCTTTGGGTATGGTCTCTATAATAAACAGGACGCAAGAACTCACATAAATGGAGAGATCCCACAAACATACAGTGAAAGATCTCATCAAATCTGGCAGTGAAGATAGCGGTCAGATTTAACAAAAACGTGACTGTACATTGGTAAATCTTCCTTATCAATCTGTTCATTATTAAAAACCCGATTTGTATTCAATTACTCTTAAACATCTCGACCCGATTTATGCAAATAGACAACGGTAATGTACAAGCAGTAGAGACAATTTAAAGATACCTTTCTGTTGTTTTTTCTTAATATCTATTGACTTCCTAATTTACCTACTGGATTAATTGTTCGTATTCTTAAACATTTATGTCATTTTTCCAGCGATTCCATTTAACTGAAAAAAGTATATTTTACCGCATTTTTCGTTAATAATTATGGCAAGAAACATTTCAAACGAAACGATAAAACGTACGTATTCCCAAAGCTATAAAAAAAAATATATGAGCCATTAAAACCTATGACAGTATACTCGCGTTTTCCACTCGCTTGAGACTCCTTTCACGTGTCTCATTATAATAATACCTCACAACAGCCCAAATTAATTTTCCCTTCGAATTTTAATACGGTCTCGCATCGGGAAAACCACCGGGGCTCTATGATCTAAATCTGTTCAGCGAAAGGATGTTAATTTGATCAGATCTTTTATTAATTAGTCGAGTAACTTCGCAGAATATTAATTAGCATTAAAGCGGAAATAATAATAATGCAAGACTAGAGGAGATTTTGTTTCCTGCTAAGCGCACATAATAAGGGCTTAAGCACGATGCCGTTATAATTCCAAATCTGAGGGGATTAGGTCGAATATATATATATATATATATATATATATATATATATATATATATATATATATATATATATGTGTGTATATATTTATATATTTAAATTTATATATATATACAGTAATAAATATATATATAATATATATATATATATATATATATATATATATATATATATATATATATATATATATATATATATATATATATATTGTGTGAGGATGTGTGAGTGTAGGCGCCTACACATACACAAGCCTATATGTAAACTAAAAGCCCACTGAAACACAGAAAGAAAATTACAGGGAGAGCCGCCATGGATATGGTAAAAAAACTCAATACAAGCACGAGTAAGCTCCCCATAATTCTGGAGGAGCTGCTCACGTAAGTACGCGCAGCACCTAAAGATCAAATCAAGGTATCTTGAGCTAAAACCAAGCTCATACTACGGTCCTCAGCAACAAGTCTGAGGGTTTCAGTTTCAAAATCTTAAATATCATTGTGAAGAGAAAGTAGTAAAGAGATACACAAGTAAAAAATGCGCCGAAATTCTTCGGCGCAATCTTCTTTTCTGTACAGCGTATAATGCTGTATGAAACTCTCAGCCACGGCCCATGACACTCTCAGCCGTGGCCCATAAAACTTTTAGCGACGGCCCGGTGGTGGCCTGTGTTGTTGGCACCTACAGCGGTGCCAGACGCACGATCATGGCTAACTTTAGCCATAAATAAAATAAAAACTGCTGAGGCTAGAGGGCTGCAATTTGGTATGTTTGATGATTGGAGAGTGGATGATCAACAAAGCAATTTGCAGCCATCTAGCCTCAGTAGTTTTTAAGATCTGAGGGCGGGCGGACAGACAGACAAATAGCCATCTCAATAGTTTTCTTTTACAGAAAACTAAAAAGGGAAAAACAAGACTCGGAAACAATACCACGACCTTGGTTCTGTCTGTCACTTTCAGAGATAGTGTCAGATCAGCATTAAATACCATTATATAAATAGATTAAACAAGGTTTAGAACGAGTTTCTGAAGACGGCATAAAACAAGAACGATTATTTCAAAGTTGTTCGTAGGCACCATGCATGCTCATCAAACAAGCTAATACAAAATAAAATACTATAGATAAGAGCAAAGAAATAACAAGCAACAGTAAATAAAACTGAATCTGTATGATCAATAACAAAATTTAATAAAACTGAATCTGTATGATCAATAACAAAATTTAATATCAATAAAGCTTTAAGTGAATAAATAAATGAATAAGTTCAAGAGGGATAGAGGGAATTAAAAAAATGTCATAGATGGAAAGAAGAAAGAGTACGAGAATGAACAGTTCTCTGAAAGAGAATACTTGACATAACGAAAGGTCCATGCGAATAGGCACAACTACAACGGAAATAGATCATCTAGATAAAAAAAAAACTTAGAATGATCTTACAGAAGCAGAAGGGAGCAAAACCATAAGCAAGAGCTTGACTTACAGAGCTTTATGCCACTGCCTGCAGAAAGCATTAGGGCTGACAAGAGCAAGATGCAGGATTTCCCCGAGGTGTAAGATAGAAAGACAATACATATAATGTATATATATATATATATATATATATATATATATATATATATATATATATATATATATATATATATATATATATATATATATATTAAAAGTAAGGCAAGCGACTATCAGTGGTTTTGGCTTGCAGAATTCCTACTGATGATCTCAGAAAATCCTGTGATGCTGAGTGTTTCAGAAGCAAGAACAATAAGACGAGAGAGAGAGAGAGAGAGAGAGAGAGAGAGAGAGAGAGAGAGAGAGAGAGAGAGAGAGAGAGAGAGAGAGAGAGAGAGAATGATAACTTCCTTATTAAGAGGTAAAGGAAAGCTAAAACATTTGGAAGATAAAACACTGAACCTGACTTCCAGTAACAAACGAGAGAGAGAGAGAGAGAGAGAGAGAGAGAGAGAGAGAGAGAGAGAGAGAGAGAGAGAGAGAGAGAGAGGGTGTCACAAACAGTTCCCCCGTGGGTGGTACAGGGGATATGTCTAGGCCATCTACCTCTCCCCGAGCACAGATTCAGCAAACTGTACTTAATAAAATGAAGCGGGTAATTGATTGGTGATGAAAATGAGTTCAGTAAAAAATTAACGAGCTGAAATGTGATGGTAAAAGGGCAACAACGACAATTATTGAGGCACTAAGTAAATATAATTATCACACTAGTTGACAAAATCAATAAATTCACGAAAACGAACCATCAGACGCTGCAAATACCAAAAACAACCACTAATAACATAGATATGATTCTGAGTTACATGTTTCACTCGATTTACTACAACAGAATGTATCCAGAGGGAGGCAGACGGTAGAATAGGTACCTAGTGTAAGTTGAAGCTGATCTTCAGGAGATAATAAACAATTATTGCCTCCATAATGATGAAAATGTGCGGGAGATCTTTCTATAAACCTCATTTTAGGAAACTTAAGCCATTGTAACACTTAAAAGACTATAACTAAAATAGCGTATTGCAATATCTTTATATTGTAAAGTCAGACCCACAATAAACCCTTAGAGGTGATTTTCACAATTTAATGTATTTATGTGTAGAATATTAAAAAAAAAAAAAATATTACGAATGGCAACTGAAAGCCATTTTGTTTAGATTCAAAAAAATAATATTATGCCTTGGCTTATTTACAGTAAACTGCTATCAACACGACAAAACTGCGCTGCAGCTCTTGGAGTCGTTGTGGATATATTTAAAATGGCTACATACTGCAAACTGTGGGATTTTAAATTATGTCAAAATGCTATACAGTACATCAGATCCTAACGAAATAAGAATCAAATATATCACGTATCACTGTGCTTTCATAAATGGCCCCTTATAGGAATGGATTGGAATATACAATTTAGCTAAAGCTAAAAGCCAAGCACTGGGACATATGAGGTCATTCAGCACTGAAAGGGAAACAGGAGGAAAACCTCGCATTTGAACTATGAAACAATTGTTAGGAGAGGGTGAAAAGCAAGATGGAAGAAAGTGAATATGAACAGAGGCACAGTAAAAAGAATGGAAGGGGTTGCAGCTAGGCGCCGAAGAGACGCTGCACAGAACCTTTAGTAATGCTTACAGTTCACCACATGAAGTATACTGACGGCGCTACCCCCTTACGGAGGGGGGGGGGTTATCCATAAGAAAAGTACTACAGTAAGTCATATTACACCATTAAATTTTCTCGAATCATAAAAGCCGTATAAGGATGACATCTTCCTTTCATGCGCGAAGAAGATACACATTGCCGGAGTTGCATTTAACATCGTAACAGTGCATTTGGCTCTTTCCTAGATAGCGACCCCAAGCAAAGTTCGGGGGTCGTTGGGGGTCACAATCTAGGAAAGATTCGTCCTTTTTTTAAGATGATGAAAGCCGACTATGAAAAGCAGCAATAAAATTAAATAAAATTCTGAAGATAATATACAACAGCATAGTAATAACAGAGCGCTACAAACCATTAAAATAATAAAGCGCAACTAGGGGGGTAACTGAACATTAAACGAAAAGGTGTTAACGTTTTGGCGCAAAACTTAATGAACAATTAAAAAGTATTAGCCTATAACTTTTAGCAGGATAAATGACTTTTCCGCTAATTACTACAAATGAAGCCGGGACAATTTTTGTCTCGTTGCGGAGTGAGAGAGAGAGAGAGAGAGAGAGAGAGAGAGAGAGAGAGAGAGAGAGAGAGAGAGAGAGAGAGAGAGAGAGAGAGATGATAACTTCCTTATTAACAAGAAAAGAAAAGCTAAAACATTTGGAAGATAAAACACTGAACCTGACTGCCAATAACAAACACAGTTTCTGAGAATCGAGGTCAAATGAATAATTATAAAATAAGCACTTTCGCTAATTTGGGATGATGTCTAAATAAACTATTTTCTGACAAGTAAAATCCTTTAAAATGCTTACACAAATTCACAAGAATTTTTAACTAAATATCATTTAGCTGCGCCCTTTGACCCCCAAAAGAAAGTGCAAGCGTATAAGTTGAAACATCACAATAGGTAAACAATTAAAATTTAATGATGGAAAAGAATTCAGTATTCTTGGAAAATCACCTCGTACCTCTTGACCATTTGCTCAGAAAGCATGAGCCAGCAAAGGCCGCCTGAAATGCTCAGTGGAGTGTTGGTTGCAAATAGGGGATTTGTGCATGAAGTGCCCATGAAGCAACATGGAGTCTATTAACTGCTGACGAAATAATGTTGCACTCGAGGTCTTCAAGAGCCAGACGGCGAACTCGCCCTTCTCTTGTCCGATTTATTATTCTGCCAAACTCCTTCTCTTATTGTGCACAATACCTATTAAAGACCGACAAAAACAAGTAAAAAAATTCACCGAAGTTTCTTCGGCGCAATCGAGTTTTCTGTACAGCGTATAATACTGTATGAAACTTTCAGCTACAGCCCATGAAACTTTCAGCCATGGCCCGATGGTGGCCTGTGTTGTTGGCACCTATAGCGGCGCCAGACGCACGATCATGGCTAATTTTAACCTTAAATAAAATTAAAACTACTGAGGCTAGAAGGTTGTAATTTGGTATGCTTGATGATTGGAGGGTGGATATCAACATAACAATTTGCAGCCCCCTAGCCTCAGAAGTTTTTAAAATCTGAGGTCGAACAGAAAAAGTGCGGAGAGACAAATAGCCATGTCAACAGTTTTCTTTTACAGAAAACTAAAAATGGTCTTTTTTAAGGTTAGAACTTACTATTTAAGTGGTCGGTTTCATAAATACCTTTTAATAAAGGTATAGATATCCATACAATCCTAAGTTTACCAACAAAGCACGCGACACATTTCAGCATAACTGTAATGAAGATCAATTTTTGTCGACATCAAGTTAGATCAGAAAAGACATTCGTTAAACGGCCGAAAGCTCCATAGAAATTGAACATTTATTTCCGAAAATCAAAACTCCAATTATTTTTAATGACAGACAACGCCAATAAATCTAGTGGGTAGCAGACAGTACCAAAGAAGTATGGATGAAATTAGGTTTGACTTCATATGAGAACGAACATAGGACAGGAAGATTACCCCCGAGTTCTCTATATCAGATCGCACTTACCAGTTCTCAAGCTCTACACTTTTTATTTTTCTTAGAATAGAATATAGGGTTTAGGCCAAAGATCAAGCGCTAGGAAGGTCTGAAAGGTGTAACAGGAAGAAAGCCTCGCAGTTGTACTATGAAACAATTTTAAAAGAGGCTTGAAAGTCAGATGGAAGAAAGAGAATATGAACGGAGGTAAAGTACAAGGAATGAAAGAGGTTGCAGCTAGGGGCCAAAGGGATGCTGCAAAGACCCTGAGTAATGCCTACAGTGCACCACGCGAGGTGCACTGATGACACTATACCCCTTCGGGGTTGTTTTTCTTGGAGCACTGTCCCTCTTTGTACTCGAGGGACAGATCCACGAAGATTTATTTTTGTACAAAGTTAAGCCATTTTGAATTTTTGTTGCCTACATAACTCCATTAATTTTTTTTAAGTCATTCCCGAAGCCTTAAAACTAATAATAAATAACCAATTGACTCCTTCAGGTGAGTGGCTTACGATTCAGTATCCACGGTAAACATGAAATCTAAATCTTTCTCCAATAGAGGGATACTTGCTACCTTTGTTGAGGATACCTTTAGTTTCTTAAAGTAAGAAGAAGCGAAATGATGATTAAAGATAAAATCAATTTTAGGCCATGTTTCCTGAAGTATTTTTGTCTATTTATCTACTTATTCTGCGAAGAGCACTGTTAATACACTCTTAATACAGTACGTTAAAACGAGAATTATGCGTTAACCAATCACTGACAAACGGACTCGCCCTAAAATGAGAGCCTGAAATGAATGACGCAGCGCATTACAATTCTGTTTCATCCGGTCAGTCAATACATATTGGGATTAATAACTGCATCATGACTAATTATTGAATAAAATGATTCTATTAACTTCAAAATGGCAGTAGATTTGGTCAAATAATTTTCACGTTATTCCAAATAGCGAATACCCAGATACTTTTTAGATTTTTTAAATATTTGTTGTTTTACACTAAATATCAAAGTAAAAAGTATAGGCAACAAATATTTTGAGGGCATTTCAGGTGTGCACAAAAATAGATATAATAAACTTCGAATGCCGTCCATGGAACACTTTATACGTAAACCTTAATACATTTAATCTGCCTTTACTTTATTTTTAAAAGTAATATAAATATCACTTTCTATTTAATCTTATTCAAGTAGCAAACATCAAAAAGATACTTGCCATGCTCCTTTATATGCAGAATGTCTACAAGCTAAATATGAACATGAATTATAAATGTGAGTTTATGGTGAAGAGAAAAAATACATTTTCTTCACTGCCTAATTATATAGCCTAAGCAAGGGGGGAGGCCAAAAAACAAAATGAACAAAATTGTACTACTAACAAACGAAAAACAATATCTAGTGAGAAAGTTGCGGAGTGTATTCGTCATCTGGGGTGTGTATACATATATATACTGTATATGTATATATATATATATATAACAATATCTAGTGAGAAAGTTGCGGAGTGTATTCGTCATCTGGGGTGTGTATACATATATATACTGTGTGTGTATATATATATATATATATATATATATATATATATATATATATATATATATATATATATATATATATATATATATATATATATATATATATATAAATATATATATTATATACATATATATATATATATATATATATATATATATATATATATATATATTTGCTGAAGAAAAAAATAAATTATTCATCCCCATAAACTTACAGTTTCTTGTACAGGAATAATAAAATTAAGTTATATATATATATATATATATATATATATATATATATATATATATATATATATATATATAAATATATATATATATATATATATATATATATATATATATATACATATACATATATACATATATATATGCATACATACATACATACATATACATATGTTTATAAATATATATGTATAAATACATATATATATATGTATGTACAAATACGATTATGTTAACCTCTCATAAATTATCAGTAAGAAAACGTTCATTATTAAAACGGGTGTGAGAATTATGAGTCTTTTCCATGATGAGTTCAAAAGTTGAGGCATAAACCTTTCTATTTTCGTAGTGAAAATTCATATATACGATCTGAAGTGGAAGTCAGGAGCCTGTGCAGTAAGTAAATTAGCATACTATTGGGTGCATCTGATTCTTTGATTATATATGTATATATATGCATATGTATATATATAGATATATATAAAATGCATATGAATTCATGGATGCATAAGTGTGCATTATGTATGTATGTACATATATGTATATAATATATTATATAATATATATATATATATGCATATGAATTCACGGATCCATGTGCCTTTATATATATATATATATATATATATATATATATATATATATATATATATATATATATATATATATACACATATATATATATATATATATATATATATACACATATATATATATATATATATATATATATATATATATATATATATATATATATATATACATATATATTTCATGTACACACTTTTCTATGAATCCATGCTTTCATGTACTTCATTTATTCATACATAATATACATATATTCATACAATCTGTAGGTAAATAACGACGACAGACACAGGCATACATACTAAAGTAAAGTAAAAGCATGCCAACTAAGCACAAAAGTATATTGTGTATACTAATGTATACATTTTTAGCATTTTCATACTAATATCTAAACACCAATTTATCGCTATTTTTAACTGCGACATTCAAATGGTGTGGAATAATTCTTAATGAAACTGGTTTTCAGTAATTATAAAATTTCTAGTCATTTCAGAAATTAGAAAATTAGAAAATTTCTGGAGTCGTTTTCAGAAATTAAAAAATTTCTGGAGTCAGTTTCAGAAATTAGAAAATTTCTTGAATCATTTTCAGAAATTAGAACATTTCTGGAGTTATCTTTAGAAATTAAAAAATTTCTGGAGTCATTTCAGAAATTAGAAAATTTCTGCAGTCCTTTTCAGACATCAGAAAATTTCTGGAGCCCTTTTCAGAAATTTGAAAATTTCCTAAGCCATTTTCAGAAATTAGAAAATTTCTGGAGTAATTTTCATAATTTAGAAAGTTTCTTGAGTCATTTAAAAAAATATATAAAATTTCTTGAGTCATTTTCAGAAATTAGAATATTCCACGAGCCACTTTCAGAAATTCGAAAAATTTTTTAATCCTTTTCAGAAATTAGAAAATTACATAACGTACAGAAAAAAGTTAATACACAAACAAACAGACAAAACTAGGACTGTACAACAGGAATATACACACATACACACACACACACACACATCCCCATACCCATTCATTAACTCATTTCTACATGTCTATGTATGCCTACCCACACAATTCATGCAATCAGATGCATCTGATACCAAATCATTCTCAGAAGCAGATAGAATTCTGATCCCTCCGTAGATACCCTCTGTCATCTTACAACTGTTTCTCGATCTGCATTCTCCTTACGTTCTCTAAATCAATCTCTTGAACGAGCATGTGGGAGTTTTCATCGCTTGTCTCCGCGATGAAACGTGCATGGGCATCTATATGCTTCTGACGAATTAGTTCATCTATCTTTTTCTGTTTTCTCTCTTCTTCTTTTTTTTCTCTTCTTTTATTTTCATTGACGTGAGTCTTGTCCCTAACACTCAATGACTGGCTGTGAACTGTGAACTGTGGCTACTGCTGATGTTAAAGAGTTGACCCTGGCTAACCTGTAGTCCTAACTGTACAGGGGGAAATCTTTTCCAAGAAATTGGTTTCTCCCGTGGTGGTGGCTGTCCAATGCAATAGTTAATCTATGTTGCAGTTTGTGGATGTAACTTGTGTACCATTACTTAAAAAAAAATATATCTTGTGTAGGGAATAAAAAATTTTCATTGTATCAACGAAGAAACTATTGTGACAATGTTCATTGTAAGTATTATTAGCAGATTAAAACATGTGGTGTGTTTAAATAACAACTTCTCGTCGTCGGGGAATTGAAGCTTTCAAGATAATAATTTTACTAAACAACAGCTATATACTTATATTTAGGCATTAACTGTGTTTAAATAACGACTATTATTGCTCTACATTTAACTAAGAGAAAATGGATGGAAATTACGAAAAATATTTGAACATTAGGGCATATTTAAGAATAGGATAATTTAAGGATGATTTAGAATAATGTACATTAATTGCCACTGTGGCCTAGTTGAGGAGAAATACAGTTTTACCCATAAAACATAATGCCATTTGCATTCACACTTTTACAAACAAACGACCTCACATTATTTACACACAAACACACACACACATATGTATATGTATACATAATGAAAAAATAATATATATATATATACATATATAATTTATAGATATGTGTGTGTACACTGTATGAAGATACCCTATGTATACAAGAACAGCAGCAATAATATATATTTACACAATTAACGTGTGTAGGTTTGCAATTTTTTTAAATTACGCAAACATTTATAAATATTTAATACTGCAAAATAAATCATTACACACGTTTCTTCGCTTTCCAATATGTTTTAATTTTATGTGCATTGATGCGAATGAAGCCATTTATGACTGAGTGCATGCACATGTTCCTGAATTGAAAATATGTATGTCTGTACACATTTCTGTGCGTATGAATGTATGTATGCATGAGGGCATATACAGTATACGCATACATAACAAATACATACACATTCGCCAACATATAATCTATTTTCTGATGCCTTAAGTGAAAAATAGAAATTCAAAAGACAGAGAGTAAAAGAAAACAGACCTCTATTTCCCACATTTTTTAGTCAATAAAGCAATAGCGGTTGCGGCCATTTTAAGAGATAAGGTTGTGGAAGAACAAAGATACCTCATCAACAGAAGGAAAAAATAAAGAAAAAAGTGAAATTCCGGTACCTTGGTGACAGTTCTAATTCCACTGCATTCAGGAGGCATAACGCCATTACATAAAGACTTTTTTTTTTTACGGGCGTAGTTGTAACAGTCAAACCCGTAAATTCTTAAATATTTAAGCAAACTGTATGTCACCTTCGATTGGCAGAGAAATGCACAATGAGATTTAGGCAAGCTCGTAAACATACATATATTTAACCAAGTTAACAGCCTGTGGGGTAAAGTGACTTAGTCAAATGACAGAAAAATGTAAGCAGATTGAGAAATGAATGAACCAACTTTCATGTATGAAGACTGAGAAATGTATGAATCAACAATCACGTCAAGATGGGTACAGGGATGTCTTACGAAGCCACCAATGCAAGAATATGGAAGAGGGGTGAAAAGCTGTTTAGCACAAACTTACCACTATGGAGACCAGTCACTGACAACGCGGGTGATATTAGCAGTTCCTTAGAGCTCCCTAGAGCACCAAGCTCCTCTTGAAATCTTTAACAAAGGCTTAGATACGAAAGACTACGGTTCAATGTCGGCTCGGGGCGGGGGTGAGGGGGGAGGGGACTTCTTCTTCTTCTTCTTCTTCTTCACCATAACCTCAGAACCGCGATCACCTTTAAGTTTACGACAGTCATGGTACCGTGAAGGATGCTGGGAGACGAGGATACAGGAAGGAGAAAAAAAAGAAAGATATCGTGTTCTGATATACAGCAAAAAGTATAAGACGCCGCACGCCATAATCGCTGGGTATTGTATTCATTTGCCCGAATGCATTTTAATATCACACTTGTTTAATGGTTTCTTTCTGTATTTCCCTTTACCTTCTCTTACTTCCTTCTTTCTGTATTTCCCTTAACGTTTACCTCCTCTTACTTCCTGATGAACACTTTAATCTTTGAAAAGTTGCATTTCAAGTCAACAGCCCTGTGGGCTTGTTCCACAAGAATAGGGTTCATCTTTTGAATAATAATAATAATAATAATAATAATAATAATAATAATAATAATAATAATAATAATAATAATTTAAACCGTTAATTCTCCCTCATATTTTCTTCCCGTTACATTCTCCTTTCTTGTTTCTCTTCTTTTGCTTTACAGAAAATAGAGACCTACAGATGATTCAGTCCTTCAAAAAACAGAAGGCCACCTAATAATGATAATAATAATAATTACAGACCGTTAATTCTCACTCATATTTCCTTCCCGTTACATTCTCCTTTCTTGTTTCTCTTCTTTCGCTTTACAGAAAATAGAGAGCTACAGATCATTCAGTCCTTCAAAAAACAGAAGGCTACCGATCGTTCAATCCTTCAATAGAAGAGAAAATCTTCCATCGACACCAATGCGCGACAAAGCCCTGTAGGCCCTAGTAACTCGCGAGCGTATCAGCGGCCACAAGTCTCCGCATAATCAAGGAAAAACCTTGAAGGGTTTCTTAACAGAATCCCTCTCCCTCTCCCTCGGGCTCTTCTTTTTCCCCCGTCTAATGCTATCGATTCACAGCCAAGTGAACGGAATAAGTGATATCAAGCGAGCCGTTACGTAATAATCCTCGGGTTTTATTCGTAGGCCTAAGCAGCGATGATGATTTGTGACGTTTCGTGACTCCGTTTGTTGAAATGTGAGATTAAAGTCTCATAAAAAAAAAAAAGTGTCTCCGGGAAAGTACAAGCTTCAGCTGGCTTTGGTTAGAAAAGTGAAATGGTAAGAGACTAATATTAAAGATTTTGTAAAGGTTTATCCCTAATAAAATCAGGATTATACTCGAGAACAATAAAGAAAAAGGTCAAGTATACAAAAAAAAAAAAAACGACCTTGTAATGTTTACTCTAACCTACTGGATTTTAGAAACAGCTGGTCTCGGTTGGAAACTGAGATGGTACGTGAGAAATTTTAAAGATTTTGCAAAGGGTCTTCCGATTTAAATCATGATTATAATTGTGAACAATAAAAAATTAAGTATACACAAAAGAAAACGACCTTGTAACGCTACTATAACCTACTGGATTTTAGAAAATACCTCTACAAAGCTGGTCTCGGTTGGAAATTGATATTTTTTAAAGGGTTATCCCGAATAAAACCAGGAATATACTTGACAAAAATAAAACAATCAAGTATACACAAAAACACCGACTTATACTTGAGGAAAATAAAAAATCAAATATACACAAAAACACCGACCTTATGACGGTTACCCTAACCTACTGGAATTTCATAATACCTCTAAAACGAAATAAGGCGCATTAAACAGTAAAAAAATATATGAATAAATAAGTAAACAGCGTGACCACTTCCCTGCGTTTCTGGGAAAGTGATGAAGGGAAGAGAAGGGAAAAGGATTTTGGTCGGTCGACGTACACAGTCATAAATCACAACGGTAATCTACACTGAGGTAATCTAAGATGAAGGGAAGAAGGAAACCCAAGGATATCTTCCGGCGATAAATTGCCCCAAGGAAGAGAAAAGGTCTTTATTTTCCCCTCCAATATTGACAATATTGACTAACGCCGAAAAATTGTAGGTGACCTCCCGCCCCCCGCCTTTTTTTTTTTTTTTAACAATAATTTGATAACTTTTTGAAAAGTCTGCTTTAGATAACAAAAATGAAAATACACCTTCATGACGACCCTTGCGTTATAAAAAAAAAAACATACACACACAAAGAAAAAATCAGAAAATTTGGTAACGAAAAGTATAATTGAAAGACTTCGCCATCACTCCAGAATAAAGTCATTAACAAGAAATATTAAAACTCAAAACTTCCGAAGATACCAAAAGTAACTAAACACCTAACCGCTTTATTACTCTCTCTTACTGTTTCATACGAAAAAGAGGAATAATATATCTCCCTGCTTCCAGCAGATTAATCATAATTATGAGAATCCTTGAAACCATTCTCGGCTATCTTATTAAGGTTATAATGCGTTTGCTCCAGACTAGCAATATGTTTATTTGTCACAGTGCAGTGAAAAAAAAAACTTTATAGTTTCCTTCTGAGAAAAGAGGTTCTTCTCTCCAGAATTTGTTACATATCATTAAAGAAGAAAATCAAAGTAGTTGATATAATACAAAAGTACAAAAGAAGATAATATAATTACTAACAAAAGATGGGATCAGAAAAAGTTATAACTTCCAAAAAAAAATTTTTTTTAAATTAAGTCTTACGAGAATACGTAACTAAAAAGGTCGACAAATTTGGTATTTAACTCTTTTAAAAGGAAGATGAATGTACAAAAGATGGAGTTGTTCCTTAGGAGAAAACAAATTGCAATGAAATGTTCAACAGTTTATAATCAACTGTGGGTGCCTTAGGCTTTTAAGCTAAATCATCACCGAACACAATTATTCTTTCGCTTGACTTCAGAAAACTCAAAAGCGGCATCTTACGCATAATACTCCAGCAATAATGAAATTATTCACTAAATTCCAAAAAGAATGCTTCAAGAATAATATCTACAGCTTTTTCAATATAAGAAACGTTATTTTGCCTAATTTACCTCGAATAAAGAAACTAAGTTCAGAAATAATAACGATATATAAAAACGACCGTTATATCCCTTTGAAATGAACAGAGTTACACACAAGAGTAACTACAAGATAATGTGACTGACTTCAAGTTCCCTTTTATATATACAGCTTCTAAAGCTCATCAATTTACATATAAACACATATCAGCAGCTTGTTGAATTTCAGTCAAAAGAATAGAGCCTAAGTTTAACAAGCATTCAAGGCACAGGAAGCCGTCATTGCAAAGAAAAAGGAATATGACAATATCATAATGGTGTGTACAAAGGTACACTGATGAGTAGACAAAATGCTACGCAAATGTACATTCGGACACAACTAAACACACTATTTTACGTATATCCATAGGGGTAACATAACTGTTCTACGTATGTACACATAAATGCAAGTACTCAGACATATATACACATACCTATGTACATACATACATACCTACATACATACATACATACATACATACATACATACATACATACATACATACATACATACATATATATATATATATATATATATATATATATATATATATATATATATATCACACCACATGCGAGTGGGTGCGAGCATATGTGAGCACAATTTTCAAAGTGTATCTTTATAAACTACATGGCGACATTATCAAGTACATAGATATATCGACAGACAGATAGATAGAGTTAGGTAAATAGGCCTATAAATTACACATGCACACACACACACATACACACACACACATACACACACACACACACACACACACACACAAAATATATATATATATATATATATATATATATATATATATATATATATATATATATATATATAATCCTATATAGTGTCTGTATGGAAAGAGTGAGAGAACCGATATTACCATATTACTGTCCTAAAAATATCAACATTAACCATTCAAGAGGCAGGAAACGAGGCCATTATTGTAACAAGACCCTCTACGGAATATAAGACCTAACCTCAAAACATACAGGAAGAAACGTGAGAAGTCACAGACTTCGAAAAATAAGCCGTATATAACAATGGGAGAAGTGTTCTATGGAATGCCGATAGGAAACACATTTCACGCACACTCTTCTTTGACAGTAATGAATCTTCAATTTCTTTCCTCTCTGACCTGAAAGCTGACTGGGCGGACAACAGACACGAAAGAAAATAGACAAAAACAATATAAATAGGTAGAGAAAGACAGAGAGAGAGAAGATGGTCTACGCCGGGAAGTGCCTTGGTCAGAAGGAATGTTACAGGAGCCAGCAACCGACCAATCCGGGAATGGCTGACCTCGATATCGTAAACATAGATCTCTATAGGAAAGGCCATTCATCTTTTTCACAGGTGAAATACAATTCCTACGGCCTGCTCGAAGGGGCAGGAGCCAGCGCTGGCACAAGGCCAGTTTAATCTAACAAAAAACACCATTTACAGCATCCCACTATTTAGGATATTGAAGAACTAAGCATAATTAATTTATGCGTTAAAGCGGATGACCTACGTGGCTGTATAACTGAAAAGGTGATTTCAGATAATCATATGCATCTAAACTGAGTCAAAGGCATCTCTCTCAGAATACAATCCATAACAGATAGCCAGACAAAGGGGGCATGACAAACAAGGTCATGTTTATCACCTTTTCCCAGAAAGCAGCATCATTAACTCGGGAAGAGAATGGTATTGACTTCTAGAGTGAAAAGCATTATAGTACAGCCAGGTGTAGAACAAAGGCCATTGACCTCATTAACGTTAATAAATTCGAGGTACCGGTACCCTACGGGAGGCTCCTACTCGTGCAATACGACGTAATTTGTTTTCAGCAATATTTCTACCTAAGTCAAATTATTGTTCGAGTTTATATATAACTTGTAAAAGGTAACTTTCTCCTGATGGAGCTGCCAATGATCTAGGCGTTATATCATTGGGCGATAATAGCTACCAACAGTGGTTTTAAGTTGCAACTCAGATCATAACCAAACAAATACACCACCCTTTGATTTATTTGCTGAAGATTCCAAGTGTCTTCCAACCCCCATCATCAACCCCTATCAACCACCATCACGCTACTGTTACTTACAGCTTAAAAAGCAGCCACAGAAGATGAGTAATTATTGGGGCTCCATCTTCTAGACTTAAGGCCCGTTTGGCAACATCTGAGCATCTTTTTCAAGTCCGTTCACATTTTTCCTTGAAGTCACTCGGAAAAACACAGTTATTTCAAGGCGGAACAGTGAGTTTAATGGTAACAGCAAATGGAGGAAAAGTACACGAAATGCAGCAAATGTCCCATACACTGTACACATTTGAAAAGCGCGAGACTAGTTTCTCACTAGCAAGGAGATGACACAGAAGTCCGAAATGTAAAGTAAAACAATAGGTTTAAGTACAAATAAGTTCTAAATTCAAAACATTGTAATTACCTATAAGGATTTAATTAAGGAATTACAACTGCTAGGCCTACTTTAATAGACCAAAAAACACAGATGAAAAAACAAACAGTCTAAGCTTCCAAATCAGCTTATAGAGAACAGAGCTTGGGATAACCAGATTTAACCTTGAAAGAAATCTAAAAATTTAAAGATAAATCTCTGACAAGGAAACCGAAAAGCTGAACAGATGAAAACAACGTTTATTAAAGAGGATATAACTGTTTTAGAAACTGTATGCAGACAGCTGCCTAAAAGCAACGAACAAAGAAAATGAAGACACACAGACACATGACCATATTTAATGCGCAAAATTCAAACCGAGAGCGAATGGATACGCCTTGCTGGGGGGAAATGGGAATGGCAGCTGATTGGCTCTGGAATGAGGTTGGAACTCAGCCAGGTCATTTAAGAACAAACAGTGCATTGGACTATGCATCGTCAACTCAGTCGCGGAGAAATACTTTATTCCATTAAGTGAGGAATATTCGATGCGAGTCGCATACCTCATAATGGGGGATTTCATCGAATTTCTAAGACTTGCACGATGCCTATTAAACTGTTTCGCGAGAGATAATGACGAGATAATGACGTAATTCTGGTCACGTTTATCATTCTTATCGAGATACGTAACCCGAAGCTTGTAAACAGAGGATACATGTAAAATTCAAATTTCACATGGAAACAAGACTGTGATTACACCACGGGTCCGGTGATTGTAATAACTGCCTCACTCGGTGGTTAGCCGACTAAGTTTGGCCGCAACCACCCTTGTGCTATCCCTCTAAAGGAATAAGCACCTTAATGGAAACATACATGTGTGTGTATATATATATATATATATATATATATATATATATATATATATATATATATATATATATATATATATATATACTGTATATATATATATATATATATATATATATATATATATATATAATATAGATATTGAAAGACATACTAAGGAGTATTACTAAACTCATAAAAGCAAAGCTGACTTCAAGTTCATTCACATCACATATCACTAAACACACCGAAAAATTATAAGCAAAGAAACAAAAGGAAACTGGAAATAATCACGAAATGGTCAAAGGCAATAAATTTCATCATATATGGACCTAGGATTAGAGACTGGCGATGGCTTATGACGCGGTGTATCAACAGTGTAAATGACAGAAAAACAAATAAACTGGCAAAGACCGAGAGAAAGAAAGATAGATGATCTAAGTGAAACGACAGCAACTTGCACAGCTCTCTACAGAACAATCCCAAGTTAGTAAGATATATCCTTCATCCAAATATATGCGAGTCTTTTGGTATGGCCTAGTACATCTTGTTCAATAACATACAAATTCTTGTGTGGATATACCAATAAAAATACAAATCCACTAGTATGCATGAAAATAAGGAATAAAGTTCAAGTCTACGACTTGAGTTCTGATCAAAACAGACCTATCACAATCACCGTTAACTCGGTATCAGCTAGAACTATGCCCAATAAGCTTAGAAAATGATGAATGAAACATGAAAACCGAATTATATCCTAACCACAGACTTTCAGTACTAGTTATTTGCGGACTCTTTGTACACGTATGCTGTAATACACAGCTATGTAGTAATGTACATAATGTCACTGAAACAATGTTTGTTTACAAACACGCACACACGAACACTTTATATATATATATATATATATATATATATATATATATATATATATATATATATATATATATATATATATATATACATATATATGTCTGCATGCATACATACATACACACACACACATATATCATATATACACACACACAAATGAGTGAATGAGTAGGTAACCAAACACGCACTGCATACGTGCTCACTCCATACCACAGAGCGATAATTAGATAAAGTTCTGCTCCATCGAACATTAATTGCCTCCTCTCCATTCCCTTATGCGAGCTTATAATTACGTCAAACAAAGAACTCGATTAATGAGAGAGAGAGAGAGAGAGAGAGAGAGAGAGAGAGAGAGACAGGAAAAAAATTGGCGTCGTGTGCTCGCCTGCTTTATCTCAACAAACTTTGTTTACAAGAAGGAAGGAACTTCACGAACTTTAAGTTACCGCGACACCGAGAGTCTGCAAAAGTGTTGCCTTGTGGATAAAAGATTTTAAAATATCTTAGCGCCTTCCCCTCGCTTCAGACAGACGGCGAATAAATTAAAAGGCCAGAAGGAAGACCAACATTTTTTGTAAATAATCAAGTACTGATGTACTTGATATGGGATCTACTAGCCTCAGACGATTTCTTGTATTCGACATCTGCAAGCGTAAGATACAGTAAGCAAAGGAGTATTTTTATTATTATTTCAAATGTTCACATAAAAGTTTATTTGAAGGCACAGCTAGTTCTGACAGCTGCACGGATTTTGGGTATATCGTAGCTAAAACAAAACTATTAGATATTTCGTCCAAGGAGATCCATTGGGAGGAAATATCGCTTGGACTTGTTTGAGTTAGGATACCGTACATCCAAAATTTGTGTAGCCTAATTGTCCGAACTAAACGTACATTCAAATATAATAATAATAATAATAATAATAATAATAATAATAATAATAATAATAATAATAATAATAATAATAATAATAATAATAATACTCACTTGTTTACTGTATCTTATTCTTGTAGATGTCGAATAAAAGGTACGGTACCGTCTCAGCCTAGTGGATTCCACATCAAGTACACCTGTATGTGGCTAGCAAAATAGTTTCCGTAGTTTGACCTTCACAAGACACATCAAAGCTACATCAAAAATGTCATAAAAAGGCCAAACTATTAATGATAAAAGATATAAACAGGAAAATACCAAAATAATTTGGTTGTCGCATACAGAACGGGTTATTTACATTTTGTAAAAGAACATCTTAATTAATGTGACAAAGTCACATGCACTGCGAAATGCGTAAACTACAAAAAAAAAATCCTAGAAAATCAACAACATCAGTTTTCCAACAAAAACAAAGGATTCCTTAATGTTCTCTTCGAAAGGTACCGCTCAGATGACAGCTGAAGGATAAGAGAGACTATCGTACCCACAAAATAAAAAAAAAAGCTTGATTGCAGCGTGGACTTATCTTAAAGCACAGGCCAATAGGACAGGTAATATAAAGTCCCTTGTATGTAGCCCAGGCACGACGAATGCAATAAAAAAAAGGAGGATGAAGGAATATCATGATTAAAAAAAAAAAACAGAAACTGTGAAAGGCTGTTTTTTTCCCAAAAGAGATTTTAATAACACACCTTCAAAAGCTTTCTGACCAAGTTACAGTGGCTCTTCCTACGTGCATCCGAAACTTATAACAATACATCAGACCCTGCGTCACTTCATGAGTACAATATTATTACGGGTGACATCCTCACATTTGCAGCGATTGGTTTACACACGCATACATTCTGATTAACTGTCTTTCCTTGTACTCCCAGGATTTCAAATTTTATAAGAAAACGAACTCATATATCTTGAAATTGAAAGATATCAAAGACTCTTTTGTATAAAAAAAAAAAAAAAAATGAGTGGAGAAACTGTGCGGAAGGGTGACTGTTACAGATGTCAAAATAATAGATTTTCTACATACACAAATCGTTAATATAATGAAATTCTTAATCCGAATTCAATATACATGATAAATACATACATACATATATATATATATATATATATATATATATATATATATATATATATATATATATATATGTTTTTGTGTGTGTGTTTATTGTAGTCTGTAAGTTAGGTAATACACCTAACTTACAGACTACAAACAACTACACACACAAACATACATATATATATATATATATATATATATATATATATATATATATATATATATATATATATATATGTACTGTATATATATATATACATATATACATTATACATATATACATACATACACCAAACACACAAAAAACAGGTAACCACTTCCACACACACACATTTAGCCTAATACGTGAATACGCAAACATTTATAACTGTAAGGGTGAACCAAAGGAAATATTAAAATTTATGTAAAATTATACTATTAAGCTACCTAATAAATCGGACGTGAAAATATGATTAAAAAAAAATAATAATAATAATCAGCTTCATGGACTACACTGCTGGTAAGGCAGCCAGAATTTTCCTTTCAAACTACCAGCCAATAAAGAAAAAAAAAAAAAGAGCAAATCACTGAAGATTTTGCCGTTGACTACGACTCATGCAAAGGTAGAGAGGGAGTCACTTGAAACACACAGCCAGTCGTGAGTGCACGGGTGCCAGATGAGGAGGAAGGTAATAAGCGATCACTACTTTTTTTCGGGTAATGAGAGAACACTTTCCAAAATTGCAGGCCAGTCAACTGAAGGCTATTTTGCAGGAGCGGCTTAAAGAGAACAGGTCCTATTTTTTTTCTCCTATTACATACATTTGATATTATTCCCGAAGGACATTTCCGAGTGTTTTCAGTGTTTGAAGGAAAGCATGAAAAGGGCATGTGACACATTCTAAGTATCAGGCGTTGGACTCGCACCCGGTTTATAAGGTATAAGGTATAATCAGGTATAAGGTAATGATGTAAGGTAGGTGCGACCACTCAGTCGAAAACGATAGACATGAGGCAATTGTGGCTATAATTTTAAGTGTTTAGTTTTTTTTTTATTCATCTGATATTTTTTTCTTACTTTTTTTTTTTACAAAGTTATTTAAATCCTAAGGTTCATGATTTTTGGACACTGAGTGATCCTAGCATGCCAACAGAAAAAAGGAGAACTTGATTTTCTAGAGTTTTTTTGAGAATGAGTGCGCTGTAAAGCACATCCTCTGTGTAGAGAACAAATGCAAAAAGAGCCAAACTAGAGTCCCTGTTCCATTTGTATAGGTAGAGTAGTAGAATCGAGTCAGTATAAAAAAAAAAAGCTTGGCACAGTACCAAATTATATATCTTTATATATATATATATATACATAATATGCTTACCACCTTCCAAATCTGAGGCACAATGGTATTAAAAACCCTAGTTAAATGTTTACCTCAGCCTACATCTATTGTTAGTTTGCAGTTGAGTAGAAATTTTGAGCATACATGCTTTTATTTTTCCCTAATTAGAATACAGTAAAACGTAGAATAAAGTAAGATGTAATCTTAAATATAAGAGTATTCTTTGCCTTCTTGTCTATCTCTTCCATAGATCCTGTTGTTGTTGCTCTAAATTACTCTTAGCCTTTATTATTATTATTATTATTATTATTATTATTATTATTATTATTATTATTATTATTATTATTATTATTATTATTATTATTATGTTTTACAATCAACTGTATTTCCTTGTTTGACACAGTTCTTTACAGATCTCCATTTCAATGAGAATTTCTAATTTTAAATAATTTATGCATTTTCTCAACTTATCAACACAGTCTTAATCTTACTTTTTTTATGTCTAGTTTGTCTTCCGTGTCATTCTAGATCCTCTTTCTAAATACTCCGGTTTCTGTCCTTATTTGTTATATAATACTGTTTCTCTAATATTAATTTATTCAACAGATAACAGTCCAATAATTGGCGGTTTCATTAATGTTTTGTTTGTTCCATAATCATTTATGTCTGTTTCCTGCTTCTTACATATTCCTCTGTTCATCTCGCTTACCACGTTCTCATATCATATTGTGTATGTTCTGTGCAATGTGTTGTTTTGAATGTTGTCACACATCAGGCCACTAACATTCGATATAGTCTCATTAGGTTATCCTTATACCTTACAATAAACCACAAGATCTCATGAAATTTATTATCTATTTTATTAAGTAGACTTCTCTGTCCTCGTCTTCTTCATCTGATACAAAATTCAAGACACCTTTAAATATCGGAGGTACGGCAATTATTTTTTCTACTGCCTTTGTTAATCCTTCAAATTACATTCATCTATTCTTGAGGCATTAGGCCAAAAAAAAAGTGAAGTCAACTTCTGTAAGAAAGTATCCCAGTGTTCATTCTGCAACATTTAAGGCATAACCCTTCACGAATCCAAGAAAGATAAAACGAGCGATAAAATTTGCGATGATAAGTATCCCTACCAAGTAAGACAATGATTTATCCAGATATTTCCGGGTATGCGTGGCAGCTCAAATGCCCATCAATTTTCAGAGGTGAAAATATTGTATAAATCTCGATTGGAAAGATGCATTCTTGCTGACACTATTTTCCCCTATTACATGCATGCTTTATTGCCCAGTTCCATCATTTTTTAAAAGTTCCATCAACAACCATCCAGTGCTCAAGCTTCTGTTGGCACTATCACAATGACTAAGTCGGTACACAGGAATTGCTTTCATCATGTCACTGAATTTCCTCCGTGAACATCCTCGTCCGAACCAAAACATTCCATCTTCCCTTTTTCAGTGTAACAAATGGTCCTTTGATTGTACGACACCCATTAAATGTCCAAAGACCTTCATCACTGATTTGCAGACGAAGACAATTTTGTTTTCCAAGCAAATTATAATGACTGACGTAAGCAAACAGGTTTGTATTGAACACAGTCATTGCATGCTTTAGGAGAAAATTTTAAGTGAAACAAAATTATAGAAACCACAGGCAGCGCGCGAGGATAGATTTCAGAAAGTATATTACTTGACAGTTTAAGTATGTTACTTGACAGAGACAATCAAGGGAGTTGAAATGCTTGAGATATTATATTTCGTCGAGAAACCTCTATCATTTGTTGTTCCCTGTCCGTTTCACCCTACTGCACGTGTCAGGTGTCATTTTAAACACTGATACCCTGAAGTCATGATACCAGCAATACAAGGTGTTGTCACAGTGTTACTTAAAACTTCAAGCTTTAAATTTATGAGTACTTTTGGACAGTATTCATAGCAGCCTAATTCCGATAAATATATGTTCCCTGGTGTTATTCGTGTATTTATAGATGAATCACTAAAATAACCCCAGTGATCAGTACGACAAAAATAAGCTGGAAAGATCACGTCGAGGCCGGAACTTACGAGTGCCTACAAAGGTCAAGAAGACTACATTTCAAAGCAGCAATTTTGTGATTTCCTAAGAAGCATTCCAGGGTCCACTATAAACGTCATGTTGGTGGGGTGACTCATACTCAGCCAAAGAACGCCGTCTATTCACATGAATAAGATAAGTTTTTAACTGGTCGGTGTTTCATAACTAATACAACGTTTGCCTTGCTGTTAAGAATGTAGTAACGTTCACCATACAGTGGGCAATGTAAGACAGAATGTGCTGATGACATAGTAATTCCACAGATGCTTTTAAGGGTAAGATTTTTATCACTACTCTTTTTCTTTTTTTATTACTTCATACGCTTTACCAATAAGGATAGCTTTCTTATAAAATTTAAGAATATTTTAAGGTCTGTAAATTGACATGCAACAGAACTTTGATCAAGCAAACAGTCTTTGTTATATGGTAAAATATGACTCGATTATTCCAACTGCTGACAGTAAATGTGTCACTTCATATTATATATGTATATGTATATGTATATGTACATGTATATGTATATGTATATGTATATGTATATGTATATGTATATGTATATAATATATATACATTATATTTACATATATATATAATATATATATGTATATATTTACTTATATATAATATATATGTATATAGTACTGTATATATATACATATAGCCTATATATATATATATATATATATATATATATATATATATATATATATATATATATATATATATATATATATATGCATGCATGCAGTGTATGTGTGCGCGCGCATGTGCTGTATGAGTCCCTTTACATATTTACAAAAGTAACTTTATTCATACATAAATGCCCATACACACAGAGACGTATATATATACATATATATGTATGTATGTATGTGTGTGTATATATATATATATATATATATACACAAGTATTTATGTATTTATATATAATGTATATCTGTGTGTGTGTGTGTGTGTGTGTGTGTGTGTGTGTGTGTAAGCGCGCGTCTGTGTGCCTGCTAATGTACGGTATATGCATATTTACTATTGTATGCTACGAGTCTGAGAAACTGCTCCAATTACATCACAGCAGTCTTTACTACAAGGCAAAAGAGAATGAAAATAAATTCACTGTACTTTCAGCTTGGTTGCATTTAT
>NC_089756.1:14661225-14668725 GCF_040412425.1 Macrobrachium rosenbergii
AACCAGGCATGGGTGGAATGACTAATACCCAGCTTCCAACGACAATGGCCTCCCAAATGCCTAATCAGGGTAACCAAATGGACCTCATGAACCACGTAGGACACATGAACCAGATCAACCAGATGCAGAGTGCCATGAGCGCCCAGGGAGATAAGAACCTCACAAACATCATGCATGGCACCCAGCTCCAAGCCCATCAGAACACGCACCAGCCACTCGGGCAAAACAGCCCGTACCAGGACCATCTTCACCAGCAGCAGCAGCAGCAGCAACAACACCCGAACCAACAGCAACAGCATCAACAACAGCATCAGCAACAGCATCAGCAACATCAGCAGAATCAGAATCAGCCTCACCTTCCATCGGCATCATCTGCACTTAGTGGTCTTAGCAGTCTTTTTGGCCTTCAGAAGAATCGACCAGGTAATGTGTTTCTCATTCCTAAATCTTTGTCTTTAAGTGAATAAAGTAAATAGACGTTCACTCTTTTTGAATCAAATAATAATAATAGACACTAAAATAAAGCCTACACAATTTTACGAGGAACTTATTACTTCAATAACTGCAAGCTTTTATACGAGAAAGTTGTCATGGGCAGTGGTTGCTTAATAACTGTGTGAGACAGTTTTTGTGTGAAAGGAAATGGTTTTTTGTATGTAAGGCTACAAATGTCTATTTGTCAATGACTTTTGAGATGTAAAGAGTTTATGAAACTTCATGCACAATTCAAATGAATATGTGGACGAATTGCATTAATGTATATATATCAAAGTGAAAGTTCTGTTACTGATTTCAATGGGTTATTATTGAAAGTCAAGAGTAACTTGTTAAGGAAGATCACTTTTAGGTATTCACATTTTTTTAAAAATAGCAGACCTATGATAGGATCGCTGATAAAAACGCTTAACTGGAGATAGTGAAGAATACTGTCGCTGAAAGAGATTTTACAGTTTGAAAATTTAAAAAAAATGTAAATAGACACCATATGACTGCTGACACTTTTTTGTACACTGATTTTTGCTTATAATTTTTTTCTGTCTGTCACTATATATCTCTTTCCTAGACAAGCTATATCTCCTACCCCATTATCGTACTATTCATTCATTCATTGCATCTAATCGTTATCATCATCAAGCATTCCATATCATGCCTGCACTCAGTGTTATCGCAAGAAACAAAAATTCTCTCAAAATTGTTTCTCGGTAAAACGATGATGTAAAGAGACCCGTGTTTTACTGAAGTCATGAAATATGACATAAAAAACAAGATTCTCGTGCGTATTTTTCCTCTTTTTTTTCTTTTGCTCTATGATCAGTCACTATCAAAAGGTTCCACTAATTTCCAAATCTCATTAACCATAAACGTGTTACTACTTTTAATGAATGGGTAAAGTGTTCTGGAAGACACGATATCTTTTGAAAATACCCTGCGTCATTGCTCATTTTGGACCAAACTGACAAAAACAATACACCGTTTAAAAAGGCTGGCCATTTCCCTTTTATGATTCAACAAAGAACTTTGTAAATAAAAACAAGACTTTTATAAAACAAGGTAGATATGGGTCCGTATCAAGGAAAATTCAAGTGCAGTTTAAGCCAAATTTCGTGATAATTTTACTTGCCTATAAGAGAAAATTGCATCAACTAGCAATGAACAAGAGTTTAGTCATCTCCAAGAAGTGAAGGATGGATCAATAAAAGGACAAACAATAATAGATGTGAGACTTCAGTAAGGCCAGGACTACAGCATGTTACCACTTATTATTTGTCAATCGAAACCTGAAAATTTCTTTTATTTTCTGATCCCCATGACAGATGAATATACTCTATATATATATATATATATATATATATATATATATATATATATATATATATATATATATATATATATATATATATATATATATATATACTGTACAATAAGAGGTTTCAAATAATGTGCCTCATCTAAAATTACCGGAGTTTAAGTATCAAAGGCAAATCACAAACACAAAGACCTCCATGTGCTATTTTAGGATTAACACTTACATGATTAAGAATAAATTTTCTAAAGAATGAATTGCATTTGTTCAAAATTTCATGTTGAATACCGTTAAATTTTAGTAATTGTAGAGTAACTAAGTTAAAAATTACTTCCATCTCATCCATCCTATCCGTAAGTCCATGAACTGATACTTAGTTTTGTCACTTTTTTCTATTTTAATCATATTTCTTCTTGATAATGTGAGGTCAGCTTGAGCTGTGCAGCAGCGATGAATCAGAAGTTATTATCGGTACAAACTGATTGCTATTCCACGCAGTATCAAGTATCATTGCTATATTATATTAGAATGAACTTACATATGGCCAGTCATTTACAATACAAGTCAACCTTATTTGAGCATTACTGATGAATCATGCAGTGCAGAGGCGCGCTTTTGTCTACACACAAAATGAACAAACTCAAGGTTACTTTATGCTTGTTAAACCTTTACAAGCTAATACTGACACGCCTCGGTTACAGGGGTTTTAACGAAGGTTACATTGACATTCATAAAAACAATAATCAGGCATTTATCCCTTAGACGTATCAAGTTCATATTAATTCTCATTTAGGTTCAAGTTGTGAGCCTAGGTGACTCAACATGCCTGAGGAAAGCGAGTCATTAATCTAATTAAAAAAAATTTTTTTTTTTCCAAAATATTTTCACGTCAATAAAGTTATATACAAATATGAAGGTCAACACATTCAGCAATATTACGCTCGGCATAAAACACTGTCATCTCAGTAACAAGCTTCCTCACGCAAACAAATAAACACAACTGAAATAGTTTTCAGTGGTAGCTGGTTATTTCAGGTTCTGTAAACATTATATATTTGACAAACATATAACGAGAGGTGTTGCCTGATGGATGTAAAACCTTAATACTATGTCTGTAAATGATTGGCTTCCTGCATTTGTTTCAGTTAGGAACATGGTGGGTAATTCCAGGATTTATGTAAGCCTCTCAACCTTGATATTATCAAAATTAGGCAGAATAATTCCCCTTATTTTGTTAAAGAAATAAAAAAAAAATAGTCAGAATACTTCCTCTTAATTTGTAAAAAAAAAAAAATAGGCAGAATAATCCCTCTTAATTTGTAAAAGAAATGAAAAATAGTCAGAATAATTCTAATTAGTAAAAGAAATAAAAAAAATAGTCAGAATAATTCCTCTTGATTTGTAAAAGAAATAAAAAAAAAAGTCAGAATAATTCCTCTTAATTTATTAAGAAATAAAAAATAATCTGAATAAATCCTCTTAATTTGTGAGAAATAAAAAAATAGTCTGAATAATTCCTCGTAATTTGTAAAAGAAATAAAAAAAATAGTTAGAATAATTCCTCTTAATTTGTAAAAGAAATAAATAACTAGACAGAATAATTCCTCTTAATTTGTGAAATAAAAAAAAGTCAGTGTAATTCCTCTTAATTTGTAAAATAAAAAAAAATAGTCTGGACAATTCCTCTTAATTTGTTAAAGAAATAAAAAATAGTCTGAATAATTCCTCTTAATTTGTTAAAGAAATAAAAAAAATAGTCTGAATAATTCCTCTTAATTTGTAAAAGAAATAAAAAAATAGAATAATTCCTCTTAATTTGTAAAATAAAAAAAATATAATCTGAATAATTCCCTTTCATTTGCAAAAGAAATAAAAAAAATAGGCAGAATAATTCCTCTTAATATGTACAAGAAATAAAATAATAGTCAAAACAATTCCTCTTATTTTGTAAAAGAAATCAAAGTCAATCATATTAATAGATGCCTAAAAATCTTTGTCGTGGTCAGCAGAGAGAGGAATCAATCTTATAATTTCGTTCACGTAGGAAAACGCTACTTTTATGCCATGTATAATACGTTAGGGCAGCCGTGTACATATCTGAATACGTGAATGTGTGAGTGTCTGTCTCTCCCTCTCCCCACAGCGAAAGCAACTGCTGCTGATGCCCTTTGTTTAAGAGCCCATTGTGTATTCTCCTCTTCTCCCAAAACACAGTTGTGCCTGTAACAAGACGTGACAAAATATTGGCCACTGTTACGTAACGAAAACTTCATTCTTCTTCTTTCTGATTTTTTTTTGTGATAATCCAGGAACCAGTCCAATTCCACCTTTGCATTAATGTTCTTCCTATTGTCCCTCTTGTCTTATCAACAGGCCTCATAGGTGACCTATTTAAAGGAAGTAAGGAATCTTGTCCAATTTTATATATACATATATTGAGCTAGTAAACAAATAGCTGTTAGTCTGAATGTCCCTTGCATATTTGATACTAATCTATCATTCGCATATTTACAGTTTGTGTTGTTAGAGCAACCAAATTGACATGAGTTTATATATATATCTATATCTATATATACTCTTTCTAACTTCTAACTGCTCTCTATTGTACGTAGAAGCCTTGCTTTTATTTCTCCTCATAAGTTCAAGGAATTCTGGGTATGATTGACGGACAGTAATGCGAAACAGAAATTAAAAGAAAATATGTGTGTATATCTTCATTTGTATATACATATATAAACGATATCTGCATACTTAAATGTATAGTATGTCCCCATCCATACGATATATTATATATACACATATATATATCTATATATATACATATACATATGTGTGTGTGCATATATATATATATATATATATATATATATATATATATATATATATATATATATATATACATATATATATATACATATATATATATATATACATATATATATATATATATATATATATATATATATATATATATAATTATGTATATAACGTATGTATGTGTATTCATACATATCAAATATATGTATATGAACATATATGCATATATTCCTTCGTTTTCATTTCTTTTCTTGATGGATGTCTGACCTACTGCTAGCACTTGAAATCACTGTTTTTTCATTTCTTTAGTTTTGTTCTCTTTCTCTTTGTTTTCGGATTTTTTCTGTTCTCTTTGTGCACTGCATATTCTCCTTTCCTTT
The DNA here is from genome assembly GCF_040412425.1 of Macrobrachium rosenbergii. Taxonomy (NCBI): domain Eukaryota; kingdom Metazoa; phylum Arthropoda; class Malacostraca; order Decapoda; family Palaemonidae; genus Macrobrachium; species Macrobrachium rosenbergii. The sequence goes on from NC_089756.1 coordinate 14,666,227, forward strand.
GCCTTTCTTTCTCTTCCCTTGACTACCAAAAATTTCTGTGCCCGCATTTGGTATATGACAAAAAATCTCTTAGGAATGCTGCTTTTTAAAAATCAGTCATACATACTTTGAAATACATGTGCATATATATGTATATATGTATCATTTGTGAGAGTTGACGTCGGCCTGTGCAGAGTGTATACGCTGAAACATATGAATATGTATGCGCATACATGCTGCCCTGCCCTAAGACTCGCACACATACCGATACAAACCGAATACAGATACATTTGTATATACATATTACATATATACTACACGCAAGTTTTCTTTCTCTATATATATATATATCTGGTAATGGAAATCTATAAGAATCACCACTTTTAGCATCTTCCTCTGCACTCTTTTTTTCTTTTTCTTCACTCTCCCATCATCCTCATCCTCCTCCTCCTCCTCCTCCCACGACCCCCCCCAACAAAAAAATACCCTCCACCTTTTGAGTGAAACGTAGACTCGCAGGTATGTGCAACCAACGCTGCTTCATTCTGTGGAAATGTCCTACCTGTAGATGCATTAAGTAGGTCATTCATTTGAGCATAGTCAGAGGTCCCCCTTCCCCAAAACCTCCTTTTTTTTAACCAAAAAAAAAAAGAAGAAATAGATATTGATGGCTCTTTTATTTACTAATTGTCACTGTTTATTTCAGGAAGACCTCATTAGGGTTTCAGTAGGATTATTTTTGTATCACCTGCTTCCACATATGTAATGATTTGATATTACCAATTAGGTGTAATCGATTATCTCTTTAGTGTAATACTCTCTAGAAATAGGATATGTAGATGATAGTGTTGTTATTAATTGTATATATCTTAAAAACAACGATTTTCAAATCGTGTCATTTTCTCATCTTGACCCATTTCAATGTTCAATACGTCCAGTATCTTTAAGTTTAAGACAGTACTATAATCCATGGGTCTGAAATTGCCTACAATATCTCTATATCTTTTAAATATCTATAAGCTATTTACCACAAATTTTCTCAATATGCAGCAAACCGTCTAGAGTAGTTGACAAACCACTGCAAACGATTAACGATCAATTAACAAACGGGACCTAAAATACTAGTCATCCAACTTGCGACAATATTCAAGACTTAAAAAAAAAAAAAAAAGGCAACAAAGTAGCTCTGCTTTCTAATTGACGATCCTGTGTGTTCCGTGATGTTTGCCCTCCTCTCACGATACCCCCCAAAGAAAACGGAACCTTCCAAATAGATTTGTTCTTATTGATCGAGGATATAAAGCAACGGCTTTATCGCCGACTCCGAGCCTCCCTCGGGAAACGACATTCTTAAATGCGATCCCTTTGAGAAATTTTCATTAATTCTTCCTTTCCCCTCTTTTTTAATCTCCGTCTCTTTGGGCGAAGAGATAGAGGGGAGTTTCTGTATACTTTTCAACATTCAAAATAACCTGAGGTTTCCTAACGGTATATACGTAGAGCTTTCAGTGGTCAAGATGGTGTACTGAATGGACACCCTCCGAAAGGATTAACCGTTCACACTGAAAGTTGAAGAGTAACGAGTACTACTAAAAGTACAAAGATTTAAAAAGATAAATTATCTAAAACTTTAAATAATTGGCGGTGCGTTCAGTACATTACCAAAGGATAAAAACAATACATGCGTATACATAATGGAATTTACCTCCATTACCGTACGCCCATTGTAAAGGAAATGCGATATCATTCAAGCCGTCATCGCTTTACTGTACGTCAAATGATCTTGACTGCGCAAGGAATCACGAGAAATATCACAAATTAAAATTTTTCCACTTTCTATGTAATACATTTATGACGTGTATGTATATACCGGTATGTTTTTTAATGAAAATTTACAGTATATATATATATATATATATATATATATATATATATATATATACATATATATATATATATATAGAATATATGCTGTTTTATTAGGGACAATAGCTAATAATTTAACGATAACTGTATATTTTGGGTATGATATTATATATATATATATATATATATATATATATATATATATATATATATATATATATATATATATATATATATATATATATATATATATATATACAGTATATGTACTATACATATATGTATATATACATATACCTAAAAAAATTTAGTTATAGTTATATATGCATAACATTACACACACACACATATATATATATATATATATATATATATATATATATATATATATATATATATATATATATATATATATATTACACACACACGAGCCTCGATGGCTCAGTCGGTAGAGAAGCGGCCTAGGACTTCGTAGAGGTCCGTGGCGCGGGTTCAAATCCGCAGCCGACTGGTCAGAGAAGGCGAACACTTTGCTATCCGTGTAGATACCCCGGGGATTACGTATGTAATCAACGGATAGGTTTGCTGAAAGCAAATGGGTCTTACAGACTAATACACACATAAACAAAGCCACTCCAACATTTTCTAAAAACA
>NC_089756.1:14673725-14728725 GCF_040412425.1 Macrobrachium rosenbergii
CCTATCAAGGTACAGCGACTATGACAGGTAACACACAGCCAAGAAAAAATTAAGCAAAATACTTGGTTAACATAAGTAAACCGTTGAACTACTCCGCTGAAAATTCTTGGAGCTTTAATTCAAAAAATGAAACAAAAACTTACTATGGCGTAATCCATGGGCGTTACGTTGCATTCTATTCAGGATATATACTAGTAATGGCGTTTGGTCTTCTACATAGGTTAAAACACACAATGCTGCCCTATAGTGTTTCAACCAGTCCTCAGTGGGTAGTCCATTTTAGCTTCTTGCTTTGTAAAAGTGCTACACGATTCATGAATGTACAGCATTAATAATTTCTTCGGAACAGCTTCGTAACAGCGATGCCTTTAAGTCTGACGGTGTGTAGTGGGGGGGGTGACCGCCCACTGGCTGGGTGTCAGCTAGGTATCTTGAACAGTATCTGCACAGCCCTGTAGTGTAGAGTATTGTTCGGTTATTCTAGCATCTGTGTAGGCCCTGTGATGTTCGTCACTCATGGGATCTTCACGTCACCCTTTCGCATACTCTAGGTACACTTCCGAGAGATAAAGATACGATACGTCATCACCGAGCCACGGGTAGTCATTGTAGCAACAGCTTTTTATTTCAACTTTTCAGTGTAACTCAGGTCGTGAATGTTGCAAATCTCAGTTCCCTCGTTGACTTGCATGAAATATTAATGTATCCCGGCGAATCACTCGCTGCACTGTGTGCCTCTAACCAAAAATTACTGCCGTTAACTGTGTACCTGTGGAGAACCAACCCAACCAAAATGTGGCCTAGGGCTAGGCCTATATTTACCTGGTTAAACATGAAGTCATAATCGATGGTTAAACATGAAGACATAATCGATATTTGCGAGCAGCAGAATGCTCATTAAAAACAATGGTAGAACTCCTTACCATATATAACACGGAAAGGCATTACGTCTGCCCATGAGCACATACCACCTTAGCTATGAGGCATGGTTTGGTCTTGGCCTATGCGCTGCCTAAACTAGGCTAGTGTATTTAACAATGCTCAACTGTGTCTCCTTGTATGGTATATTTGCCCTTCACTAGCAAAATGACATAGGTTTTAAAACTCAATTACTAAGTCAAGCTCAACAAGGATGAGTTTAGCCTATATATCCACACTAATGACAAAACCAAAACACTGAATGTGTGCACACTGACTTGTCCACCATTAGACTAAGCTTCGATTCTTGTGCATCAGAGGTTTCCACTTACCCCATTAAAGCACTGGTTTCGTTCTTTTTAGTACGGTCTGGACGTTGTCTTGTTTTTTGGAGAACCGTGAAACAATTAACGCATATTTAACGGCCACACATCACACCGGGATTAACAAGGACACTGCAAATTTGCCAAACACAATCAAATCCACGAGTGAAAGGTCACGGACTCACGAGTATGAAAAGCAGTCGAAGGCAAACGTCTTGTCCACCGTAACCATGCTAAACAAATATAAGGAATACGAAAAGAGCTAAACACTTGCGATCAAATATACTATTACGTATGTAAATAAATTTATATGCTGACGGTATTATTTATAGTATTTATGCCTGAATTTTCGCAGGATTACTAAAATACCTCAAAATTGATTGAAAAGTGGCCTGAAAGTGATGTCGATTGTAATATTTTAGTGTTGCCGGCGGTTTCCCCTCTGTGATTGGGTTTTATCACTTAAATGAGGATGCATTCTCGAGAGAAAGAGAGAGAGAGAGAGAAACCTTGTTTACTAAGGATGAAAGATGTCCGAAGAGCAGATTAAAATATTTTTTCGCGCCAATGTCTTTACATTTCTGTCACCAGACTGAGAGAATGTGGGATGGTCTATTTATTCACTTCCAATGATAGAAAATATAAAGATAAAAAAGAGGAAGGAAGAAAGAAGGAAAGGGGGAGAAAAAGAAAGCAAAAAAAAAAAAACGGAAATCTCAGTAGGAAAATACTGACAGGAAATTAGTTGCTGATGAAGATCCATAGAGACAGATGGGTGTAATTTAGTCACACCACAAATACTGTCTAAACGGCTCCCTGGAGTTTAACCTTTAAAATATCACTCTTTCCCTTTACAGTTCATACACTGACTTTCTCTCTCTCTCTCTCTCTCTCTCTCTCTCTCCGTGTCCCATTTCAGTTAATCGTTGATATGTTCTGGTAAACGCTGTGGAAAACTGGGTGTCTCCTTTTGCAAACATTTTTTTGCGAAAAGACTTCTTTTGATTTATATATACAAATGCAACGAGGATAGAATAGCAGATAGGTCGGCGTGCTAATGAGACGGTTCTTCCCATTTTGTTCAGCTCTGAAGCCACCCATTTTAAGAAACAACCGTTTGCCAAAAATACGGTTAAAAATGTATGTGCGCCCGAACGCACCAGTAACAAATGCATTCAATAAACGTGGAACAATTTTACCAACGCTTTTATAAACTTTTTTTTTTTTAACCCTCGTGGTTTTATGTATTTGTCGGTATAGCGAGTGCTGGTAAAAATATCTCCTACCGTTTCCCATTGTGCCTCAGAAAATACAAAATGCTTTTTACGCGGTAACACAGAATCCGAGAGTAAAGCCGACCATTGCCCGTATGAAGGGGAGGTATGGTGCAATAGGCCGAGGCGCGCTCAAATAGAAAAGGAGAGAGAATTGCTTTACGATTAAAATATCGCAATTAACGTAGTGAAAATTTTGCTATCACCGGCATTGAACAGATGGAATGTTAGATAAATCAAGGAAGTATATACCATCATTAGCATTTAAGAGATTGAAGATTGAAGGACTATTAACAGTATTGAAAACAAGTAATATTCAATTTACAAGAATCACTTAGTCTTATTTTCTGTTCAGAACAATCCAGTATTTTTAAAAGCGTCCGACGTTGTCTTTCCAGAAACTCGCTAACGATTTAATTTCTTAATGATTAATAGACTGACTTTGCCATTGAAAACTGGCGTCACAAAACCCACGGTCAAGAACTCTAGAAATAAATTATTTTACCACATTTTACGAAAGAAATAAACCCAAGTTCACGCCGACTAACCAATGCAGAATGACAACAAACGTCCCATAGCGTCAACTGACGACGATAGACCAAGACCACTCCAAGATGTCCGTCACGTCCCGGAATTCCATTGAAAGCCGTAATTACGTGCCATTCCCGTTACGGGCATCCTGTCTACCGCCGCAGTGTTCCTTGGATGGGCGAGACAGAGATAGACAGAGCCCTCAGCCTTGGGGAAATGCAATGGGATTGACGTCCGCATCAACTGTGACTTACAGAGGGAACCGAGACGAGGTTGGCAGTTGAGGCCTGAGGTCCTTACCAGACTTTGTCTTGCGGAGAACCTCGTCCTGGTTGGTAGCAAGAGTCCAGAGGTCCTCTCCAGATTTATAAAGCTTTTTAACAACTTCCCCTCACTCCCCACACACCAAACACGCTTGGGGGTCCCATTGGAATTAAGAGCCCGTGCTAGCACAAACTTTGAATTAAAAATTAACCGATATAGAACATCTTAGAGACATTGTAAAATGCAGGAATTGCCAACCCTCCCAAATTGTCAATGACGTCACACAACGAGATTAAACGGCCGATGTAATTCGATCGGTTCATTTTTTCGTCCATGCGATTCTAAAAACGGCAAATGCGAAGATTGACAACGAAAAGTGAAGGACAGTTCCCACTGGCCTGTCAAATCTAGCCGATGGCCTCAAACGCTGTCAATGTGACAGGGTATTTTTTTCATTCCACGCTGTGGATACAATACATAGCAATCAAAATGGGTCGATGTTATGACCGGCGAAAGTGATCGCTCGGTGAGCCGGGAAATTTATGACCGTTTTTTTTCTTGTCTTTAATTTTCCTTTTAGGAGAATGTCTGTCCTTTTTTGTCTTTCAAATTTACTAGTGGATGTGCGTGTGCTTTTTAGGGCTTTTAGATTCCTTGTTAGGAAAATGCGTGTCTTTTTATTTTTGTCCAAATTTACTTTCAGGAAAATGACCAAAGTATATATGCACCTTCAGTTTAACCATAATTACTCTTCTTTGGTGACTGTTTCTTTTCTTATGCTGCAAACTCTAGAATTTCTTCCCTGCTTTTGTTTTCCTAGACTTTTATAGTTATTCAACTTTCAAGGGGTAGTCTACAGTTGCCGATAAGGTTAAAGACCCATTTATTCCCATATACTCTCTCTCTCTCTCTCTCTCTCTCTCTCTCTCTCTCTCTCTCTCTCTCTCTCTCTCTTTGTATATATACTTGTTGGCCGTGTGGTTAAAATCGCGTCACTGTAGTCCTGAGTTCTTGTCTTCCGTGGTTCGAGCCCACGAGACGGCGAACCTATTATCAACTAAAAAATTCCCCTTCGGGTAACATGTATGAAAATATATTATTTCCGAGGTAGAGCGAATTGGATATTAAAGGACGTTTTATCGCTTAATGCTTGCATATGAATCGCGGTGATGTGATGAAAATTCATATATAAATATATACATCAGTATATATTATATATATATATATATATATATATATATATATATATATATATATATATATATATATATATCTTCTTCTTCTTTTAACGTGCTTTTTTCCCATTTTTGTATGGGGTAAGCACGATGCCTTCTTTTGAAGGACTTTTTGATTTGGCTTTGGGGTAGACCTGTGGTCTCGACCGGCTGCCCTGCCTGACATCGCTTAGACCCCGGTAGCGTATGTTTCATGTATCATACCCGACCCAACGCCCTTTCTTCCCAGCAGCGAGAAGTTGTGGCGCGGGTAGGGCGAGAGTTCGAGACGTGTGAGATGTTTGTTATGTTTTTTTTTAAGGTATTGTAGTGGCTTTGTTTTGTGTGTGTATTTAGTCTGTAACACCCATTTGCTTTTTAAGCAAACCTATCCGTTGATTACATATATAATCCTGGGATGTCTACACGGATAGCAAAGTGTCTGCCTCTCTGATCAGTCGGCTGCGGATTTGAACCCGCGCCACAGACCTCTACAAAAGTCCAAAGCTGCTGCTGTAACCGACTGAGCCATAGAGGTTCTATATATATATATATATATATATATATATATATATATATATATATATATATATATATATATATAATATACTATATATATATATATAAATATTTATATATACTATATATATATATATATATATATATATATATATATATATATATATATATATATATATATATATATATATATATAGTGATGGCTATGGGTTAAAGGTCAACAACTTCCCTTCACCAGCGAGAGCACAGTTCAGTCCCACGAGGACCCTTTTCCTGAAATTGATATGTTGCCCTGTTGACCTTAGAAGTGAATTAGGTAGCCGGTGTTTGGTCGACTAAAGTGGGTAGCATCCAGGGCAGCAGAGAAGAGCGTGGAGCAAAAGATTTTATTGAACACTTATATTGTACAGAATCAAACAGTAGTTAAAAATCAATAACTGATTGTGTTTGTAAGTGACAGAATGTAGGCATTCTGTCTAATGCGAATTGCAGTATAACCGGCAAGGTTACTAACAGACAGTTTCAATAATATCGTTTAGATGATAAATTCTGTTATATGGAAAAATTAGAGTCAATGACCATCAACTGAGAATTAGTCCAGATTATATATATATATATATATATATATATATATATATATATATATATATATATATATAATTATATATATATATATATAATTACATATATATATATATATATATATATATATATATATATATATATATATATATATATATATATATATATATATATATATATATATATATAGACTTGAGTAATTGTCAACACGGACACACACACACACATATATATATATATATATATATATATATATATATATATATATATATATATATATATATATATATATATATATATATATATATATATATATATATATATATATATATTTATATATATATATATATATATATATATATATATATATATATATATATATATATATCTAACCAATTTACTCTCTCGGTTTTTCCCTAATTTGTTCGATCTAGAGTACAGTACATTCGTTAAGCGGTAATATCGAATACTTATTGTGCAATTTGAAAAAACGCTCCGTCAATCTTACAAAAAATAATTGATTACAATATTGGAAGAATCAATGATGCCCGTCAGTAATGACGTTAATGATGTCCTCATTACCAAGTTGCATTAGCTTCGTTGGCGTAATGCTTCATTACTAACGATACCATTTTAATGCCGCGTTTGGTAACGAAGGGTTTATTTCTAAAGTGAAGAAAGTTCTCATGATGCTGAATCGCCATTAAGGTTGAAAACTCGTATAGTTTATATATATATATATATATATATATATATATATATATATATATATATATATATATATATATATATATATATATATATATATATTTATATATATATATATATATATATATATATATATATATGTAATATATATATATGTATATATACATTATATTTTATATATATATATATATATATATATATATATATATATATATATATATATATATATATATATATATATATATATATATATATACTGTATATATATATATATAAATATACAGGGTGCCCATCAAGTCTCTTTTTACAATTTAATAAATATATTATAAAAACAAATGGGCAGTGAAATGTGTGGAAATTATTACAAAATGAGTGGTAAATATTGAAGATTTTGCCTCTGTTAATACACCTCTATATGGGCACCATTAATTGCACGAAGCACATCAAGACGGTACTCAATTTCTTGACACGTTCGCTGTAGTATAGCCTCATCAGTGGTGGCAGTTGCATCAGTGATCTTTTGCTCGAGATCAGTGATGTCCCATATCTTTGTTTGATACACGATATCTTTCACATAACCCCATAGAAAGTCCATGGGAATGATATCTGGTGAACGAGGTGGTCAGGGAATTGGGTCAACCCTTCCAATCCACCAGTTTGGAAATATTTGATTCAGTAACCCACGAACAAGCAGTCCCCATTGTGGTGGTGCACCATCTTGCTGGAAAATGATGGTTGGTTGGTCATCTAGTTGTGGTGCCACACATTCAGTGAAAAGGTCAAGGTAAACATCTGCAGTAACTGTTGTTTTGTTGAAAAAAAAAATGGTCCAATGATTCAATTACACATGATCCCACACCATACATTCGCCTTTGGACTATGTTGGTGAAGTTCCCTAGTCACATAGGGATGTTATGATCCCCAGATTCTCACATTATGTGTGTTCGGTTTCCCTGCAACATGAAAGGTTGCCTCATCACTAAAACAAACTTGGTTGAGTAATGTTTCATCCTCAGAAATTCGTTCCAGCTTGTTAACTGCAAACTCTTTTTGTCTTGGTTTATCATTTGGCTCGAGTGCCTGTACGAGTTGCACTTTGTAAGCGTACACTCGCAAGTTCTTGTGTAGGACTTCGTGCACTGTTGAACGTTGTAGCTGTAAGTGTCTGGCAGCAGTACGCATGGACTTTGTAGGAGAACGATCAAAGGCTTGTCTTACATGATTGATGTTTTCCTCAGATGTTCTTGGTCGTCCACTCCTCCCTGTATCCAACACTGTTCATGTCTCCATACATTTCTTGTGCCATGCACAAATTGACGGACTTGACGGTGGATCACTTAGTTCTGTAGTTTCGATGAAACTGCATATCCGATTTTGTTTCAATAAACCATGACACACATTGTGCTTTTTATTGAGGAGTAGCCATTTTTTAGGGGTTCGTTTAACAGTACCTCTTTCATCAACAGGGTACCTGAAAGACACAAATGCAATGTGATTAAAAACTTTGATAACTACTGAGTACATAGAACAAATCTGATTAAGATATCTCATCAATGGCTTTTATAATATATTTTTTAAATTGTAAAAAGACTGTAAGGACACTCCAGGCATATATATATATATATATATATATATATATATATATATATATATATATATATATATATATATACATATACATATACATTGTATTATATATATTGTATATATAAATATATACATACATATAGCCTATATATATATATATATATATATATATATATATATATATATATATGTGTGTGTGTGTATGTATATGTATATATGGATACACCAGCAGGGAAGCGCCATCTGCATATCAGTAAGGACACCAAGGCCTTGGTGTCCTTACTGATATGTATATATGTATATATATACATACATACTGTGTATATATATATATATATATATATATATATATATATATATATATATATATATATATATATATATAATCTTTTTCATCGAGAGGCTCGGAGGTCGTAAAAAAATACAAAGACGTGTATTTGGAAGGCTGTATGTGGCGTAACGCAGATCAAACAATCATCACTGTACAAGTCAGTTAAGTGTTCAGATCACCTGGAAACCCTGAATTTGATTCTTATAGTTTTCCTCTGATTGTTAAGTGTATCTTGTCAGCTACTTGTGCGTCAGTCCTAGTCTGTGTCTTATGAGATCTATGTTCAACTTGTTCTTGAGAACACGTATTCATAGCTGCTAAGTGATTTCATTCCCTCAGAGTGATCATAAATCATAATATGTCAAGACAGTTTTGGAAAGATCTGAAATTCTCTTCTTTATTTATCCGCCCAGAACTTCCCCGTTATTTTAAGATATAACTAATTTTCCTGTCAACCAGAAGGAGATGGCGCCAGTCAACAACACCAACAGAATCAACAACAGCAACAACAGCAGCATCAACAACAACATGGCTTCCAGCAGATGAACCAGCAACAAAACCTCCAACAACAACAGATGCTTCAACAACAACAGCAGCAGCAGCAGCAGCAGACGCAACAACAGCAAATGAACATGCAGCAACAACAACAGCAACCCTTCCAACAGACGATGCAGGCAGGTCTGCAGACTCAAGTCACACAAAACCTCCAACAACAAAACTACACACAACAGCAGGCACTCCAACAACAAAATCTGCAACAACAAAACTTGCAACAACAAAACCTGCAACAGAACTTCCAACACCAGCAACAGAACCTCCAACAACAACAGCTGCTGCAGCAACAGCAGAACTTGCAACAGCAACAGCAGACACTACAGCATCAGCAGAACCTACAGCTTCAGCAGCAGCAGGACTTGCAGCAGCAGATGCAGAAGCAGCTGATACAGCAGCAGCAGAAGACCCGGATGATGGGCGTCAAAGGGGATCAGTATTCTTCGGCCTACACGGGCATCTCGCCCCCCTCCCGGCCGCTCTCCAGGGAGGACCTATACGGGCAGCAGCATATGGGTCTGCCCGATGGCACGCTGCAGGGCCCTGGTATGCCGCAACAGAGGTGAGATTTGCTTCTCTGATATTTTAGTTGATATATTGATATTTACATGCTGTTTCCACTCATGTTTTACTGTAAGGTAGTTTTTTTTATTTAAGTTCAAATATCAATATTTACTTGTTTCCACTTGTGTTTTACTGTAGTTTTGTCATTTAAGTTCAAGTATCAATATTTACTTGCTTCCACTTGTGTTATATTGTAATTTCTCATTTAAGTTCATAAATCAATGTTTACTTGTTTCCACTTGTGTTTTACTGTAGTTTTCTCATCTAAGTGTGTTTGTCTATCAAGTTAATACCCTGATTTACTTGCTCAGTATGAATGCATGCATATGTTAAATAATAATAAGAACTGAAATAATGTAATCGCTTTGCAGAAAGACCACGAAAACGTGGGAAATGAAATATGCAAAAAACTATATACATATCAGTTAGTTACGAGTTATAAATATCACTAGTTAATGGCCATATTTCCTGCAGAAGTGGTAATACAACAAACACTTTGAAAAGAATAATGACATATAGTCCAGCCCTGAACACAGCTCTTTTAACCTCTAAAGGAAAAAAAAGAAACATATGTATAACCCCTTTATCAAATGGAGAAGTCGCGCTGTGCATCACTTAACTGGCATGGCAACAGTTAGATTATCTTTTAAGTCTTACATATTTTTCTTATTAATATTGTTATCAGACTAGTAAAGTCTAAACAGGTGTTATACTAAAGAAATATATTTTTCAGACTCCAGTCAAACCAGTCTGCTGGTATGCATGTGTATCATGTGCCTCTGGTACATGGGAAATGTATCATTTATAATAATTTTAAGACTTTGTTGATACCAAATCCCTGGTATACATCAGACTTCTGTGCTTTTTATGCAAGCAAGTCACATTTTGTATACTGTCATGATAGAAAGTTGCTGGTATGCATCAGATTCATAATATATATATATATATATATATATATATATATATATATATATATATATATATATAATATAGATAGATAGATAGACAGATATAGATATATATATGTAGATATATATTTTTATATATATATGTATATATATATATATATATATATATATATATATATATATATATATATATATATATATATATATATATATATATATAGACTTTAGTAAAACAATCAGGTAGCATGCTTCAGACTTGATATCACGCAAGCAAAGTAGATCCATCTCAGACTTTATGAATACTAAACTGCTTGTATACATAAGAATTATGTATATTGTATATTTTTCCTTTATTATTTAAATTTTTCTCTCTCTCAACCCAGGCCTGCGCCCCTCTCACCCACGGAAATGCGAGGAGGCGTTATGGTGACCACTTCGGGCATCGTGAAATCCCTCGACCGCCCCAGACAAACGACGGTAAGTGCCCACTCCTCTCCCCTTCTCGGGGTCATCCCGGGTCAAATTTGACCTACAAAAGGGCTCCTCCGAACTCTCCTCTCTTAGTGTCATCTGTATCGTAACTCCTCTTTCACTGACTGCATGACTTGAATTTCTCCAGTCTGTCAGTTCAGAATATTTTTTTTGTTTTTGTTTTGTTAACTGACGATCTTTGACTCTGCTCTGAAATCTTGGTTCTTTCCCTACAGGTCTCTCATTCTGTGTGTGGTTGTGTGAAATGTTGTGGGAAGGCGATGGTATTGACACTACTGGATGTTAAGATGGGAACATACAGATTACACTTAATATATAATGATTTTACACAATGAAATTCCGATAGTATAATGCGTGTGCGTGTGCATCAAAGATGTCCAAGTATCTATCTATCTATCGTCTATCTACTTATATGTATATATATATACATATATATATACTGTATATATACTTAAGGATTGAGTAAATGATTATATATATATATATATATATATATATATATATATATATATATATATATATATATATATATATATATATATATATATATATATATCCGCAAAAATATTATGCCACAAACATCGTTTACTGCCGAATCGATACCAACGTATACTTCCCTTGGGGGCTCAGTGGTCAAAAGTCACTGTACTTTGTTATCTCTAAACCAGGCGGTGGTTCGAATCCCACTGGTGACGAAGCACTTGTCAGTCATAATTCCCCTTGGAAGCAATTTATGGTGAACTGATATTAAACGATGTTTGTGGCTGTTCATATATATATATATATATATATATATATATATATATATATATATATATATATATATATATACATACTGTATATGTATTATATTTATATAAATATGTAAAAATAATATATATACATGCTGTATATATATATAATATATATATATATATATATATATATATATATATATAATATATATATATATATATATATATATATATATATATATAATATATATATATATATATATATATATATATATATATATATATATATATATATATATATACACACACATACACACATACATACATATATTTGCATTTATGCAACACTGTAATACGTTCTCTACGGGTAGTAGTATATACAGAATAAGACTTCACACTTACTTGATATTCTGAATAAGTTTGCTCAGCCTGAGTAAGGGAGTCCTATAGAAAGTTGCTATTCTGTCTCTTTGTCATCTTACCCAAACACAAACATTTCTACAAAGTTTTAAACGCCAGTTTTCCGTTATAAGAAATCAAATTTCATATTTATTTTTCAAGATATTTTGACATATCTTACCTTTCTCTTTAGTTAACTTACGCTTCATAAGTAAACTTATGCTTGAAGAGATCATTTGTGGCCATAAATTTCGGGAACACTTTGGCGTTTTCGGTAATCGGCCACTTGCCCTGGAGATTTGAAAAGCAACCATTCACACGGCGATAGCTTCCATTGCATCTTGAAATATATTAAAACAAATAAGAAAAGGAATTATTCACTCAGCGATAGCTTCCATCGCATCTTGAAATATATAAAAAAAAATAAGAAAAGGAATTATTCACTCAGCGATAGCTTCCATCGCATCTTGAAATATATTAAAACAAATAAGAAAAGGAATCATTCACACGGCGATAACTTCCATCGCATCTTGAAATATATTATAACAAATAAGAAAAGGAATCGTTCACACGGCAATAACTTTCAAGGCATCTTGAAATATATTAAAACAAATAAGAAAAGGAGTCTTTCACATGGCAATAATTATCATGGCATCTTGAAATATATTGAAACAAATAAGAAAAGGAATCATTTACACGTCGATAACTCCCATCGCATCTTGAAATTAAACAAATAAGAAAAGGAATAATTCACACGGCGATAACTTTCATGACATCTTGAAATATATTAAAACAAATAAGAAAAGTAATAATTCACACGTCGATAACTTCCATTGCATCTTGAAATATATTAAAACAAATAAGAAAAAGAATCGTTCACATGGCGGTAACCTTCATGGCATCTTAAAATATATTAAAACAAATAAGAAAAGGAATCATTCACATGGCGGTAACTTTCATCGCAGCATGAATAGTTTAAAACAAGTAAAAAAAGTAATCATTCACCCGGCGATATCTTTCATGGCATCATAAAATATATAAAAAAAATAAGAAAAGTCATTATTCACAGGGCGATAACTTTCATCGGATCATAGAATATATTCATACAAATAGAGTAATCACTCACACAGCGATAACTTTCATTGCATCATAGAATATATTAAAGAAATTAGAAAATTAATCATTCACACGGCAACAATTTCATCCAAACGTAAGATATATTAAAACAGAGAAGAAAAGCAATCAGTCATAGGGCGATAACTTTCATCACATCAAAAAATATATTCAAACAAATAAGAAGAGTAATCATTCACACAGCGATGACTTTCATTACGTCATAAAAGATATTGTAACAATATCGGAAACCCAACCAGCAGAGAACTAAATCAGATGAATGGAACATTTGAATCGGCCTGTGAGATAAAAGCGCCATTTATCTGATACGAAAAATCAACAGAAGAATCTCTTCTATTTTCTAAGCCTTTTTTACAGCTTGTTAATTACCCCTTAACTATATAAACAGACATTTTTGCATACGCGTATCAGTCACACAATGTAGATAAATATAAATAAATAAGGAATATTATATACACACATATATATATATATATATATTCATTATTTATTTATATATATGTGTGTGTGTGTTTGTGTGTATACATGTGGACACACACACAGACACAGACACACACACACACACATATATATATATATATATATATATATATATATATATATATATATATATATATATATATATATATATATATATATATATACACATAATATTTTGCCAATCTCGAGCGCGAAATTCTCCAGAAAGGCGCCAATAGCCCAAGTGACACTTCAGATCCCGTGTGACCCTCCACAGCTTGCATCTCGTCCTTAAGTGGAAGTATTCCGCCGAATCGGCGGATTCCTTTGGATATAAAAGGCTGTGATGAGGCGGCTCTAAAGGATTTTAAATTGAATGTCAGGAAGGAGCAAGGTTTTGGGGGTGGGGGTGGCTGGGAAATTGAGAATTCAAAACAAAATTTAAATTGATATTGATCATCTCACAGCGGCAGAATCAGACAAAAATACGAGAGCGTGCTTAAAGAAACTTCAGATAAGTCGAGTTATCGAGAATGGGGCTTGGGATGGGGGGGGAAGAAAAATTGAGCATTATTCATAATAAAATTGAAGTTAATATCGATCATTTCACAGCGGCAGAATCAGACAAAAATACAATAGCGTGTTTAAAGAAACTTCAAATAAGTCAATTTATCGAGAAAAGTTGAGTTATGGAGAACAGGGTGTGTTTTTTTTATTTTTATTTTTGTTGGTGGAGTCCGCTTTTAGTCTGTTTTTGACAGCCTCCGAGCGAGGGATGTCTGACGGATTTTGTGTTGCCGTGCATCCATGTGTAAATCCGTTGACGTGCGCATACTTCCTTTTGATCGAAACCGCAAGTTAATCATTATTATGATTGTCTTTTTTGAATTAGGGATGTAATGGTCTCCCAGGTTACTATTTTTTTTTATATTTCTTTTTCTGTTATTTTGACGGACCCAATCATAACCTCGCTCTGTCTCATTCATACGTATATATTGTGTTTGTGTGTGTATATATATATATGGGTGTATTATATATACATATACATATATATATATATATATATATATATATATATATATATATATATATATATATATATATATATATATATATATATATAATGATGCGTGCCTTTTATACATTTAATGGGTGACTGACAATACCGAACAAACAATAATCATGGATAATAATAGATTGCATTACTAAAATCTGGGCATATCCGGTGGCCTTTGAGAAGTACTGCGTAGAGTGAAATTTATATGAAGCAATACTACTGCAACAATTCTTTTTTTGTAAACTGATGTTCTGAAAACGAGGTGAACCTGAGTGCTGTGAAACTGTAACGGGAAGAACTGAATTGAACGCGGTGTAGTTGATTCATTGGCTTTTAAAAAACGCGAAATGATTTTAAGCATATTCGTCTAAATGCTACGGAACACTGTAGTTCTAAAATCACCTTTTGAACAGTATTGAGCTTCGGGACAGTTATCTCAGTATTGCGCAAACTTTTGATAAATGTGCATAATGCAGTTTAAACGTACTGCATCGCAACTTGAGCCAAACTTTAACTGATTGCTTTCGGGTGTAGGGAAGCGAAAATCTTTCCTAGTTCCATTAATTATTTAGCACATCATAATGGGTCTTCTTGTACGCCACTGAATCATTTCACCAATTTAAAATTAATTTTCTTTAATAAAAAAAAGTACCTGAGTTAAATAAAGTGAGAATTTTAGTCAAATTTCGCTGACATATCCAAGACCTCAAATCAGTTCATTTTGCGCTTCACCTGGTGCACTGTAGGCATTGCCAAAGGTTGCTTACAGCGTTACTTAGGCATCTAGTTGTAGCCACTTTTTAGCCTTTTATTTGCCTCCATTCGTACTTCTTTTATTCAGTCTTGCCGCCCAACCTCTCTGTTTATTACCTCTTATTGCATCTGTTGGTTTTTCTCCCAGTTCCAAATTCAGATAATTTCACTTCATCTGTTTTATTTTCACGATCCCTCTATCTTGCTGTCCAACCACTCTAACTCCTCTTATAAATATAAGTAAAAACAGAACCTTCGAGCCAGCGTTGTGAGAGCTGACATTTAGCTCAGTGTTGTGGTAAAACTATTTTATAATAATAATAATAATAATAATAATAATAATAATAATAATAATAATAATAATAATAATAATAATAATAATAATAATAATTTAGTTCTGAATGGCCAAAAGTGCTCCAGTGCTTGGCTTGACAGCCTAAAAATTTCATGAAATTGGAATGCTAAAAAAATTACTCTAGTTAGGTATGATATAAATTACGCGTAAACAGACGCATACCTCTTCCCGTCTGCTAGTCCAGTGTCCCAGAATGCACCATGAATTCATATATCATTCACAGACTTACAAATACTTAGTTCAAAATCTTGAGCAATACGAGTGGAATCCCATCACTGATAATTCAGTAACCTTTTATTTGACCTTTCCCCTCATTACTGGATTGCATTAACATTTTCATCTCTAAAATTCCGAACACTAATTATTGTTCACGTTTAACTGAATGTTGATTAGGCTTGGGGTCGTTTAAAATGTATGACATTTTGTATTACCTGCTGCTCTAATCGTGTTATTGAGTTGTAGGCAAACTGAATCTACACTACGATTCTCTCTCTCACACACACACACACACACACACACACACACACACACACATATATATATATATATATATATATATATATATATATATATATATATATATATATATATATATATATATATATATATATATATATATATATATATATATATATATATATATATATATATATATATACAGTACAAATTATATTGTAGCAAAGGCATGAGTAAGAGGCTGAGTCTATAAACTTATTGTGTTTAAGGCAACAAACGGACGGGTCAAGAGCTCTTGCGAGCGGAATCATAGTGCCTGACATGAGGCGAACAAAATTGAGATTGACATACATTCAGCTGTGTTTGAGAATGGAAAATGGTACATAATTTTATATACAAGTTACGAACAGAGTTCTGATATAAAATATAGCTGGAAAGCTGACATTGTATTGCTTCCAGTTGGAATGATGCATTTGGCGTGACATGATTATGGATAATAGCATACCTTAAAAAGAGTGTATGCCGTCAGCTGTGTTTCTTGTACACGTACCTGGCGTGCACGTCAGGAGATGTTCGCTGTGAGGAGTGGATGCCCGCAGGGTATGAGTTTGGGTGGCCAGGTAAGATGGACGATTGTGTAGGTCCATGTGGAACCCTACAGGACTCCCCCCTCAGAGAGGCCTATGGTTGTAGGTCGGTGTCTGGGAGGTATGTTGGTTTAAGTCGATCATGGAAACCCAGACGGTTCTGCTGTCAACCTCTTATCTGGTAGGCTATGTCTCTTCTTTGGATGATTCGGTATGGTCCCGAGTAGACTAGGGAGAGGGGGACCTCTGTGTGCATCCACTCATATGACAGAGTATTTCACATTCTGCAGCTTGTTGGGGACATACAAATTTTTGGTCATGTTGTAGGTTGTCTTGGCCATCTTTATCCTTTCTATTGCTTTATGGATGTCGGATGGGGATGTCGGGCTTGTTGGATATTGAAAGATGTCTGCCAACAAAGTTAATTCTTGTCTGTACAGGGCTTCTGCTGGAGATGCAGTGAATGCTCCATGCGGTGACGTTCTCAGGCCTGGTAGGACCCAAGGCAACTCTTTTCACCAGTTCCCGCCTTGACGTCTGACGGTGATGGATGCTTTCAATGATCGGTGTAGCCTTTCGATGACGCCGTTGGCTACTGGGTTGTAGGCCGTCATGTGTACTATCTTTGTCCCCAAACTGTCTGCGAGGGCATGCCTTAAACTGGATGTGAAGTTGACCCCCCTATCGCTTGTGATGACTTATGGAACTCCGTGTCTGCTAACCCATCCTATGAGAGCTTTCACACAGCTCTCTGCTGTCTGTTGCCGTACTGGTATTGCTTCTGGCCACCTGGTATTTATGTCGATAATGGTGAACAGGTATCTGTACCCCTTGGAGACGGATAGAGGGCCCAATATGTCAATGTGGATGTGTGCAAGATTGCGGTGTGTTGTGTAGAACTCTCCTATTCCACTTGCTACGTGCCTCGTTACTTTTGACATCTGACACAGAAGGCATTCTCTCATCCACTTTTTTATGCTGATTTTCATTCCCCACCAGATGTACCATTCTGCTACAATTCTGGCAGTTGTTTGGCCTGATGGGTGAGACAGGTTGTGTGCGAGGTTGAAAGCCTTCCTTCTGAGACCTGCTGAAAGGTAGGGGTGAGGGCATCTGGTACTTGTTTCTGTTGTTGATAGGTCACTCCATGTGAGGGTGGGGTTGTCTCGCTGCAGTCTTTGTAGTCCACATCATCTTTTTGCGCCTCTGCTATTTCATGATAGGCTATCCTGATCTGAATGGTGTTAGCGCAGTTTCTTGATAGTGCGTCGGCCATGGTGTTCGAAGTCCCCTTCAATTACTTGATGGTGCAGGAGTGTTCTGCTATTGCAGACAGGTGACGCTGCTGCCATGCAGACCATGTGTCTGTGGTTTTTGTGGAGGCATGTACCAGGGGTTGGTGGTCCATTTGTATGACAAATTGCCATCTTTCTTTTTTGACGTCTTTTAGGTGTTGCTTGAGGTTGCGGGTAAATACCAGGATGCTGTCGACGTAGACAATGCATAATGGAAGATTGCCCAGAAGCTCGTCCATTAGTCTTGAGAAGGTTGCCCCCGCGTTCTGAAGGCCGAAGCAGCTGTAACTGAACATGTAGGTGCCAAAGGGGCTGATAATTGCTATCTTCTCTATGTCTGTGTCCGCCTCCCTTGTATCTTGAGTGGTGCTCCATTAGCGCTGGATATGTGGATGTTGGTGGGTGGGCTGGGGTTGAGTCGTTTGTGTGGGTTGGCTGGCATGAATGATTTGCATGCCCCCATGTCGACGAGGAATTCTGTGTTTAACCTTCCATCCTTTATGAAGAAGCATGTTGAACCTTTGTGTTCATACCTGGAAAAAAGACAGCAGTAAGCAAGTGCAGCTTCTCTTACGAAGCAGCTGGTCTGCTCACCTCTGATGTTTAGTTGTTTGGGTCGTGGATGCAACCCTCTTGCATGTTTTTGAAAACAGGCAGCCTTTGTCACATTTGCAGACTGTTTTTCCAAATCTCCAATGGAAGAAGCACATTCCCTCTGGTGGTTTGTCTTTCTTCTGTCTGGTTTGGGGGTGGCTGAGTGGGCTCTGTCTTGTGGACCATGTGTACTGTGTCGATCAATTTTAGGAATTCTCTGATGGGTATGGTGGAGGTGTTGGGCATGGCCGCCACTGTTTGGGGGCAGTTTTGTGAGAAGGACCTCTCTCACAAGGTCCAGGGTTGACTTGGGTTGGCTGTCTGCGGTGGGTAGTATTATCAGCCGCCGCAATTGCTTGTAGACATGCGATGGCTGCTCATCTCCTATGGCTGCCCCCACATTGTCCAGGAATTTCTTGGCTCTTAGGGCGGGTGGCATGCTGAAGGATGACTTCAGCTGATCCTTCAGTGATTCGTAGGTGATGGGTTTGAAGTTTTGCGAGCCATCCTGTGATTTGCTCGAAAACATCGTCTGGCAGGAAGTCAGAACTCGAGGGCAGCATCTGCTTTGTGTGCTGAAGAAGTAATTTTCTTTGATCAGAAGATTGTCTCTGCCCTGAAGAACCAAGCTTCTGGGTAGTGGGGTGTGAATGGGGGCCGATGTATGGAGGCGGCTGCAACAGTGTCGCTGGAGAGACTGGCATTGTTGGGGCTGGCTGGGCTGGTCATATCCATGGTCACCAATGAAGCAAAGGCATAAGAGTCTGAGTCTACAGACTTACTACTTTATTCAAGACAACAAACAGACAGGTCATGAGCTCTTGTGAGAGGAAACGTTGTGCCTGACACGAGGCGAACAAAATAGGGGTTAACATACATTCAACTGTGTTTGTTGGAGAATGGAAAATGGTACATAATTCTATATACAAGTTACAGACAGAGCTATGATAGATACAGCTGGAAAGCTGACATTGTATTGCTTCCAGTAGGAATGATTCATTTGACGTGACATGATTATGGGCGATAGTATACATTAAAAAGAGTGTATGCCATCGGCTGTGTTTCTTGTACACATTTACCTGGCCTGCTTGTCATGAGATGTTCGCTGTGAGGAGTGGATACCCGTAGGGTATGAGTTTGGGCAGCCAGGTAAGATGGACGGTCGTGTAGGTCCATGTGGCACCCTACAACATATATTATACAGTATATGCACTGGCACTCACACACACAAAGAACTCTCGCTTGAGTCTGAGGCTGGACTTCTATAATTCTCTCTCTCTCTCTCTCTCTCTCTCTCTCTCTCTCTCTCTCTCTCTCTCTCCAAATAAATCATTCAATTCCTTCATGGGAAAAATGAAGAATTATGCTCGAGAAAGCTTTTCGGAAATATTTTTGCTCCAGTTTAATCGAAAACAGTATAATTATTCCATAAATAATCTCTCATTGAGCAAGCATCAGCGTTCACGAGCTCGGAATTTATTAAAACTGACACACAAGAGGCAAAGAAAGGATTATCAATGAAAATAATATAGTAGTAATAGTAATGACAATTAGTGTGACACGTCATTTCATGTTTCATTTCGAGACTAAGGTGATCAAAGTTATGCTGTAAAGCACTTTAGAATGGAAATGTTTATAACAATAAGATATTGAACTCCAATGTTCGTATATATAGCTTTATATTAGGGACTATCCCATTTAACTGGACTGTATTCCAACATGACAACATGGCTGCCAGGCAATGAGCACGCACATAAATATGTAAAGGAAAGTGTCGGTTACATTAGTGTAATTGTGTGTGTGTATGTATATATATATATATATATATATATATATATATATATATATATATATATATATATATATATATATATATATATATATATATATATATAATATATAAATGTGTGTGTGTGTTAAAGCATTTAATCAATTGCTTGCAATGCATACCCGTATCCGCGCGTTCGTATATATCAAACCATTATTGCAAAACACATCAAAACAACGAACAATATTAAATCAAAAGAATTTCTAAGGATACTCGAGCTACCTCACTTAGGGGATAAGGTCATTAAACACAGGGAGGAGCTCTCTAATCTCTAATCTCTGGGAACTCACAATTCTCCTTCTGTCGGGGCGCGAAGTCCTAATTTGATCCTTTGTGGGTTCAGAGGGAGATCCTTTTTTCTCGGGATTGGATCCAAATCCCACAAAAATGCAGTGAGCATGAACCATCATTTGGACCCAGTGATTGATCTAAGGGACTCGAGTGAGAAAGTCTCTCTCTCTCTCTCTCTCTCTCTCTCTCTCTGTGTGTTTCTTCTTGAATCATAAGCCATCTCTGTAGGTGAAGGAAGAGCCTAATACTGGGGAAGCGTTTTCACTGGGTATCATCCATGATTCAGAGGTTGAATCGTGCGTGTGGCAATATTCGTCGTCTTGTCTTTCCATCGATACACACACACACACACACACACACACACACACACACACACACACACATATATATATATATATATATATATATATATATATATATATATATACATATACATATGTATATATATGTGTATATACATATGTATGTACCTGTATATGTATGTGTGCGTGTGTGTGTGTGTGTGTGGTTCTGTATGTGTTCGTTCATTTACGTATGTGTGTGTTAGTAGAAGTGTAGCATTTGGTATACAACCATTTTAACTCTGCTGGTCCCATTCACCAGATCTTTATACTGTCTTGGCGACAGTGACGTCTTACTTTTCCGGTTCATAATTTCTTTGGAAGCATTTTTCATTGGAAGCCTTGAAATTTGAAATGAAGCCAATGAAGACATTCCTCCTCTGGGGTGGGATTCCACTGTCTTGCTGGTGCCCAGGATTGGCTTGGACTTCAGTTGCTCGACCCCTAAATGGAATTGGAATTTCTCCTTTCATTTCCTTGTAAAATTCCAGGCATTCAGTGGAAAGCAAATTAAAATGCACCGGAAAATTGAGAAGTTAATAGATCATTGTAGGAATTACGATACGATTAGATTGATATATATTTTTATTGTTCCCTGATTTTTGGTTAAATAATAATAATAATAATAATAATAATAATAATAATAATAATAATAATAATAATAATAATAATAGTAATAATAATAATAATGAAACAAGATGACTATGTAACGAGGCTACAATATGGAGAATTAAAAGCCACAGTAGCGTTAAAAATATTTATGTACAAAGTTTTTAACTTTGTACATAAATATTTTTAACACAACCGTGGCTTTTAATTCCCAATAATAATAATAATAATAATAATAATAATAATAATAATAATAATAATAATAATAATAATAATAATAATAATAATAACAGTGTAATTAAATATAAAAGTGAAATGAAAACACTGCCTCTACAGTATTTTGTAGTAGAAAGGACATATGATAAAAAAATTTTTAATCACTGCTGAGACCTGAAACCGTAAACTCGTTAACATTTCGAAAATTAATGCAATGTCTGCACCTTTGGAACTGAAGTAGAGCATATCTGTTCACATGACCTGTCATTTCATAATTGGTGTTGTTGCGTGTGAATGCTACACTGCCAGCCACTTTCATCTCTGGAATGAATACCCCTCCTTTAAAGCTATCCCGTAGGGGGTTAGTGGCGTCTGTGCACCTCAGGCGGTGCACTGTAGGCATCACTTAAGGTTCTTTGAAGCGTCCCTTCGGCCCCTAGCTGCAACTCCTTTCATTCCTTTTACTGTACCTCCATTCATATTCTCTCTCTCCCTCCTTGCCATCCACCCTCTCCCACTAACACTTATTTCATATTGCAGCTGCGAAAGTTTTCCTCCTGTTATGCCTTCCAAGCCTTTATGCTCTCAGTTTCCCTTTCAGCGCTGAACGACCTCACAGGTCCCACTGCTTGGCCTTTGACCTAGATTCCAAAGTCCATTCCTTTAAAGCTGAAAACTGTCTTCAAATACGATCCCCAGTCCTTCCTAAGTAAAGGTCGATCTTCAATTTGAAAACAAAAGACTTCGGTGTCTGTATTGAAAGTCTGGTGTTTGGGATTCTCACACGAATAAGGCTCAATTCTTGTTTACTTTTAGATGTGAATATTTGTGTCTAGAAGAAGAATGAAAGAATCTTGTCTTGTTTAGAATAGAAGACAATGCGTATGAATGCTGTGCCGCTCATTGTGTTTTACAAATTCGTGCTTTATTTCCAAGGATTATTTAATTTTGGTTCATAATTAAGCGATTTTTCGTGATTTTTTTTATGGTATCGGGGGCCCATTTCCGTCCTTGATGTTTTGCAGTTTTATTTTTGTTATAGCCTCTAATTATAGTAGCAGTTTATCTTTCAGGAAAGATGGGGTATTAGTTGTTTCCCCTAACAATTATGATTTTTGTTAAAAATTTTAGAAATTTTATTTACACCAGAGAAGAAATATTTGCGTCACAAGCACATTACAAACACGAGAAAAGAAAATAGCAGATAACGTTCTCTACACAGCTCACAAATTTTTAATAAAGGAAGAAACTCTCAAAATATACTGTGCTCCTTGGTCTTGGTCCAATAGTTGACAGAGAATCTCTAGAGTTGCATGTCAGTCTCGCCTGTTCACCTCCGAAATGAGAAAATCATCTTTTGAATTTGGCATTACTGCACACACGGCTATGTTTGGTGTCTAAGTTGCTATGAAGGCTGACATAGTGTACAGAATTTTTGCATTTTCCATCAAAATGCTGCTTTCATTTTTATCAGGAGTGCTCTAGACCTAGATTCTCCCCTCCCCCACTTTTGTTTTTTTGGCAATGTAGGTATGGCCATGATAGTGCCTGCGTCGAGGTGTTCTTTCATATCTTCGACTTGAATCCTATGCACAGCTGATTGAAAGGGGCACCCATTCATATTTTTTACCACGTCACACTCACTGTATGAAATTCCGTTTCGTCTGCATGGATTTTCATTCTATTCTTATCCGCTTGTCAATGAGGAACATCCATTTATCACTCTTGAAATCTTTTTGAGCACTTATGCCGACTATGCAAGAAGAGAAATATCTGTATATTTGCCACTTAACGAATCACACTGAACACTTGCGATCTAACACGAAGACCAGGGCAATAATAGATCCTTTGGATTCTCTTTGTCTCTCCTGTAGGATGTCAGAGGACCAACTGCGGCGGCGGCGGCGCAGGGAGCTGGAGTCCAGGGCCAGCAAGGGCAGAGTAAAAGCTCCATAAGTGGGATGCTGTCCGACTTCACGAGAGCTCTAGGTGAAGATCCCTCTGGATGCTCTTCGTTTCTCTCTCTCTCTCTCTCTCTCTCTCTCTCTCTCTCTCTCTCTCTCTCTCTCTCTCTCTCTCATTCAATAGATTTTATCTTCTTTCATAAGAATATTAATTAGTAATCTCAATTGCATATTAATGATACTCTATGGTACTTCTGGAACTTAGACACTTATGCAGTCATTTATATATTTTTACTACTTGTTTAATTCTATCCATTATCAGAGTAAAAATAGCATTTAGACCACCTAACAAAGAACTCCCACCTGCAGGTCTTGGCGGCAACTCCCCCAAAGACGAGCAAAAGGGTCAGATAGGTGCCACCCTCCAACAGCAGCAGCAACAACAGCAGCAACAGCTGTCACAATCTCAGGCTCAAGCACAAGCTCAGGTTCAGTTAAATAACTCTCAGAGAACAGTGGTCAACGCCCAGGGTCAAGTGGTGAACCAGCAGGGTCAAATTATAGGCCAGCAGGTCCTGACCTCCACGGGCCAGTTGATCACCCAGGCAAACCATGTTCCTCCGGGCGTCAGCACGGCGCCCCAGACGATAGTCGGTGGCCAGTTGTTACAAAACCCAGCCGTAGTAGTTAGTGGCGCTCAGCAGATCGGTGCTCAGCCCTTGCTGTTCCAGCAGATGACCCCGGCACAGCAGCTGCAACTGCAGCAGATGCAGCTGCAACATCAAGCACAACACCTCAAGAAGATGAGACGGCAAGACCAGGCCGCGTCGTTGCAACAGCAGCTGCTCAGTCAGGGGAAAGTGTCGCCAACGCCCCTCAGAAAAGACCTGGGGGCATCGGTGCCAGGGCTGCAGCAGCTACAGAACGTTCAGCAGACGCTGACGGGGAAGCTGATGGGACGCGTCACTTCGAATCTCCCGACGGCGGCGCTCCTCCAGCAGTCGACCATCACGACCAGCGACGGGAAGTCCAGAGTGATCCCCGGCCAGACGGTGCCAGTCACGGAGTCTCCACTCTCCTCTCTTCAGAGGTAAAGATTAGTGTGCAGATAGGTCTTCTTTTTTTCTCTTTTCCGTCCCAATTCTCTCACTTTCCCCCCGAGGTATCCCACCTTCTACCTTCTGTAAGAGACAACAAAATAAAAAAAAAAAGAGAGAAAAAGCAAAAAATAGATTCCATGTGCCACCCAGCTAATGAGGTTGATCCGTTCTTGGTGTATGTGAATGCCGCCACCTTTGCGGGGTGCGCGATGCAAACCGTGACTCTATACTTAAAAGATTTATGATTATCTTCTGATTATTGTTTTGGGAGAGGATGCTGTGTGAAATATTCTATACTAATCTTAAATAAAAACATTTTGCACACAACACAAGGCGCATAGGCAGGCAAGATTTTGGGTAAGTAAATTAGCTTCCATCTACTTCCAATTATTATAATCACATTTTAGAAACACAGACATTTACTTGAAATGTGATGCATCTGATCTTTTATAGTCTTGCCAGCGCAAACAGTGCATCTCATTGCTCATTTGGCTTTTCAGGATGATAACTCAGACCTGGTATCATTTTTTTTAATGCATGAGTTAGGAGAATTATTATTATTATTATTATTATTATTATTATTATTATTATTATTATTATTATTATTATTATTATTCAGTAATTTTAGTGGCATGGCAACAAAGCTGGTGGCTGTTACCCCCACTGGCGACTTTGGCATAGATGACATTAAACGCCTGTTTTGAGAATATCCATTACTCTTCCTCGGCCAGTTCGAGACATAGAATCGCTTTTTTGTCATTAAAAAAAAAGATTCAGACAAGACAAAATATCTGCATGGCAAGCATTATATAGATAGAGGCTTTATTTTCCAATAATGCGTAAACTATGCAAGACGTTTAGTTCAGAATTTAGAGATCCAGAAGACTCCGGGAGATATTGCATTATGGATGTCGATCAGATGAATGTATTTTCTCTAGCTCTGAGATATGTGTATTTCTATGTCATTTGGTATCTTCCATATGATTATGTGTTGGTTCCATCTGTCTATCTATCTATCTGTCTATCTATCAATCATGGAAGTTGATACGTAATACTGAAGGTTTTCAAGCGCTTGCGAAAAAACTGTCAACCTTCTAGTAGACTCTCGCAGCGGTTCCCAACCTGGGGCCATAGCAAATTTCAGGGTGCCACAAAAAATTTTAGGAAGTTAGGGGCCACAAAAATCCTACTCTGTTAACTCTTAAATTTCAGTAGTAATACATTTTTTAATCTGTATTGTTGAATTATAAATTTAGGTAGAGAATAATAGACACTGATATTTTTGTAAAAGTCAGTAGAAAATTGAAGCACTTCTTTTCACTAATGTTTAAGACTTACGGCCCACAGAGATAAAAAGGGGCCACGAACTAAATAAAAAAAAAAGAGGTTGGGAACCACTTTTTCAGAGCAACTGACACACGAATTCATAAACACACAATCCATTTCATTTTTCAGCTGATCAGTAACTGCTGCATCGTATATATAAAGAGTTGGAGCTTTTTTTTGGAAAATGGCTTTCATTATTTTCAGAGCTTTTTACACAGAGCTTCAAGCAGTTCGTAAAGCAATGACTAGTTTTCACAGTAGTGCTTTTTCCAGTAGATGCTTTTTTTTTTGTCTTACACATCATAACACTTAATTACACAAACCGGGATTCTTCATGAATAGTTAAATGTTGAAATCTTAATTAAAATACGAGTATTCAATAAAACTCATTAAAAGCTGAAAACTTAATGATTTATGATTTATGATAACTGTTTTTATTGACTGATTGTAGAGACAGCTACAGTTTAAGGAAAATTGATATTAATGTTAATATTACACACACACACACACACACACATATATATATATATATATATATATATATATATATATATATATATATATATATATATATATATATATCATACATAAACGTTATATCACATTTTATTAATATTGTTTATTAATATCTTCTATAACACAATAACAATATTCATTTGCATTTTTAAAACATCAATACTAAAGTGTGATGATAATATGCAGAACATCAAGAATATTCTGACTTTAAAGCAATTTAACGGCAGACAAATATACAGATGCAAACTGCCGTGTATTTCCAAAAGTACATGCTCACAGAAAAATGTATACACGTTCATACATACAGAAGTTCACACTGATACGCATTGATTTACTCATGCCGGAACGACTCGTAAGGCCTTCAGTGAAATTAGCTTGGAGGAGAAAATCGCCAAATTTGGTATTCACGTCGAACGCTTCATCCGGGTAACTAATACGGCGAGACATTCCCAGTGAATACTGATTATATCGACCTTCTCTCTCTTTTCCGGGGATTTTCCTGTGGGTTTCCAGAAAAACAAACAAACACACACACACACATGCACGAGGGCAAATCACTAAGGAGATCAGAAGGAATGCGCTCTGAATTGCTAAATAAAATTTTTGCATTAAATTTCTAATTGGACAAACAAAAATGCCTTTAGGCGTTTAACTGTGATTGATAGATAGAATTATGCAATTGCATTTAAGTGCATAAGGTGATACAATGCTAGTTTAAGGTAGAATGTAAACTGGGTGAAAGGCACAATTGGGTTAATGGATGGAGAATGCGAAAGGGGGGAAAAAAAGCAGTTTAATTGATACGTAAGATACATAATGTAATTTTAACTGTAAAGGAATGTATTTTTTCTAATAAAGGCTGTAGATAGATTTACCTGTAATACAAAAGCAGAGCAAGTAGACAGCAATACAGAACGAGATAGAGAAATTTGCAGGATGACAGACGAGGTTTATAACTTTGAATATAAGAAAAAAAAAAAGATAAGTTGATATAAAGGGAGAAAGAGTGAGTCATATCCGATTGATTTTCAGGGTCCAAACTTGAGGGAATTTAAATGAGATTGCATGAGAGAAATGAGAATGACGTGAGGCAGACAGAAAAGAAAGCAGGACGAGGGGAAAGGTAAGGGGAATTTTCATAATGAGACTGAAGACAAGGGTGCTGTTTAATTTACTATTAATTGCTTTTGATATGAGAAATCAGTTGTCGTACATGATAAAGTGTTGACACGTGAACTACTGGTGATCGAAACAGCTATAAAGCTGCGTAGCTGGATAATGTTGAACACGCAGTGCGTATGGAATGCGTGCGCTTGTATGGGAGAGGGAGAGAGAGAGAAAGAGAAGAGAGAGAGAGAAGAGAGAGAGAGAGAGAGAGAGAGAGAGAGAGAGAGAGAGAGAGAGAGAGAGAGAGAGAGAGATAAATGTCTTATGTATCGAAGGTATATTCCTTGGTTTCTACTGTTAAGTGTCTTATGTAACAAAGCCACTGTGTATACATTGGTTTAAACAATGTGTCAGAATAAGTGAATGCATTTGTACGAGAGAGAAAAAGGGTGAGAGGAAGAGAAAAAGGGACCAGGGCTTAGCTCAGTTTCAGTCTTTAGCATCTTCAGATCTACGGCCGCATGAGAGAAAGAGGAACGGAAATGAGAGAGAGAGAGAGAGAGAGAGAGAGAGAGAGAGAGAGAGAGAGAGAGAGAGAGAGAGAGAGAATGACTGCAACATATAGAATAGTTCCAATCTCAAAGCATTGATAATCATTGCCGCAGCATCTCAAATGAATGTGACTTGTGCTCTGTGGGACAATGTGAGTCGAGCAGCCTCCCTCCTCTTGTGCATGAGGAAATAATTCTTCTCTGGACCCTGCAGGGCGCGTCTAAGGTCGTCGACGGACCAGCTGGTCTCCCCGGAGGACTACAGCATGGCGGGCGTCAACGCCCAGCTGGCCATGCTGACGGGGACGCCCAGCACGCCGGCGGGCACGCCCAGGGGCCTGAGGGACGACTCTTCGGACACCATGAGCGAGACGGACAGTCAGAAGAGCCTGAGGATCAGACGGAAGCTTCCGCACTTACCGCCGGATCAGGAGGCGGCGCCCCTTCCGTCTCATAAAAAGAATTCCTTTGGACTGAACGCCAAAGACCGTGTCAGGTACGTTCCCGCAGGTAATGATGTTTAAACGGGGTTGCTCGTGAGAGCGATCAACGTACGTGCGTGCGTGCGTGCTGGCGTAGGGCCAGCTTTTAGTCTTAACAGCAACGGCAGGTAATATACGGTATAGATTTTCTCAGGTTGAAAGGGTTAATTTAACCCTTCCTGTTTGGTTTCGTAAGTCATATATTAAAGATGTATTTGTTAAAGGGTTTATTGCTGTTACTGCTGTACTTACATGCTCTTTTACTGTAAATGTGTATAAACCTTTTTAGTGCGTGACGAAACATACAGTGTATACAGTGATATACTTATGTGTTTACGGAGAAATGTTTGTGCAGAAATAATTTACATATATATATATATATATATATATATATATATATATATATATATATATAATATATATATATATATATATATATATATATATATATATATATATATATATATATTATATAATATATATATACACACACATATATACAATATATATATATATATATATATATATATATATATATATATATATATATATATATATATATATATATATATATATATATATATATACACATACACACACACACACGAGTATATGCATATATATCCATAGCATGCAACTATATGTACTTCTTTCCAAAAATAAGTTGTTTATTTGTTACTTAGAAAGAAAAAAAGAATATGAAATCGATAAAACCACTCTAAAAGTCGTAGAAAATATCAGTTGTATTGGAAAGGGATTTTTTAAATTAAGGAATGGGAAATATAAATACATAATGCTTACATTTACAGGAGGACTGTAGTCGAACACAGTTTTCAAGAAGTCAGGCTGGCCTATAATCGAATATTGAAGTTCTGTTTACCGAAATGTACAAATATTCTTCAAATGATATTATTCAAGTAATCATTCATTACTCTTGTGTTAAAATGGAAGTTAAGAAAGTGAGGACAGTTCCTTTTGCAACGCTGAATTTTATTTTTTCTTTTTTTTTGTGAAAACTAGCTAACATGCCCTCTTCTTAGCGGGTGAGTGCCGTCAGTGCTAAGTGGAGCACTGTAAGCATTGCTAAAGGTGGTTTACAGTTTTTAGCCTTTTACTATACCTCCTTTCCCGCTTCCTCTCTCCAGTCTTGCTATCCAACCACTCCAACTCCCTCCATTCACCGTCTTGAGCGATAAATGGCTGAAAGTGCCCTGTTGCTTTACTTTATCGCCGAATTTTCGTAAATAAATCAGTATATGCCCAGACTTTACAATAAAGGCGTAACGACGTTCACACATGAGCTTGCATAACACGTACATATGCGTGTGTGTGCCTGTGCGCGCACATGTATGTGTACATTTACTGACATTTAGACAGTCAGTATTATGGAGAGAAATAAATTTGAAATTATACCGTTATCACTCTCTCCCTCGATGATATTGCTTGGAATTTATATTAACACCATTCCAAATATACGAACTCTAAAGGAAACATGATAATCTGTTTGTAACGAACGTGAGGAAAAGGTGAAAGGTGGAACAATGAATAAAAGAGAATAATATCAACCATACAGGTCTTAGAGAATGGGAAGCAGAGGCCTTGAATGACCAAAAACAAAATAAATAAATGAATAAAAAGGCAAGTGGGTCCACCCCTTTTTATCTCTTATACTGAACTTTGACCCTCTTTTCCATCCCTTGCATGTAACGTCTTGACTTCACTCAGGCCTGCGACTGGTTTCAGTCTATCGCTCCAACAAATAGGAAAAGTGAATCATTATTCGGTTAAACTACTTCAAGCAATGAGTTACAGTAAGGCTCGAGTGTGATGACTACGTCGGTAGAGCAAAGATGTAGGAGGAGCAGCCTATCGCCCTTTTGTAGCCCAGGCCCGAAGAAGACAAGACGAAATAAAGGAGAAGAAGAGAGGTGGACTGTAACGACCCGAGTGGGCCGTTATGCAGGTTCTTTAACATACTCAGGACGGGGCTGTCATGATTGACGGCAGATGCAACAAACAAAGGAGGAGAAAACAACAAAAACAATAAAATGAGCTTAAAATTAATTTATTTACAAAATTTACAAGTGAGTCAGGTCTGGTAAAAAGATAAAAACCACAAATACAAAAAAAAAGCCAAAAGGCAGCACTAAACAAAATCAAGTTAAATAAGCAATTAACTTTATAAACAAAAAGTAGCTTAAAAGAAAAAAGGCAAAAATAAACAACAGCAGGCAGAAGAAAAAAAAAAAACCAAACATACGTCCTCCATCGGGGCACCAAGACAGCCCTCAGCTGCACGACAGGGACAAGAACCCACAAACCAGAAAACCCCGATGGAGACGTCAGGACAGCCTCGCGCTGTCATCAAAGATGAGCAGCTCGTGGTCACACGACTACTCATGGTCACACTCCACCTCTACGACGTGCTCCACTTCGTAGGCGTGCTCCAATTTGCTGCTCAAAAACTCGACCAACGTCGACTCCAAAAAACTGCCTGCTGCTGCTGCCACTGCCGCTACTCTCGCTGCCCTACCAGACCCGACTGAAGCAAGAAACACGGCAGCTCACCAACGAAAACATCAAAATATAAAAAAACTTGAAGGTAAGGAGGCAGCAATCCACAAAAGGGAACGAGCGGGGAACCAGCAGTTCCCGCAAAACCATCACTTAACGTAACATGGACACTAATGTTTTACTGATATAAAAAAAATGGACGTCACGATGCCTATAATCACAAGGTCTCCGTAGGGAGGTAGCGCCGTCAGTGCATTTCATGCGGTGCACTGTAGGCATTAGTTATGGTTCTTTGCAACATCCCTTCGGCCGAGCTGCAACTCCCTTTCATTCCTTTTACTGTACCTCTGTTCATATTCTCTTTCTTCCATCTTACTTTCCATCTTCTCCTAAAAATTGATTCATGGTGCAATTGCGAAGTTTTCCTCCTATTACACCTATCAAACTTTATTACTGTCAATTTCCGTCTCAGCGCTGAATGTCCACATAGGTCCCAGCGCTTGGCCTTTGGCCTAAATTCTATAGTCTATTCCTCTCTATAATCAAAAGGATTTTGCTTTGACGCTGATATAATCTCTCGCGCTTTCAGGTACACAAAAGTATGACGTAAGAGGTTTCACGGCTTAGCGAAAGTGATTCGGAATTTAACCTTTATGTTTTGATGTTAAAATAATTGCGCTGCGGAATGAAAAACATTGAGACCTGAGTTTTAAAGTTCAACGAGAAAGTCATTTAAATGCCGATATGCGTATTATCGTTTCACGTTCCTTATCTGCCATATGAATATTTTAAGGGCTTTCAGATGCAAATCGATTCGTTATGATAATTCTCTTGTGACCGTCGACAATTTGGACACAGAATAATTCATTTAACAGCAGCATCAACTAATTAATTGCACGCTTGGTTTTTACCCAACGCTTTCGGCCCTATGGAAAACGCACTTTTGACCTGCCGTGAATAGGGTATACATAGTAAAATATCACACATTATATTTCTTATCTATATATGTGTATACACACATACACACACATACATACATATATATACATACATACATATATATATATATATATATATATATATATATATATATATATATATATATATATATATATATATATATATGTATATATATATACACATATATATAAATATATATATATATATATATATATATATATATATATATATATATATATATATATATATATATATATATATATATATATATATATGAGTATTTTGTTGTGGAATACCTGATCTCATTTAGGATTTCTGTTTTCATCATCGTGTCTGTATTCTTCTTGTACTAATATCTGGTTTTCTGAGAGACTTGAGAGAATCTCCCGTCATTGGTCTTTATATTCTTGAGATTATCAAAAGACTGGAGTCAGATTCAGTCAGAGACGCCATTTTTCTTAACAATGTATTCATTCTCTCTAAAAACTCGTCTCAACTCAACTTTTGTAGTTGTTTATACACAGCACTTACTCTTTTCTTCATTTCGAATAGAGGTCCTTGTTTCCCCTAGAGGGGGTAGTGCTGTGAGTGCATCTCACGCTGTGCACTGTAGGCATTACTTAAGGTTCTTTGCAGGGTCCCTTCGGCCCTTAGCTGCAACCCCTTTCATGCCTTTTACTGTATCTCCATTCATATTCTCTTTCTTACATCTTGCTGTCCACCCTCTCCTAACAATTGTTTCATCGTGCAACTTGAGGGTTTTCCACCTGTTACACCTTTCAGACCTTGCTGCTCTCAGTTTCACTTTCAGCGCTGATTGACCTCATAGGTCCCATCGCTTGGCCTTTGGCCTAAATTCCATAACCTATTCCATTCTGAGTTCTTGGTGATTCTTTCTGAGAATTCCTCCTTCTTCGGCCCTTAGGCGTTCTCGGTCTCTTACGCTGAGTCTCAGGCTGGTCTTTCTTCATTTGTCAGCTCTGATCTGGGAGCATATTTGATTGGCGATTTTACTTCCCTCTCTCATCATCATTTTGGATGTACGGATATTTCAAATTTGGCCGAGAGAGGTCATAGTGATGACAGCGGTACCTAAATTGGAACTTCAAGAGGTCAAGCGAAGATGCAGTGCATTGCTACTCTAATACACTTCTACTTGCATTTTGATACATTTTTATCTTTTTATTATTTTTTTTTCTTTTTTAATAAGCGAGATCTCCTCTTTCTGTATTTCCCTTTACCTTCTCTTACTTCTTCCTAATGAACACTATATTCTTTGGAAGCTTGAATTTCAGGCCAGTGGTCCCTGTTGGTTTGTTCCATATGAATAAAGTTCATCTTTCTTCTGAATAATAATGATGATAATAACAATACAAATGCCTCTCACAATATGATTGAAACGGTCAGCCTATTTGTAGCTTTCGTTATTGTGCTGCAGCAACCTACTGGTCAAAAAGTTAAGTATACCTCGGTTTTACCAGACCACTGAGCTGATTAACAGCTCTCCTAGGGCTGGCCCGAAGGATTAGACTTATTTTACGTGGCTAAGAACCAATTGGTTACTTAGCAACGGGACCTACAATTTATTGTGGAATCCGAACCACACTACAGCGAGAAATGAATTTCTATCACCAGAAATAAATTCCTCTAACTCTTCATCAGCTGGCCGGGGAATTGAGTTCCGGCCCATCGAGTAACAGTCCGCAGCTCTACCGACTCACCCAACGAAGAGATCCTACTGGTCAAAAGTGCCCCCAGTCCCTTAATGGTAGGTTGCCAGGACACAATTATGAAAACTTCAGAATCATTGGCCCCTGCAATGGTGTTAAGTATTGATGCTGTATGTCCTTTTCCTCATCCCAGTTATAGAGGCACTTTTGCTATATTCATTTCAGCCATGATTACTCCTTTTTTTACTTCTAATCAAAGTTCAGCAGAATGGCCTATGTGTCCCTTTCTACGGGTGCTTTTTTGGCCACTGCTCCATTAAGCGAAAGTAGGGAGTAGCACTTCTAAGCCAGGCCTCGTAAAACCTGTTAGGCGACCATTTCTCTCATTTTCTCCTCGCCAGACTTTAAAATCTCTTCGTTCTAGTTGTCCTTGAACTCTACAAACTTCTTTTTCACAAGCGACGGGTCTTGGATAACCAAATTATTAATACCGGGAATACTTGACATAATGAAAAAGACATCGAAGTAGAGTTATATAACAAGAAAAGAAAGGGGAGGGTGGGGGGAGGTCCGTTTCCGACCTACATACACAGTCCAGGACCAATGCAGTGTTCAACTTTATTCGTTAGAATTGCAAATGAGAAGGCCTAGGGATGTTACTCTACTTTCACAGTCAAAACACTCGCTATGAGAGAAAGAGGAGAAATACTACTCAGTCATGTAGAGACGAGCTTCTCCTACTTTTACTGTATTTGGTGGTTTGTTAATTTGTTACGTAAGCACTGTGTGTGTGTGTGTGTGTGTGTGTGTGTGTGAGCGCGTCTGTGTGTGTGAGTTTGTGTGAGATAGAGTGGATGGAGTAGAAAGGGAAGTGATTGATCGAGAAATTTTTCAATCTTTTAATTGATCATTTATCAATTAAGCAATGTGAAAAAGAAATAGAAAGAGTTATTGACAGAGAGAGAGAGAGAGAGAGAGAGAGAGAGAGAGAGAGAGAGAGAGAGAGAGAGAGAGAGAGAGAGACTCATTTATAAAGATATTTTAACTTCTCATTGATCATTTGCCTCTGAATCAGAGAGAGAGATATATATATATATTATTCACTTATAGATATTTTAAGTTACTTTCGATTGTCCTTTATTTATAAACCAGAGAGAGAGAGAGAGAGAGAGAGAGAGAGAGAGAGAGAGAGAGAGAGAGAGAGAGAGAGAGAGAGACTCATTTATAAAGATAGTTTATTTTCTCAATGGTCATTTGCTTCTGAATCAGAGAGAGAGAGAGAGAGAGAGAGAGAGAGAGAGAGAGAGAGAGAGATTATTCACTTATAGATATTTTAAGTTATTTTCGATTGTTCTTTATTTATAAACGAGAGAGAGAGAGAGAGAGAGAGAGAGAGAGAGAGAGAGAGAGAGAGAGAGAGAGAGAGAGAGAGAGATTTTGCAGTGTCAGTGCCCATACGAAACTTTAATACAATCGCCATAATGGCAGAATCATTTTCTCAGCTGCATATAATCAAAACTATCTCGATCCTCTTCATCTGCATTTCAGATTTCCATATATTTCGAAACTTTAAGACTCTCTCATGTGCAGTATATCAGTGGAGAAATTATATATATATATATATATATATATATATATATATATATATATATATATATATATATATATATATATATATATATATATTACATACATATATATGTGTGAATATATACATATATATATATATATAAATATATATATATATATATATATATATATATATATATATATATATATATATATATATATATATATATATATATATATATATATATATATATATATATATATATATATATATATATATATATATATATATATATATATATATATATACTCATAGCACGAGATTGTGTGCAGCGCAAAGCTGAATGCCACAGTGTTTACTTGGGTTAGACGCACTACTGATGAGCCTTCTGTGTAGGTGTACGAAACAGCTAAAGTTGTGAAAGTTGAAGTTTTACTTCACAGGGAGTTCATCCACGATTGAGCAGTCAGTCTTAATATGAAAGTGACCATGTGTTGTTTTTGTTGATGCCAACCCTGCGAGGGAAACGGTTATGTGTGTATACATGCGTATGGATGGATGTACATATGTATATTTATGTATATTTATGTATTTGTTCCAGAACAAATACTGTCTTACAATACAGCACGATCTCTAGAACTGAAGCATCTAACCAAAGTAAAACTATTCCTGAAGTGTTATTCTGTTTTCATTATTAATTTGTGTATGTATAATGTTACAAGATGTAGGTTTCTCAACAGCACTTTCTATCGCCTTTTGATTTTGCTTCGTTATTCAGTAGTTCCAAAATTTTGATTAGAGGCACTTTTTTGACTATGCAGATATTTTTCTATGTGGAATATGTGAATTTTCAAAATTTTCATTATCCCCTTTTTTGATGAATAATATTCAATTGCACTCATTGCTTCTCTGAATCTTCACGAATTTTTCTTTTAATTGTTATATTCGCACTGCTTACCATCCTATTATTGCCGCGCCTACAGACAGTTCATTTGAAATATAACACTCCTAAAATTTCCGAATAGCTTTTGCAAAACAAATGAAAAATTCTATAAAAAAATTTTCTCTAAAAAAGATTGGCTATTTTATCAGTGACCTTTTTTATTCATATTCTCTTGATAGATGATAATTGAATGCAAATTTCACATCATTCATCTCTGTAGCAACAAAGCAACTTTGTTGCATTAACATTGGTAGCTGTTCAAAAGTGATTAAGATTCTGTTTCGAATATAAGTCAGCATTTCATAAGGGTTTCCTGTTGAGCCCTTTCTTGTCAAATAACATTTTCCAGGTATTAAAAGTATCAATGACTTATCAGCTGTACAGAGGATAAGGGCTTTCTTTTCGCCGCTTCTATATAAATGAGATCTCCTTTTGTGGAAAACTGTTCAAGGAACTTTTCAAGGACTTGCATAAATGAGAGGGGGGAGGGGAGTTTCTCTTTGAACTGGTCCCTTGCAAAACGACCCCTTTGGTGACCTCTAAACAATTGCAGTACTCTGTGTATTGTCTGAGTATCCATCTTTTAACTGTTAGTTCCTAAAACTCTGAATAACTTTCTTTCTTTCCTTAAAAACAATGCTACACTTAACCTGCAAACATTATTCTTTGAAATGCCACTCCAAGGTATAGGAGGCTTACTAAGCAGTGCCTGGCCATGACGAAAAGTAAGTATTTAAGTTTCACTATACAAATGAAATACGAAGTCATTCATTTCTGAAGGTACTGAGTATAACATGTGGACTTTTTAGCTTAGAAAAGACTTTGAATGAAAAAAAATCAAAGGTTAGCTCAATCAAAAGAGCTATTTTTTTAGCAGTTTAATAAAAGATATTTACCAAATACTTTTTTCCTTATTGATGAACACAAAGGATAAAATGAAATAACTCAGCAGAGCTGGAATAGGAAAATTAAGTAAATGAATTGCAGTTTTGTGGATTATAGACTAGTAGTAAATAATTGTGTACTTTCCATGAGGCTATTTTCTCTGTAAAGCACCTCTGATGCTTGGAGTTTGTTTCTTATCCAGTTCTCAGACATTTCAAGAGCAATAGGAATTTGTATTTCATTCACTTTGAAACTTTCGTTTGATGAAAGGAAGATAATGGAACAAAGATGACCAGTTTAACTTCTCCTTTGAACATTTGTTTTAAGCTTTTGAAATTGTTCAAATGTCCTTCTCACCAACATCTTGGATGCCTGTAAATTACTGATTTTGCCTGTAACCTGTAAAAAGAAACACTCAGATCGTTTTGTTTTATATATAAATATATTTATAAATCCCTCTTTTCACATGGCCTCATTTTCTTGTAACATATTCCGTAGCACGTCCAGAGAATAGTAGTTGACAATGTCCTTTTATCTGATTCCTTAGTATGTCTATTTCCACTATTTTCCACTCAACTTGGTTCGATGTATACATGTGTCTGCTTTCCTTCCAATCCTATTATCTTTTTATTTTGCAGTTCGTAAGTACACACATCAGCCAATTTCTTAGCTTTCCCGCTCTTTTCCCAAAAATCGTGCAAAAATCGTGAGTATGAAAGCCACTGTTTCTCAGGTAATGTTGTTCGCCTCTATTTTATTCTCTCTACTTCTTCTTCTTCTCTTTTATTTTTTTCCTTTTTGGAACTTGATATTTTTTTTTTTTTTAATTCTCCTTCGTGATATATTTTGTAGGGTGATGATTTTGAAGCTGCCTTTTCCCTCCCCTCTTGTAAGGAATTCCACTCATTAGATTTAGACTGGCGACTCTGCATGACTTTTCTCCTGCCATTAATGAAGACCTGTGTGTGTTCTGTATGTAGTTTCTGATGAGACCATTTTGATAAACATTTGAGTAGCGCGTATTTTATGTTTGGTATTTGTGTTTATATACATATATATATGTTTACATATGCGTATCTTATGTATATATATGTATATGTATATATATAAATATATATATACTGTATATATATATATATATATATATATATATATATATATATATATAATGTATATTAAATAAAATGTAATATATATATATACATAGTATATATATTTATATTTATATATATATATATATATATATATATATATATATATATATATATATATATATATATATTAATATATATCTATATATATAGATAATTATGTATACATAAATATATATAGCATATATATTTATATAGATATATATATATATATATATATATATATATATATATATATATATATATATATATATATATATATATATATATATATATATGTATATATATAGTTTATATCCCATTCTTAGTGCTGATGGTAGCGTAGGACGCAGGGCATTGTGTCCTTAACCTAATTTGGTTGTGTTTCTCAGCTTTATGTTTTCAATATCCAATTGTAGATATTGGGAAGAATATTTGAATGTTAAATTCGTGTGTAATTATGAGTCGACAACTCAATAAAATAAAAATAAGTTCAAATTGTTCATCTAAGCCAAAGAACTATTTTAACATTTCCCATTCAACTAGGGAGGTTTACTCAAACTCCTATTGTTATTTTAAATTGGTTGAATAGATTCTGTAGAGTATACTCAAAGTCCTGTTGTAATTTTAATGTGTTAAATAGTTTTTTGTAGAGTAATCAAAAGATCCTATTGCAATTTTAATGGATTAAAGAGATTCCTGTTGTTATTTAAATGGGCTGAATAGATTTTATAGAGTATGCTCAAAATCCTATTGTTATATCAATGAGCTGAATAGATTTTATAGGGTATTCTGAAAATCTTATTGCTATTTTAATGCGTTAAGGAGACTCTTTAGAGTATACTCAAAATCCTGTTGTTATCTTAATGGGGTGAATAAATTCTGTCATTGTACTTATCGTAATCGCGTATAATCCCATGTATCAGTGTAAATAGGATCACAACACACACACACACACACACACACACACACGCACACGCCCTTCCAAATATAATTACCAATTGGAAATCAAATAATAAACTCGAAACGCAATCATGGGCTGATGAATTATTCATAAGGACTGCAGGATGAATAAACAAATTGTCATGAAACGTTGTAATTAATAATAGAGGATTGAATAATAGAGGGAGAGATATTTTGTCATAGATAATTGGATGTGTTTCTTCCCTTTTTTTTACTTACAGATTATTTGAACGTCGGAGTTATTAACTAAAAAATAACATTTTAAATTTTACGTTTATTTTTTTTTTAAATATCGAAATCTATGAAAGTAGACTGTATCATTCCACCATACATTTACACAATAATAATGAAATCGGAATTTTAAAAACAGGTGGGGTTCCATTTTCTTTTCGGAACAACAAATTACCCATTGCTTGAACATGTAAACATTATGGATATGGGATTCTGGACGCCACGCACGCACAGGGAGTATAATCATATTTTTATGCAGTTATTCTAAATGGATGTGTATCGTAAAAGGAAAGCTTTTTACATTTTAGTTTCAGTAGGAAACTAAACTGCTTTTGTTAGAGGCTTCAAACTTCAAGCGAGCACGTAAGTAGATTACTTAAGAAAAGTAGATTATTGAAAAGAAAAAAAAAGAAACGCACAATTCCAGCACTGTAACCTAGAATGAAAATTTCCCATCGTAAAATACCGAATTCGTTGTATGCTTAAAGCAGTTAATTTGTGTTATTAAATGACACGCTTAAAAGATTTTCGTTCAAGTTTTCGCTTCATCGTAGCAGACACGCAAAGTAAATCAGATCGAATTAGAACGAAGGTCCATTAGTCTAAAAATATCTTTTTGGGTTGTCACAATAACGGGAGAAATGTAGAGTATTTTACTGACGTAGTGTCATCTGATATCCAGTTTTAATAGAAAGATGTTTAAAACCACTTTTTTCCCCCCCTTGAACTCAAAACTGGCTGTCCCAATTTTCCAGCCCGCAATTAAGAATTAATAATATTAAGTGATTATTTTTTCCGCAACTGACTTGCTTTGGGCATCCCCATGTACCCAAATGTGTCTGCCCCGACCCAGGTTGAAATCTGGATGACGTCACGCCATCCTTGTTATGTCGTCGTGTCATTTTCAGCCCAACGTTCACGCTCTGTAGCAGCGAACCTCTGGCATGAGATGTTTGATCTATCTGAAATGTATATGCAATGACTGGTGCATCTCTATAACAAATGTTTTGTATAAAGCCTATACTGTAGGTCTGCTAGTCTAAAACGTAATTTGTGATTTTTATTTCCAGGGTTTTCTTTCGTGAATTATCCACTTTACTTTGCAGAAATTTCTAGACCTAGATGAGAGTGAAATGAAGTGTTGATTTTGTCAATTGAAAATTGTCTGTTTTTGTGACTGTTTTTTTTTTATGTGTAACGTGACTTTGCATTTCATCTGCATGAAATGCTTCTTGCAGGATATTTGTATGAATACGGATCAACCTCACTGCTTATGTAGTACATGGAATACCAGTGAATATTACCATATACTATATATGATTATGATTTACTTAGAATAAGTTGTTAATGTTTACCTCTTGTTCCCCTGACATGTCAAGAATCCCTTTAACTGCCAAATATTTATTAACTAAAATAATTTAATCACAATTAGAAAACAAATAATTTAGAGAGGCCTGACAGTGCAAAGACATAATTCTAAACTAAGGTGTCTCTCTCTTATCCGGAACTCTCTCACTTATCCGGACCTTACTCACCTATCCGGACCCATTGCAGGTCCCAGATGACGCGGCAGTCCTCACTAGATGGCACTGTCAGCGGCGCTAGAATAGGCGGATCGTTATCCATGGCGAGACCTTCTTCTAGCATGACCAACTTGGCGAACATCTCCAAAACGCCTGACATCACCTTACCTATACGTCCAGGATCAGCTTTGGGTATCCCAGGTCAGTTTCAGACATGGAACTGTTTAATCTTTCAAGCTTTGGTCAACTTC
This sequence comes from Macrobrachium rosenbergii, assembly GCF_040412425.1. NCBI lineage: Eukaryota > Metazoa > Arthropoda > Malacostraca > Decapoda > Palaemonidae > Macrobrachium > Macrobrachium rosenbergii. Next base: position 14,715,227 of record NC_089756.1, read on the forward strand.
GGGTTGCCAAGGTCAGTTCAAGAAAATATGGAACGGTTTAATCTTTGAAGCCTTGGTCAACTTTGGGTTCCCCAGGTAATTTTGAAAAAAATATGAAACTAATCTTTCAAGTCTTGGGTCATCATCATCCCCGTAGGGGGGTTAGTGCCGTCAGTGCACCACACGGAGTGCACTGTAGGCATTACTAAAGGTTCTTTGCAGCGTCTCTTCGTTCCCTAGCTGCAACCCCTTTCATTCCTTTTACTGTACCTCAGTTCATATTATCTACCTTCCATCTTGCTATCCATCCTCTCCTAACGATTGTTTCATAGTGCACCTGCTAGGTTTGACTCCTATTACACCTTTGTAACCTTTTACTCTCAATTTTCCTTTCAGCGGTGAATGACCTCATATGTCCCAGCGCTTGGCCTCTGGCAAAGCTCTATATTCCATTCCACTGGGTCATCATTGGATATCTCAGGCAAAAAAAAAAAATGTGAAGCTGTTTAATCTTTCAAATCTTGGGTCAACTTTGGGTATCCCAGATTCAGTTAAAAATAACCTATGGGATTGTTCAATCATTCAATTCTCGGTCAGCTTTGGGTATCCCAGTTCAGTTTAAAAAATATGGAGTTGTTTAATTGTTCAAGTCCAAGGTCAGCTTTGGGTATCCCAGGTCAGTGAAAAAAAAGTATAGATTTGTTTAGTCATTTGAGCCCCGGGTCATCTTTGAGTATCCGTAGTCAGTTTAAAACCAATCGTCAGAGGAAACTTTTCGCCCCTTCACTTCCAAATAAGTTTGGGGTATTCCAGGTCAGTTAAAAAGAGTATGTGAAAAATGTTTAATATTCCAGCTTCAGGGTCAGCTTTGGGTATTCCAGGTATTCAAGGTCAGTATAAGAATGTATGTGGAAGTGTTTAACCTCTCAGGCTCAGGGTCATCTTTGGGTATTCCAGGTTAGTTAAAAAAAAGTATGTGAAAGTGTTTAATCTTTCATGTTCAGGGTCTGCTTTGGGTATTCCAGGTCAGTTTAAAAAAACAGTATGTGAGAGCGTTTAATCTTCCAGTTCAGGGTTAGTTTTTGGTATTCCAGGTCAGTTTAAAAAAGTATGTGAAATTGTTTAATCTTTCAGGTTCAGGGTCAGCTTTGGGTATTCCAGGTCAGTTGGAAAGGTATGTGCAAGTGTTTAATCTTTCATGGTTAGGTCATCTTAGGGTATCCCAATTCAGTTTAAAAAGTATGTGAAAGTGTTTATATTTCCAGGTTCAGGGTCAGCTTTGAGTGTTCCAGGTCAGTTAAAAAGTTTATGAAAGTGTTTAATATTTCATGTTCAGGGTCAGCTTTGGGTATTCCAGGTCAGTTGAGAAAAACAGTGAGGGACGTTTTTGATCTTTTCATGTTCATTGGAACTTTGGGTGTCTAAGTCAGGTGGAGTAATAAAAAAAGGAATACTCTTTGCTTAACATTTTTTTTTCTCACAAATCAATGTCAATGAACCCTGACCAAGAGGGCACTGTAGTGCATCGTCATAATGTGAACGATTCAGAGAAAGTGAGAATAGTATCTTGTTTGGTCAGGTTACTGTTCTTCTAAGACCATCAGCTCAGTTGAGGGTTTTATCAAGTCCTGCCCAGAAATATTATGCAAAAAGTAAGAAATATTATACAAGAATAAGAAATATACAAAAAATAGGAAATATTACGCAAAAAAATAGTATTTTACTACATTTTCGTAACTAGAGCTAAAAATACCTGATTTTAAGTGACAGCCACTTATAATACAAGCAAGCTTGGAGTCCGTCACATTCCTCCACCATCTTGGTGAGAACTTTCTGATGGTTTCCTGTCATTTACGTATCCTTATTCTACTGTATGCCTGAGCCTAGCTAAGTAAATATTTTCCAAACCATGAACTACAATATCATTTAATGTTGTTCCGTATGAATTACTCTGCCAACTAACCACTGCCTCCCCACAGGTTATACGAGCAGTGGTCTGCATGGGTCAAGTAGCATAGGAGGAGGACCCCAGCTGAAGTCTGGATTGCCTGCAAGTATAGCCCAGTGCCTCCCTCCCGACCTCCATCACCTTATTTATACCAACACTCAACCACCTTCGTTCAGCGATCATTATGGGTCACAGGTAAGGAGTTTCCTTTTGGTCAGTGGAAAGGAAATGCTGGAACATGGCGGGCTCTGGTAACCAATGGTAAAGCTTATATGCTTTATTATTTTTTTTTAAGGGGACCCGTTGTTGAGGGGGACCGGGGGCCTCTTCGTCACTTCCTCTAAGAGGAATTCCTGGAGCATCTTTTCATACGGTTTTAGTGACTGGTTGGTTAAAGTAGTCAGTGATGTACACAGGCTGGTCGTTTTGTTAAAGGTTTCAAATAGGGGATATTTCCTGATAAGACTCGCTTGTGATACGAATTGGTTTGAAGGTCGGGAAAATGAAAGAAAAATTGAACGTGGTATAGTCTGATTAACGTCTTGTAAAGAGTTCGCTTTCGTGATTTGTCAGCAACACGAAATCCTATGTCCGAAAACTTTACGAGGTTTTTTTTTAAGTTGTAACTTTTACCAACGGACACGAACGAGATCTTCAGAGTGTTCGAAGATCAAAATAAACGAACGGCACATGATCTCCTTTCACAAACAAAGAGGAATCTTTATTTTTAATTTCGGTCTTTTACTGAAAGGTACAGATAAAGCGGAGAAGGGTAAAATATTGGAAAACAATGGCGAAAGATGTCCTCAATGTCAGAAAATCTGTAGCATTTGAAAACAGGCTGAAAGAAATCTTTTTCCTGAAACCAGAGAGGTAAGTTTTCATTATTTCTTGTTCACCCGGGTACAATTTGAGTTCATAAACACATGTTTGTTCTTTTTTTATATATTACTTTTAAACAGAAGAAGGTTTGGATATGATTTTGAAGTGGGAAAAGGCTATGTGTTATTAATGTTTCATACGAATTTTGAAAGGATTATGTTGTAAAAATTTAAGGAAGGGAAAAACATTAAAAAGACACATGTTCACTTCATATCACAATTTTAATAACACCTTTCCTGATAGTTTAGAAACATGCAGGATTCTGCTGTAATGTGTATGACTTTCCTCTCTCCAGGGCTGTAGTACCCAGTCCTGTTTCCCTGCCCTGTCGAAGCTTTTCTCATCTTCCCCAGTGACTAAAATCTCCAAATTATTTCATTGGTGGGATTAGCGGAAAGGGTATGAGGCCACTTTCGTTTCAGGTCTCCCAAAAAGATGATACGTTTCTCTCTTATGTTTCGTGAACCCTTTTTCAGGATTGCTTCCTCTTCTGCTCTGAAATTGTGTAATGTCAGTGTGTGTGTTTGTGTATAACGTTACGTGCACAGTTGTACATGAAAACAGTTTTATGATTGAGAAGTCATTAGGATCGCTATTCTCTGCGCAGTGCTTCAAGACGAATTGTGGATCGCAAAAAATGTGCGCTTTTGTACAGAGGGTGAGTCAGGCTTAAATTCATGACAAAAATTAAACAAAAGTGAAGCTGCAGGAAGTGCCTGGCAACTGACAAAAGGAAGCTTTCATAACCAAAGAAAACTATCTTGAGTAAATGGGAACATTTTATCAGATCTTATAAACATTTTCATAATAGGAAGGGGTCGTTAATGGCAATGTGTCAAGGGAAATGTTATGAGAGAAAGATGCCACGAAAAATGATGTTACTAAATGTCAACAGCCAATCACTTTGTTTTCAGGGTTCCCCGTCAGTTATCATGTCAGTTATCATGTACCTCGCTATTCTTCTGCTCATCACAGTCGTTGTAAGCGGTGTATGGTTGGCACTTGATGTTAAAAAAAGGCAAGAGAAATATGATTCATAACTCATAAGAAGTTTAATCAAAAACTAATAAACTGAAAATATATATCATTTAATACAACTCTATTGTGCATGAAATACTTTCTAGGATGCATGATTATTCATTACTTAGAAAAAGTTATGGTTGCACATGAAAAAGTTATTCCATGACTTACGATTCATAGGGAATGCAGGGTAATCCTACCCCTACCTGTTTCACATCTACTGCCATTTTAGTTAATAATACTTTCTTGTCTAAAGCTTTGTATATGTCACATTTTTCATTGCAGTCGGTATTAATTTATTTCAAATCAGTGTACATCTCCTGTCATTGCAACTGATTCTGATTTTAAATCAGTTAATCAGTGCAACAGTTCTATTGTAATTAACCAGTGCAATAGTTCTATTGCAATTAATCGGTGCAATAGTTCTATTGCAATTGATATAAATTTCTAATCATAATCAGTGCAACTTGCACGCCTATTATCATTGCAGTTGATTGTAGTTTTGTAGACTAAACTACTACTAACGTCACGTCTACTGCTATCCCATTTGATATGAATCCATTTCCAGTAAGGGTAACTATCCCATTTGCTGTTATTGAAACTACATTAACTTCTAATCAGTGACTCCCATGGCCCCCTTTTATACTCTAGTTTTTTTTATAGTTTTCTACATCACGAGTGACTCTTACTTTGACATCGACCCAGATATCCTCCCAGTGCATGACAAATGTTGTTTCTAGCAACCAGACGACGTGAAAATACTGCATGACGTTTCTTTCTGCCACTGGAGAAGGGGATACACTTTTCAGAGCATTAGGGGGTCAACGAATGTAAACATTTTGGGCGTCAGAAAACCAGCTGCAAAGTGAAGACCTGTGAGAGGTTCATCTTTGGAAATGAATATCTGATCTTTGTCGCGTCGACAGATGCCTTTTAATTGCTCATGTTTATTCATTATGACGTTTTCTTATTTCACTGTTCTAGGCGATATTAAAGGGATTGTTGGTCAAGATTACTGTTTGTGTTACAAAATTACGAAGAAAATAACAGAATTTTGTTATTATTATTATTATTATTATTATTATTATTATTATTATTATTATTATTATTATTATTAGAAGAAGACAATGTTCAACCTTAGTTGGATAACCTGATACTTCTGTGTGTGTGTGTGTGTGTGTTACGCAATTTCGTTCTTGTTCATTCATTCTAAAAGGTTTCTGTTTTATTGTTCTATGCGAAAAGGTCCTAGGCTCAACATCTTGTTTAAGTTACAAAATTATCTAAGTCCAAGGGTAATGTTTGTGTGTGTGTGTGTGTGTGTGTGTGTGTGCGTGGTGCGTTACTGTGTCACATATGTTTGATATTGTGGATTTGTTGTTATTGCGTTATATATGTGAGAATGTCTGTGAATTTGTTTGTTAATACGTCACATATGTGTGATTATATATTAGTGTGTTTGTGTGTCATATGTGTATGTATTTCTCTGTTAGTGCGTTATTTATGTGAGTGTGTGCATCTGGCCTACTTCAAAATAAAAGAACTGATAGATCAAATTAACCTTTCAAAGGTGTGCAAAACAACATCGGATTGAATATGGAATAATAGAAAAGGAATTTCTCATGAATGTTCCCCCGATTTTTGGGGTTTGTCGTAAGAAAGTTGACGAAATACTTGAGTCATTTCTCTATTGAAGTAGGTGCATTCCGATTTACAAAAGGTAGTGGATTTCAAAATACATGGACACTAGAATTGTGTCTGCTTCGAAATGAGCAAGATCAAGAAACAGTGAGGCAGGAAAAAAAATCTTCAGTTATGTGTCTTTTTTCAACAACCAAAATGACTGTTTTTACTGGAACCACTGCAATGACAAACATGAGAAAAAAGGTATTTATCTCGTCTTCCTTGTAGTTGATCAGTTTCTTGAATTCCACCTTGAATATGCATAATTCTCACTTACAGCTTTTTTGTTTTTGCCATTTTACTGCTATAAACACCGACGACGTAACTTCTTTAGATTTAATCCTCTGTTCGTAAACCAAAACTTCCAAAATGGGTGGGTTTCATTTCTCCATTTTTTTTTTTAGCACACACCACATTCGAATTTATTCCTCACGCCCCGCACAAAAAAAATAATAAAAAAAGATAAACTGAAATAGAAATAATTCAAACTTTACTCGAATTACTCCTCCTCCTCCTCCTCCTCTTCTTCCTCCTCTCCTCCTTCTTCTTTAGGTAAGTGGATGCACTCGAGATTCCAGACCACTCGAAATAGTTTCTTGAGTTTCTGTTCTTTGATCTTCCTTCTACTTTTGGAACTTATTAAAAAGCATGTTGTCAGTTCCTTGAGACATTTCACACCTTATCGTTACTCTCGTCAGAATGCCTTTCTAGTTCTGTGATGGATATCCTATAATGAGAAGCATTTTTCACCCAAACAACGGCGTCGCTTAGGAGAATACTCTGCGTGACACTTCTGCATTGAGCGAAGTCAGGGCCGAAGAAACGTATTATGAAAAGCAGTTATACCCGTGTCATGAATGGACCTTCTCAGTGGACGAACCATTCACCTACAGATTGTCATCAATCATAAGAAAGAAATTCATGCAAATATTTATTTCTGAACTCTGTAAATGTATGTTATTCCTCCTTAACGCTTTGACAAGCTAATTACTGTCTTCTGTTTTTATGCAAGGAATTCGCTGAAAACATGAAGTCGTAACATGCAGATGTGTAGTCTGTATTCTCCTGTCAAAAAGCGTCACCCTAAACTTGATACAGTTGATATTCCTAACCTTTCCTTCTCCCTGTCTTCCAGTCTCATTTCTCTTTATCCTCCTCCATGTCTCTGCCTTTTCCATCTGTTGAGGTGTTTAGATTTACAGATATATTTATCCTATTGCCTGTTGTCTCTCGACACTTCAGTTATTGTTAGAAACTAATCAGATATCGATTATTTGTGCACTACCTCTAACTTGAAAGAATATTCCTGATGCTTTGTGTTCCATAACGCCCCATTGTTTCTCTCTTCTTTACTGATTTGAAAAGATGACTGTAAACATGCGAGAACTATTCAGTCATAACTTTGAAAAGACCAATGCTGTATCCATATAATTCCTTTCCCTCGAACTTACTTCTGTTCTCTTTAAAAGATATTGACTGATTTGCTGTGAAAGGTATCTGAGGTTTTTGTGCCCTCATATGCTATTCTCTGTCAGATCAACTTATACAATTCCTTTTAAATTGATTAAACGTTTTACTTTGATTTACAGCCAGATCCCTTCTGCTGCGTCGAATTGTGTTCATCGTTACACAAACACTACACTAACGTGACTTTAGAATGAAACTTACTCGCAAACAAGCAAGTCGATGTGATAGCAGTCGGGATTTGTAATGAATACAGTTCAGGGGAAATGAGCAAGAGCATCACGAAATTTAAAAAAAAGAAAATAGTTCCACCAGATTCTAACACGAAAGCAAATGACAGATTTATATACCAACATGACATCTAGTGCTGTCTGCATAATTGCATCTTTCCTTCGCATTATTCTGTAGTTTGAAAAGCAGGTAAAATATCTCCAGTTATCTCGCTCGTATCTTTTTACCTTCAGTTTCGCTCTCTTCGTGATGACAGCGTTTATTTCACAATACATGAAAAAAACAGGAAAAAAATTACGCCGTTGTAGTACAGAGGTATCGTTCCTTGTACTGAAGTATTTTCTGTGTGTGTATGTCTATGGTAATGATAATCGTAAACTTAGAGTATTGTAGATATGATAAGGCCAGTCTTAAGTGTTTAGCCCTTGACGGATGGTTATGTGATAAGGATTAATTTTAAATAATTTAGTCTCTCTCTCCTTCTAACTATTAATTAAATAAGGTTAGTTTGTAATTATAAATAAATAAACCAGTAAGTTTGTAATCACAGATATCGAGTACGTATTGTATTGTAAGTCTAGATTAAACCTTAATATAAAAAATCACCTGATGTAAAGGACAACTTTTTCTCCTTTCCAAAATTTCACTTCTCGCAGTCTTTAACGTTTCCTTCAAATTCGTAAAATCTCTCGTACATTTTACTCTCTCTCTCTCTCTCTCTCTCTCTCTCTCTCTCTCTCTCTCTCTCTCTCTCTCTCTTGTACGTGAAGATATAATCCACATATAGTTACTTATAGTTAGCAATATCTGTTTCCCCTATATTTGGTATGTGTATAAATAAATGTTGGTATTAGGAGAGCGTGTCTCATGTCGCAAATGCTAAAGACGGCGGTCATTAATAAAAAAAAAAAACAAAAGGTCGTCGGATAAGCGTGTCATTCAAATCAGCTGCTTGTAAACAGAGAATACTCATTCACAGAAAAGATTAGGGAAGCAAACAAATTAAGTGTGAGTAGTACGGTTCGAATGTGATTGCGTTAGTGGTCCAGATGTTTATATGTGTTGTTGTTGTTTTATATTAAGTCAGCATATGTTGGCACGGGCTCTTGCTCTAGTAGAGCATTCCAAAGCTGATGCACATTGGCCTCCCATGACAACCTTGGGGGATACCTGATGCTTCGAAACCCTCCTTAATAATCTTCTTCGTCTTCTCGCTCTTTGTGGGTCAAAAAACAGTTCAAGTCGCCTTGCAGTTTGCCCATCAGTCACAGAGTGAGAGTGTGTGTGTGTGTGTGTCTGTGTGTGTGTGTGAGAGAGAGAGAGAGAGAGAGAGAGAGAGAGAGAGAGAGAGAGAGAGAGAGAGAAAAGAAAGATCAACGGTGGCAAAAGAGCGTTCACATTCTCGTAACCGAAAGAGTTTCCGTAGCGTTTAGCAAAGCTCATCTAACTTCGAGGTAAGAACTTTCGTTTGATATCATTGCAGTGTACTTACTTACCCTCATTCAAAGCTTGTCGATTTCGTGCCACAAGTTCAGCTTTGTAATAACTTTTTTTGGGTGACTTGCTTGCAAGATGGCGGGAAGAGAACCTCCACTAAGGAACCTAGTGGTTTGTTTGTAGAGTAGATGGATTTTTAACTGTTTAATCCCGTCCAGACTTAACTAACTTTGATTAGATACATGTTTTCTTTTGCTTTGTATAGTGCATGAACAAAACATATACATATATACATCATGTGATTTTGAGAGAGAATTAAAAAAAAAAAGAGGAAGAAGATTTTTTTTCCACCATCGAGAGACTCATGATCTCAGATGATTTTAATAGCATGTTGTGATATGGGACACGTGTGTGCTTTACCCGTAGGAACTTTACGAATCAAATTAGCCAGTGCCACACTTTCTCTCTCTTGTCCCTGATATGTCTTCCAGTCTGCCCTACTACTGTCTGTCTTTCCCCCACCCCCCCTCAACTCTGTCTCTCCCTCCTTCCATCCCGTCTGTTCGTCTATTGTTCTATCTCCCCCTTCCCCAGTTCTCTCTGTCTACCTCTTTCTTTCGCTCCGTATGTCTGTCTGTATGTCTTAACTCAGTGTCTTCCCCTCCTTTCTGTCAATCTGTCACTGTGTCTTTCCTTTTTCATCGGTCAGTTTTTCTTTCTCTCCTCCGTCCATCCCTGTCGTCCCGTGCTCCCGTCTCGCTGTCTGTTTCTCCTTTCTGTCTGTCTGTCTGTCTGTCTTCCTTTGTCTTTCCCTCCATTATGTCCATCCATCAACCTCCTCGCCCTCATCTGACTCCCTCCTGTCTATCTTCCCTCCTTCCGTCTGTCTCTCTGACCATCTTTCCCTCTCTTCTGTCTGTCTGACGCTATCGTTCCATCTATCTGTCTATCTTCCCACCCACCACGTCAGTCTGTTCCTCAGTCTATCTTTCGTCCTCTTTATGCATGCCATGGAATGTTCAGGCTATTTGTATTGGTCCCACCAGCTCCCTGAATACATGCAGAACCTGAAGGATCAGCTGAGAGAAGAGCTGAAGTCGGCATCCACCGACCGGCGGGCAATGCTCGAGGCTGAGCTCCTGCGGCTACATGAGGAACGGCGCCGTGCCCTCGCCGAAAAGGACAAGGACAGGGACGGTCGCCTCCGGCGGGAGCTGGATCGCCTCTCCTCCTCCAATTACTCCGGATCACTGTCGCTCAAGCAGAGGTTTGTTCAGCCTTGGCCCCCCAACCCACATCCCGACCCTGGTCCGTCCCAGGTTCCTGCTTATCCGGTCCCCTCCCCTACCCTCCCAAAGCCAATGCCCCTGCCACTCCCAAATGGTGCCCCTTGAAACTTTGTTCCCTCTGGGCAAAATGACCAGTTGCGTGTCGGCTATTTATGAGCTTTGTAGCTGTATGTCTAGATTTGGTGTGTAGCTCTAACCTCATATGTCAACTGTACCCAAGCATACATTTAAGTATATAAACGCATAATTAACCACTTGTGTATGTGAATGTATGTCTCTGAGCACACTTCATTTTGAAATGCCCTGCCAGATGATCTGCGGACATTCTGTTTCCAATCTCCAAAGAAATAATTGAAATCAATATCCTCCATATTATTTTCGTAAGGTTCCCCTCTCCCTCAAATGCACAGCTTTGGTCAGAAACTCCAACAGGGTAAAATGGTTTACATCCAAGACCCTGGAGAATTTTTTTTTCCTTTCTCTTCAAAATCCTGCTTTTGTATATAATCTACTTCTTACCTCATTTATCTTAATTAAACTGTTACAAATTATTTAAATTATCTATCATTTACTGGCACCATCAGTTTGTCTTCAGTACTTAACCCATGTTAGATTGTTTTCCACAAGGTGCTTTTATATTGTTTTGTCAACGTACACGAAGTACTTGCTGATATGCTAATTAATACTAATTGATAAGTAGGAAATTCTCCAGTAACCTGCAGCTGAGCTATTTTTATTTTCAAAAGCCTCATAGTCTCCAAAAATACCCGGATTTCAGTTAAATATCCTAGTGCTAATTATGGAGATTAAATATTCATATTATATAAATCAGTTAAATTATAAACGTTCTCTCTCTCTCTCTCTCTCTCTCTCTCTCTCTCTCTCTCTCTCTCTCTCTCTCCATACGCTAAAATGACCAGCTTGAAATTACCTTTTGCAATGGCCACGACCATTCCACGCTTACAAAGTCCCAGACACCCCGAAAAGCACTGAAGATAAGCCCAAAATACCTACATTTGAACTGGTCTTTTGCCCCCCCCCCAACCCCCACCCCCTCACCCTGCTTAGCATTTTTAGATGATTAAAGTCCTCCTTTTTTTTTTAACCGGTTGCCAAGCATTATTCGCTGCCAACCTCGTGAATAATCTTGGTCATTTTGTTACCTAAGCCTTGTTGACGATGACAACTGCTTGGCTGCTGTCCTCCATAACTACTGCACGCTCTCTCTTGGTGGCTGATATGATTGATGGTCCTCAGTGTTGTTTCAATGGATCTTAAAACGAAGTAGTTCTTAAGAAATTTAAATAGCTTTGGCCCAAAAAAAAGTCTGTAAACTCCTAAACTACGTCACAGTTTGCATATCAGCTTCCAACACAGTGCCGAATCGGGAGATCCCCTTTTCCATGCTGTAGAATATACATATTAATCTTTTATAACAGTATTTGCATTTTTGGATCTTTTTAATACTGAGAAAGATGATTTTTAAGTATCTCACCAGTTTTTTCTTTTTTAAATTAGTCCAAATAATGCCTTGATAATATGAAAGACAAGTAGCATTCCGAGACGGCAGTGTGTGTGTGTGTGAGTGTAGGTGCGTGCGTGTGTGCGCGCGCGCGTGCGTGTGTACGTGGCAATCCTCTAAATGAAAATATGCATGTGTCATTTTTGTTTTCGATTTTTAGAATGGAAATTCAGCGTCGCCTGGGCATGGCCTCAAGCACGGGCATAACCACAGGGTCAGCCAACTCCTCGCCCAGGAACCACCGTCGCAGAGGCCACAGGCGGCAAATGTCAGACCCAAAGATATTCTCGTCTGTCTCGCCCATAAAAGAGGACAAGGATTTGGAGAAAGAGCTTGAGAGAGTAAGTCTGTTTGGTCACGATGTCTGTGTCGTCTGTAGATGCTTTTGTCACAGTGCTACTACTCGTATGTCCCAGCTCCTCCCCTCCCGTCGGAGTACGACCTCCTCCGAAGGAAGGAAGGCGTGTGCGTGTGTTCATCTCGTGCGCCGTCAGACTCCCTCTTCCCCACCCCCTTTGACCCCTCCCCCATCAAAAAAAACAAAAGTTTCCCGGCCACGATAGCTACGCCCTGCCTTCCCAGCTGCAATGTAAGTATTCACAATCTTCTTCGTCAGATGATTCAGAATTGACCTTTTCGTGATGACTGAAAGTATTCAAAACCTTCTTCTTCATAAGATGATTCAGAATAACCTTATCGTGATGACTGAAAGTACTCAAAATCTTCTTCTTCATAAGATGATTCAGAATCACCTTTCCGTGATGACAGAAAGTACTCAAAATCTTCTTCTCCATGAGATGATTCAGAATGACCTTTTCGTGATGATTTACATTACTCAAAATCTTCTTCTCCATAAGATGATTCAGAATTACCTTTTCGTGATGATAGAAAGTACTCAAAATCTTCTTCATTAGAGGGATTAGAGGGACCCTTTTCGTGATGACAGAAAGTACTCAAAATCTTCTTCGCAAGATAATTCAGAAAGACTTTCTCGTGATGACTGAAAGTACTCAAAATCTTCATGATTCAGAATGACTTTTTCATGATGACTGAAAGTACTAAAAATCTTCATGATTCAGAATGACCTTTTTGTGATGACTGAAAGTACTCAAAATCTTCTTACTTTAGATGATTCAGAATGATCTTTTCGTGATGACTGAAAGTACTCAAAATCTTCATGATTCAGAATTGACCTTTACGTGATGACTGAATAACTGTTGGAGATGATAAGAAGTGAAGATAATCTTTAGACAAAATCAAAGGAAACTTGATATTTTTATTCATTGTTTAACCAGAAAAAAATTAGGAAAACTTAGCTCATTCTCTTCCTTATTTTTAGGTAGATGATGTGAAAGGAAATAAAATTAGAATAGGCTTCAAAATATTTTGCAACATAACCGCCAGTGCGTTAACCCATTTTACTTCCGAAAATCTTCTGTCGTGTTAGTGGTTTCACAATAACGTAACTCTATCAGCGTTTTGATTTTGTACAAAAGTAATTTGAGCCTCTGTAATTGTGGGTATTACTAGATTTGTTATATTTTACCCTTTTTGTGCCATGTGAATATGTCTTTCATCTATCTCTCAAAGAGATGTATGCACGTCGTTGATGCACAAACAACAACAAAAAATATTCTGACAGAACAGGTCACGGGTTTATATTTCAGTCTCCTGGTAGACGATTTGGAAATTTGATGTTGATCAGAAAATGTTGATTACATTACATAAGGACTCCCTGTGACGTGGAGCCTTCAGTATTCCTAGCCGGTTAGCCTTCTTTCTCTTCGTTTTGTTGTGCTTCTTTGTGCTCTCTCTCTCTCTCTCTCTCTCTCTCTCTCTCTCTCTCTCTCTCTCTCTCTCTCTTTTGTACTTCTCGTCCTGAGAGGCCTCCTGTGTTGATTCAATAATTTTTGAAGTAGGTCATGTCCCCATTTTGATTTGGCCTCCTTCTCCCGCACCTACCTTTCACTCCTTTGTCAGGCTTCTTTATTCAGACTTGCCTCATAGAAGGATTAAAAACCTGATACACAATGAATGTTATAAT
>NC_089756.1:14733725-14756225 GCF_040412425.1 Macrobrachium rosenbergii
TGTGTTTTTTCTCATTGTGCTTCGTTGTTCTGCCCCACAGAGCTTGTACTCGAGCGGTTTGCGGGACACGACGATAAACTGCATGGACGACGATGATCTATTAGCGGCTCGTCTGCTCAGTTTAGGCAGGTGAGTGACAGTTGCAATAGGGCACAGTTGCTTACCTGCGCGTAAGAGAGAGAGAGAGAGAGAGAGAGAGAGAGAGAGAGTCACAGTTATTAATTTACTATGCTTACTTTCTTACATTTTGCAGCAAATGGATTAAACTGGAAGTATGTTTGCATGTCCAATAAAAGCACATTGATATGCAAGACCAACCTCCAATTAAAAAAGATTAAGTTAAAAGACACAGTAATGAATATTCATAACATATACATATAAACTTTGTAGGATATTGTATACTGATGGTTCCAGTAGGTTATTTAGTATAGTTCATATATATTTATTTGTTACTTAGCGGGTTATGGCTGCTTACTGTCCATGTGCTTGTAGGAAAGATTAGCCAGGATAACAGATTTGAGAGAATTATGTTTGCCAGTTTTTGTGGTTTTAAGGCTTACATTGCTACAATTTGGATGCAAGGGCATAAAATATGGAAGCACACTTGACTGTTAATGTTTGCATTAAATATTTCCAATACATGCTTGCATTAATTTCATTTGTTTTTTCCCAGATAGTTATGAGTAGGATATGATAGTAATTTCGGATGAAAGGCGAGGCATTTTGCAATTAAGTAATAAACATGCGCAGAATAAAGCAAATGATAAACGCACATTCAGGAGTGACAGGAATTACCTTGTAGAATGAATGAAGGTCTGGGGTGTTTATGAGTGTGTCCGAGTACGCTTGAGTCTTTAGGTTGCATAGAATTTGTCCCTGGTGAATATTGTTCTTCAGGCAACTAACACCCGGAACCTTTCGTCCGCAGAAGTTCTGGAAGGAGGAGCTCAGAAAGTGGCCTTGTCTCCGACTTCTGGGCTCGAACAGCCACTTCCGGAGGCGGCATGTACGACCCCGCCTTGACGGGCGTCTCCCGCACGAAACCCGGCAGAAAGCCCCGCAAGCCTCGCTCCTGGCACCCTTCACCATACGCCTCCGACGACGAAGACGACCTGTTCTCGCGGGAGGAGAAGAAACAGAAAATCAAAGCCGAGATCGCGCGGAGGCGGCAACAGATCGAGGAAAATTCGCGACTTCACGAGGAGCTGCTCCGCCTGGCCAGGTTGCGAGAAAGCGCGGAGCTTGGGTACTCCGACCCCAGAATCTTGGGACCTTACGACCTAAGCCCTCCTCAGTCCGCTCGTGATACCACCACCAGTGTCTTACGATCCATAGACGAGATCCTGCGGGATGCTCGCGACCCTTCTTCTGGATACTACAGCAGCTACTCCCCCTACAAGACGGGCGGGTCGCCCCCCAACCGCTACGGCAGTTCCCCAGGAGCAAGAACTTCACCTCGCCACTACTACGGCTCCCGAGGGCCCTCCCCGTCTCGCCACCCCATGACGGAAGAAGACCGGTCCATGGCCCGCCTCGCCTCCACTTTCCAAAGTGACGAGTTCACCGGCGCCCTCTATGAGCGGCTGTCCGATTTCTCCCCTCTGACGGCTGACAGCCTGAGTGACAGCATGAGTGACTTCACTCCCGCAATGCCCTTACTTCCCGACATGCCGACCCGTTCACGAAAGTTGTTAGAGGACTTAGGCAGTTCACCTATCACTAGCCAGTCTCACAGAGGCAAGTATGACGTGCAGAGACGGTATCGGAAGTAAGTGGTGTTTCTTGTGTGTTGTGGTTCTCGTGTCGAGCTGTTGGTCTCTGTCTTTCTCCAGGCCTATCGTAATAATATCGATATTTATCATGCAGTAATGAAACGTTAGAACTATCTTAAGAAGCAAAAAAAAAAAATGTCATGCTAAATTAATATAAAAAAAACACTGTGATTTAACAGGAAGAAAGCAGGAATTTAGTCAAAGTTTTTTTTATTGTGATGATGATAGGGGAAAAAACAGTGCACTTAGTTATAATGCTTATCATTAAAAAAAACGACTCTAGTCAGATATCTTCATTTGATTACGATAAATGTAAGATAACTCATCACCATTATATTGTAACGTCATCCTTGAAAGAAAGAAAAAACTAATAATACTAATAATAATATAATAATAATACTAACAATAATAAACTTTTATGTAATGACGACTGACGCATCATATCTCAAAATACGGAAGACCACCGTAGTCATAATATTATATATACATAGATATAACAGTAATAGCTCTCAAGCGAGTGTTCCAGCATATCGGTAGCTTATACACTTGTTTTTCCTATCCTCAGTGTTTTTCCAAAACAGAACAAAAAACATAATAAAAGTCCACTCGACCAATAAAGTGGAGCGGGCCGGGCCAGCGCAAGCAGCGGATTTTGGGCTGCTTGCCTGCAGCCTGCGCTTGCGCGCGCGCCGGCACACCTCCTCCACGACATTGCTCTCTCTCCTTCCTCAGTTATTGTGCCTTACGTCCTTATCCCCCCAATTATCCCCCTGAAATAGGTAAATGATTATGAGAGAAAATAAAAAACAAATCATTAAAGGGTAACCTCGTTACAGTTGATGGAAGCCACGCCCACTTCTCCCGTGGGTTTCGTTATTGAATAATTTCTGACCTTTTTGATGAGTGCTTTTAATATTCATTCACTCATGACGTTTGAGAGACGAGTAATTATTATCAGTAATAATAAATGATAATGATAACAGTAATAATAATGCTAATAATAATAACGATAATATTAATGGTATGATATCAATAATGTTACATGTATATCAGCTAATGATACTAATATTTAAAGTAACCAGTTAAAATTATTACATATATATATCTATATCAGTTTATTTATTCGGAGATTTTAATGAAACCTGGTGCAAAAATATGCATAAAATATATATATATACATATACATACATATTACGCATATAATATTAATCAGTCGGTCCCATGAGGCGTTCGTTAGCCCCGCCACTTCCATTCAATAGTGTCCGTGATTCCAGTACTCTGAAATCTATCAGTTCATATTTAATCCTACGATTTAACCTCCAAATTTTTTGCTCGCAAGCGATCAGCTAATCTATAAAAAGAAGAAAAAGGGATTATGAAGCGTTCTCTTGCACATTTAGAGGCTAAAAAAAATAAGATAATAATGGAAGTTTAAATAAAAGTTGTCTGCTAAATTCCAGTTATTTCTCGAGAGAAAATGGAAAATGAATCGAACTCGGAGAGTCAAGGGAAAATATCAGAAATCCATAATGTAAACCAGTGAGTCGAACCCTCTTCTCGCTCTTGTTATTGTGTTCAATGGTGTCTTCAATCCCAGTATCGTTTATACTCTATAAGCCATTTACCGAAGTGCAATGTGTTCTGCGCAGTGTGTTCAGGCAGGCCGGTGACGGTTAGATACATTATGAAAAATAATAATAATATGAATTATTATTATTATTTTTTTCTAAAATAACAAAAAAAAAAAAAAAACACGCTGTTCCCATGACAGGTCCAGTTCCTGGTAGTAGCGTGTCAGGTCCGTCTTGTTCTCTTTACCCCCCAAAAATATACATATATAAATATATATATACAGTATATACATAATAAAAATTTGTTCAATTGTTAGTTGTCACTGCTAGCGGGACAAAAATAATAATAATAATAAATGATAATAAAAAAGTGAGGTTCGTTCCCGAGGGAACGAATGCTAACAGTATAAATAAATAAATAAACAAACCAAAGAAGGCGGCGGGTCGTTGAGCTGCTATATTCTCATTGTAGTTAGGAGAGGCGTCACCAGGTGGGCGCTGCTCAGGTGCTTGCCCCCAGCAGATGGCGTTCCAAGGGGCTGATCGTTAATACAAGAGCGTCGTCTTCTCCTCCTCGTTCATCCTCTTTTCTTGCGCCTTTTCTCTTTTGCCTTTCTACTGAGTGAAATGTAAAAAAAAAAAAAAAAGAAAGAAAAATCTTTGCCTGTCTTTGTTTCTCTTTCCGAGCCGCCTTGAGCCCCCCCTGTCTTTTCTCCGCCCCTTGGATGTTGCCAACTTGCTCGGAATAATAAAAGAAAAATCACTCGCCTGGCGCCACCTGGCAACCCCTCGCAGTTTAAAATAAAAACAAAAAAACAAATGCACAACGGGCCTTGGCAACTGTACATGCTGGATGTCACCTAGGCAATCCACTGCCCATTATTTCATGTCAAGCACATTCTGTGTTTTCCCCTGCATGTGTCTTTCTTGCTTTTGAGGAACGATGTCTATGTCACTGTACATTCCATTTCATTATATTTGTTTATAGCATGTAAACAATAAACAAATTGTTGTTGACCTTCAAATACATCATGTTATTTGAAATACTCTTGGTGTTTCTCTTGCGTGATTCCTATATAACCATGAAACATAGACTCTAGTTGAGAGACTTTTCCGGTCGCAAAGCCAACGGCTTTTGAGTCCTTGGCTGATGACGTCACGGAAGTAGAGTTAAAAGGGATAAACATGTCCATTTAGCCGACTGCTTTGTTTCTGTAGCTTCGCCAGACAGTTACTGTGGGATAGAATCCAATGCTTTATGAAGCCCTTGTTGGTCTAATTCATGGAAGAACAGAAGAATAGGTAAAGTGATTTGATTATTCCTTGATATTTTAAGAGTGAGTGTCTTGTAAGTAAGTCTTCATGAAAGCGAATGCCTGTGGAAGGAGTATAAGTGGCTTGTAGTCATTTTCATAATTAAGGAAGGAGGGGCACTTGTTCAGCTGCATATTAATTGTTAATCTTAATGATAAATATTAAGTTACGATTATTTGAAGGCTATAGATGTAATCATACGATGATAACTTAAAACTTACGCTTGAATAAGTTCCACGAGCACTCATAGAAGCTCAGAATTAAAAGTACATGAAAGCATTGCAAATTAACGGAGGAATAAACGACAAACGTTGCTGTTTCCGCACTGACGAGAATGTCTGAGAACCTCGCGACGAATGTATGTACGAATGGCAGAATAAACGAGAGTAAGAATGAATGACAATAGCATTTGATAAAAAAAAAGTAAGACCATCTCGCCGGATAAACCAACAGTCATTTGTTAAACCGACTATCATTTGGTTAAATAAAAGAAAAAAAGTTATATAGGAATATCAAGCCCGGTCTTTTAACTTCGCCAATTTCTTCTTTTCGTTCTCCATCAGATCTTTATATGTGACTTATTGAGTGTGTAATGAATATGCCAAAAAAAAATTGCTTTCAATGTTTTTGTGTGCCCACTCTTTCCTTTCGTTCATGGTTATATGTGTATATTGCGTGTATGTGTGTGTATACGTGCACGTGTGTGTTTGTGTGCATGTATGTGTCTGAATATTGTATTTATATCTCTGTGCCCTTGTGTTTATATATACTGGTATAGGTGCATATATATATACATATATATATATTATGTATATATTATATATATAAATATTTATATATATAATTATGTATCTATATATGTATTAAGGGAAAATGTCAATAATTGTTGATTTAGCTATTATGAATATTAACTTCATCGAATGTATTATAAATCGCTAAGTACAAAGAATACAGGTTGTTAAGATTTCCTGTTTACCTTATATATATATATATATATATATATATATATATATATATATATATATATATATATATATACATATATATATATATATATATATATATATATATATATATATATATATACATATATATATATAATATATTTATATATATACATATATATATAATATATTTATATATATACATATATGTATATGTATATATATATATATATATATATATATATATATATATATATATATATATATATATATGTGTATATATATATATATATATATATATATATATATATATATATATATATATATATATATATATATATATATATATATATATATATATATATATATATATATATATATGAGATAAAAAGTTTAATGTTTTAGCGTTCAATTGTTAACCATTATTTGAACCACATGTGATGATCGATAATCATAGGAATATTTTCAAGTAGTTATCAGTGACCTAGTATTGAAAAAAAAATATATATTAAACTAACTTGTCATGCCGGATGGTAAAATCACACGAAATAATCAGATCTATATTAAGAATCAGTTGAGAAATAAAATACATATTTTACCAAAAGCAATTAGTCCCCAGTATCATAAATATTTACTGGAATATTAACGTAAGTGCTAATACTACAGTATATATATATATATATATATATATATATATATATATATATATATATATATATATATACATATATATATATATATATATATATATATATATATATATATATATATATGTATTATTGCATTAATAGAGGCAAATTAAGGTATGATGTTACAAATGAAACTGTCCCGTGTCAATGGAGCGAGTTGCTGAATGTAGAAGAAAGACTAGTGGCAGATCGGACTGATGCAAGAGTGGTAGGGGTTACTGTAAGTCTGAAGTTGCTTGTGGAAGTGGTTGACCGCTGAGTATGCAAGAAGGAAAGCTGTAAGACTGAAATTTAAAAATACGGCGGGAGTTAGCAGGATTACAAATGAGATACTTCAACATGTTTGCTATAAAGAAGCTGTGTGATTGACAGGGGTGAGTAAGGTACGTCTGGCTGAGCTTACTGTTCCTCTGGAAAGGGTGGAAAGAATAATTGCTCCCCTGAATGTGAAAAATAAATGGTAGATTTGATTTTAAGTACTGCAGGGGCATAAAGCATTTTACCTATGAATGTTCATGGTAGGGTCAAGACCCCATAGCTGCCATGAGGTGGAAAAATCCTATAAAAAGATCGTATGAAACACCTTATTTACATTTTCAAATAGAAGAAAATATTATGTTGAAATATATACCCTCAGGTATATTTTTTTTCTTAAGTTTGATAACTAAGGACCCTATGTTTAGTGGCAAAGCTGCCAGTAGCTTGAGCTCTAATCAAATAATTGGTCCTTTTCTTAAATGGTCCAGAGAGAGAGACAGATTTTGAACTATCACGTCCAGTATAAAAAGAGAAACAAGGGAAGTTAAAACCGAAGAAGGTGATACTTTGCCAGCATTGCTAAATAAATCTACTGAATTTAAAAGCAAACAGTGCTTGTTATAGACCACATATCCTTATCAGCGCCGAAGTACGAGCATTTACTCTGCAAAGAGAAAGAGAAAATTTGCGGCAAAATATATATGCCGTCTAATCCATTTTCCAGGAACACCCTATCTCATCCAAAATGCATTCGAAAATTAGCGTACATTTCTCTTTAGCTACTGCTAAGTCAAGCACCCAAGCTCAATAAACACCAAGGAAACGTAGAAGTTTAACACGTTACCTAAAAAAGAAAGAAAAGATCTAACACGTCCCTTTATAAAAGAAAAAAAACTAGCCCTAGGCGCATACAGTCTTTAAACAAGAAATACAAGCATCAACATTAACACCCATATATGACGTCCCATTCCATCACCACAACCCAAAACAGATATGATCCGAGATGAATACCAAGACGAGTACAGTTCACCTGTGGAACCGGAGGACAGGGAATACTGCAGCAGCCCAGGCTACGCCAGTTATTACTATCGGCCTCATCACCACCACCAAAGCGCCAACTATTCATCGGCTCATAACGAAACGTCTTACCCGCCTGGCCAAAATGACACTGCCAGGAGACCAAAGGTGAGGGCCCCCATTTTTCTTTATTTCTTGTTTCAGCAGCATCTGTTTTAGATGAGGCCAAAGAAAAGCATCTCCAATCTTCATTGTGATCTAAGTTAACATCTTTCTACTAGTTTTAGGCGAGGTCAATCTTCGCCGTGACCTAAGTTTACCTCTCTACTAGCTTCTGCTTAGGTGCATCCTCCAGCCACCCCCCACCCCACCGCCCCCCAAAAAATCTTCAATCTTCAATGTGGCCTAAGATTACCTTTCTACTAGCATCTGCTAAGCGAAGGAAGAAAACTTTAATCTTCACTCTGATTTAAGTTTATCTCTCCACTTGCATCTGCTTAGGTGAGGCACAAATAATCTTCACTCTTCGCTGCGGCTAAGTCTACCCCAGGTCTTGCCTTCATGATCGCAGTGCTTCTTGCATTTCAGGACTTCAGCAGCATTTTCCGTCCTCACGTCTTTACACTTGGTGTTCAGTAAACAGTCTCCACTTATGTTCTCTTTTGAAATGAGGCAATTCTATTAGAAGACTTTCTGCTACAACTGATATTCTTTAACTGAAGTCTATTTTTCTCTTTCTTTCAGAGAGGCTCAAGATTTTAGTTTCCAAAGCATTTCGGTGAGCTCTAATTTGAAGAGAACAGGCCTGGCATCTTATTTTATAGTTCTCTTAATTTCTTTTCATTTAGAATCTATTGCAGAACATGATTTAAAAGCGAATATAACAAATATTTAATTTTTAAAGTTAAAAATCCATTTTAGGAAATGAGTTAATGATGGCTGTCTAACTTTTAAGTGAAATTTTCTAGCATTTCTTACTTAACGCATCGAAAATTTCTCTTCACTCTCAGCCAGCTCCTCGTCCATCCAAAGTAAGGCGATACCTTCTGACAAGAGACCCCAAAGACAGGAGAATCTCTGGTAAGTCTCAGTACCTTAAGTAATAATTCGATAATATTGAAATCTTTTGCTATTCTCGGGTTTCTATGAACCCCTTTTTGCATGCCTTATTTACGTCTCATTCAATTAAATGAATTAATTATGACATAGTAACATTCGTCCGAAGAATTTTATGAGACTTGTTCTTTCTTATTTCGTGGACACTTGCACACTTGGTCGCTGGGCATTTTCTTCTATTCCAAGTGAACATGCAATCATTAATATAATAATAATAATAATAATAATAATAATAATAATAATAATAATAATAATAATAATAATAATAATAATAACTGCATCGTGCTTATATCATCATCTTGAAATCGAGAGCATTCAAAATTGGTCAATAGCGTTCTAACGGTTAGTTAACCATCTCTTAATCAGGAGTAGCATACTCGCGTTAAAACAGTCAGTTGGAAGTTGAACTTACGCAAGTGAGGTTGTCAACCAGGTAGCATCTCATTCGTTGAACTTGACACACTTTCCTCCCCGCTTCTAGGAGACCATTTGCCACTTCATTGACTCCATTTCTTCCGCCCTTCCAGGTAACGGCCTAGGAATGAAGGTGGTAGGAGGCAAGGAGATCCCAGGAACCAGAGGTCGACTGGGCGCTTACATTGCCCGCATTCAATTAGGCGGTGTCGCAGACTCACTGGGTCAGCTCAAAGAAGGAGACTTGGTGCTGGAATGGAATGGGATTTCTCTGGTAGATCGCACTTACGAAGAAGTTCAGGGCATCGTTGTTCAGTCTGGGGACGATGCTGAAGTGGAGATTGTCATCCGCAGGTATGTTAGGCTGCAGATAAACAAAGACAATGTATGTTTGACATTTTCAAGCTTATTTCCTTGTGTTTTTTGTGCTATTGCAGTTATTTCCAACATAGAGGAATGATCTTTTCAGCTACACTTCCTTTTAATTAGATATTCAGCCTAATTTTCTAAATGTTGCTTCAGCTTGGAAGAAATTACCCCATCTTTAACACGCATAACTCGTTTCATTTCACCCAGTGACATCAACATGATAACCGGCAAACGCATAGCAAAAAACTTGCCGAAGGGGCCACCCCATAAGGGCGACCCTCGTAACATGGCCGTAGGTTACGACTCCAGATACAACGATCCTTCTCCCCCTCACCAACGATATGAAGATGAACAGGACGATGACGATCCCATCAACGATCCTCTGGACATCAATGGGAATCAGTCTTCAGAAAACAACTACCCGGATGAACTGGATGGTGAACAGAGATATTCGGACTCCTCCAAAAAATCCAGCCCCCATCTGGGTTCTAACTCGCGTATCAGGCACACGAGCCCCGAGTTTCCAGGACCGGACCGAGGCGTACCTAACGACACCAGGAGCCTGGACGGCGACGAAAGTTCAAAGGCAGTTTCAACGGCATTTCGAGGTTCCCCCTTAAGTCGACATGTCCTTCATGAACGGCCTGCTTCTGCAGGTTAGTTGGAAGTGCTCTGTAATGGCGTTTTGATTTATTCTCTTCTAGTGTGATTGATAAAGGTAATTATTTGTACTGTTTCGGTTAGGTCTTCAGTAGCCAGTCAAATTCAGTTATTCAAGAAAGTACAAAGCACATAGACTCAGCTACAGCAGACCACCTTATCCCAAGCTTTTAGCCAGAAACAGCAATGAACAGAAATAAATAATATGAAGGTTATTTTGCCAATGTAAAGACAGTTCCACTTGTATAGTAATATGACGATATGATATGAAAATTTGGAATGCTGGGAAAAACAGATTAATAGAAGGAGAGAGATAAACCTGAGTAAAACACAGAGTTTCTTGTGTCTGATATATTTACATTACTTTCATTGAAATTTCCATCACCATTTTCCTTCTAGTAAAGTTCCAAATTTATATCCCTATTAATATTTCCTCGACCAGTGAGTGAGTAGGGTAGTTTGGTTTTCGACTTCCCATCTGTGTTGACTGGTGGATCTGAACTTTCTCTTACAGAACAGTTCATTGGGTTAAAGGCCCTTACTTGGCCTCCTCGAGATCTTGTCATGGCCAGGTCTTTTTGGCATTTCCCTTCAAGTGAACTCGTGATCTCATTTGCTTTTCTCCCCGCAGAGGGGAATAACGGACGCTGAAAAGCGATATTCCCCTCCTTCTCTAGCTTCCATGTTACTCTCCACCCTTTCCTAACAATTGATTCGTGGTGCAGCTGCGAGGTTTTCCTCCTGTTACACCTTTCAGACCTCTTACTGTCAATTTCCGTTTCAGAGCTGAATGACCTCATAGGTCCCAGCGCTTGGCCTTTGGCCTAACTTCTATATTCAGCAACCGCAGAGGGGAATAACAGACACTGAAAAACGGTATTCCCCTCCCTCTGCTTTTTTTAGAGAGAGAAAATGTTTATTATTTATTTAAGGACATTATCATCCTCTCTGAGTATCCTCATAGCCTATAGAGATAGCGAAGGACACCTAATCATTCTGCATTAAGAAAAAAAATTCTTTGCAGATTGTATCAACATCAGGACCTCGCGCCCTCAGCCCATCGGCGCCAGCCAACAGAATTCACAGCGAGCTCTCGTATCGAAGGGCACCTCCCTCATGGATTTGGAGATGAGGAGGGAGACCAACATCCCCATCATCGTCTCCAAGGACACGAGCGAAGGACCAAAGAATATCAAACCATGGAGGAGTCATGAGCGAATTGGATACACCAGCTGCAGTAGCAGTCCAGTGCCGCCAAACCGTCCTTCGTCGAAAACTGGAAAAATCAAGGTAAGTTCCTCAGTTCAGAAAATACTGTTGTGTTCAGCGGTTATAGCTATGTCCACTTGTGTGTTTGTTAATGTGAACTCGTCGGATTTCAACAGAAACGTAGGCTATAATCAAGTCCATATACCCGTCATGCTGTTTATATATATATATATATATATATATATATATATATATATATATATATATATATATATATATATATCTATAATATAAATGTGTGTGTATGTGTGTGTGTGTGTGTGTGTGTGTGTGAAGTTTCGTCACACACAAAAGTGTTTCTTTATTCACAAATATTAAGCCACATACATAATTTTTTAAAAATAGGATTCGCCATACCCTGAGAATAATTTACACCGAAGGGGCATTATAATCGATAAATGGATCTCCCCCTGCCGGGATTCGATCTTTTGCCCCAGTATCTAAACAAAGACCTGGGTTCGAATTCTGCCCTGGCCAGATGTGTTCATCAGTTATAATTCCCCTTGGGTGTAAGTACTTCCCAAGGCATGTATATACAGTATATATATATATATATATATATATATATATATATATATATATATATATATATATATATATGTGTGTGTGTGTGTGTGTGTGTGTGTGTGTGTGTGTGTGTGTATGTATGTATGATGTATGTATGTGTACAGTATATATGTTAAACAAACACACACTATATGGCATGTGTGTGTTGGTGTGTACTGCCCTTATATGTATTCGCTTCTCGTGAAGTGTTAACCAGCTCCTGAGGTTATAATTGGTAACTGAAGAGTGTTAAAATAATAGCCAGATCCAAGATTATAAAGAGGAAATAAAACGCAAATAAATAAATTTAATTATGCTCACTTAAGCGAGTTGCGTATACAATAAAAAAAAAGCTGGTAATAAGAAAAAGCTGTATAGGATGGAAATCAAAGTTGCCGTAGTTCTGTGGTCACCAAAGGCTTTAGCATCTTTCTGTTATAAGAACTAATGTTACTCTATGGCATAAAAATATTTTTTTAAGTTCACAAGATTTTTTCGCAAATACCTCTAGAACGGTGACAATAAAAGGCTGTTTGGCACAACATGCCCTAGTGTTGCAGTATGATTAAAAGGTGCAGCGTGAATTTTTTATGCTTTTTTTTTTTAGCGAAAGCTTGAATGGTATTTCCTTGTTTAAAAAAGGAGACACTAGTTTATTGCGTGGAAACCTCGCGTCCAATACCGCTTAGTTACCGTTAGAAAAAAACTGTATACGTTTTCTTTGATGTAGTTGATTCACAGAAAACGAAATTTCTTCGTAACGTTTTGCATAACGTTTATTTTGGAGAAAAGGCCATTCTTTGGAGACTTGTAATTACATAATGAAAGAAACAGATGGATAGTCAGGAAATCTGACAGGTTTTAATGTGAGGTACTGAATACCTTCAGAATACGTCGGCGCGAAAGGATGTTACCTGCTAGAGCCTATATTCAGATTATCCACTCTTGGACAATATTTTAAAAATACTTTGTACCCCTCTTCCTCATCCTCCTGTCCTGTCCTATCATAACTATCCTAACGTAATATAAGTATTCTTGCAGCTGCCTGACCCCCTCAGTTACATTACAGCAAAAAAAACAAGTTCATTCATATCCTTAGCCTTACCCATATCCATCTTAGGGTTAATGATTACATTTAATCACTAGGCTAGAGGGAGAAGTAATGCACAAAACTGTTTATTGCTGGTAAATGAATTTCATTATTCAGAGGATAAAAAAAAAAAGTCGGGGAGCCAGGGTGGACTTGCTACCTTTATACCTAGCAGGTGGAAATTCGGTAATCAATGTAGTATGTGCTAGCACATGCTGCATAATTTATTGTTTCCTTTATATTTCGTATTCACTGCAGCCCTTTGCTTTCCAGTATTAATTGATTGATTAGTTTCTGTAGACTAGCATCAAACAGCAGTGGTTATTAAGACCAGTGCTACTTTGATATATTTTTTTTATAAGTAAGAAATATCGCATGTGAACTCATTGTAATCGTTTACCTGTTTCTTTTCGCAATTCCTCTTCAAATGAGTCATGTTGACCAAAAATAAATAAAACCGAGAGCACTGAGAAGATCAGAAAAAAAAAACCTTCAGAATATTTTTTTTCAGTATTATGGATATTGTGCCATTGTGGGAATTGGAGAAAAGTCATAATTTTGTTTTCTTTACGAGCACATGTTTGGCGATATCACGTCAAATTTATTGTAAGGTTTGAACTCTTTTCGACGAATACGAGGAAAATTACTTGAGGTATTTTCTGACAAATATTAAGCTCTAAAATTGTTTGATTTTTGTTTCTGACTTTGGGATATCGTAGGTATAGCCAGATGACATAAGACCCACTTGTTTTTGAGTATTGTTGGGTAATGTTTGATGTGGATAAAGCCGGGGAATTTATGCAAAAATTTATCTTAAAATTTTATTGAGATTGGTGTGAGAAATACAAAAACTCAGTCAGATACTAAGAAATATTTGTAACTTACACCAAAAATTTAAAAGTCGGAACATGCAGAAAAAACGAATTATACAGTATATATATATATATATATATATATATATATATATATATATATATATATATATATATATATATATATATATATATATATATATATATATATATATATATATATATATATATATATATATATATATATATATAAATTACTGTATATAAGAGCGATTTTTCCTATTCGCTAAAATGAAAACTGAAATAGGAAGGACTCCCAATCTCTCCACTACTCGAAATTTGACGGACGTATTCTCTTAAAAAGCAAAATCATATTCTTCAACAGCACGCGTGGCCTTCCGACAGAAGAAGCAGTAATCCGGAATTCGACCATCGCCACCACCAGCAGCAACAGCAACAGGCCCTAGGCGAGGTACAATTACAAGTGTGTTATGACTCGCGGGCGTGCATATTATACGTGACAGTTCTGAGGGCCAAGTCTCTCTTCACGGTCCAGGACTCTGGTATCACGAGCCCTGATCCATTCGTGAAAGTCTACCTTCTGCCTGGACGCAGGTACCGATGCGTTCTCTCGTGCAGGAATATAACTTAGAATCTTGTGAAATACTTGCGTTGTAATCCTCACGAAAATGCATGACTCTTCTGCCTTTCCCTGCATGACAGCAAGAAAGTCATCCCATGTAGTCATTGAAACAAATGGGTATAACGCCATATTTTTTTTTTTTTTAACTGTGACCTTCGTTATGGGCGCTTGAATAACACTTGCCTTTCCTTCGCCAGCCTGGAAAACCAGCGCCGAACTCGTTCCCTTACGCTGAGCAGTTGTCCCGAATGGAACCAAACGATGGTTTACCCGAATATCTCTCCAGTAGACCTTCCAAAACGGCACCTGGAAGTCTCCGCCTGGAATTATCGGGCCGACGTCGACAAGCCCAATGAATTCCTCGGAGAAGTCGTGTTGAACCTTTCGGGTTTGTAAACCAGACTCGTTTCTAGAACCGTCTCCTGGGTTCGTTCTCGCACTAGGATAACAGCAGTCTAGTCTTGTCTATCTATGCTGTAAATGCATGTATCGAAAAAATAAGAATAAATAAAGTAAGAATAAAATTTAAATAAAAAATTAAGAACCCCTTAAATGGTCACTTTACTTCTGTTTACAATGACACCTTTAACTTGCTTAGTATAATACCCACTTAAGATCATGTTCGACCAGGAGTTATAGAAGACTAGATATACAAGTAAAACCGTTCATAAAAAAGTCTTATTTTCCCCTCAGCAATATTTTTTTTAAACAAAGTCCTCCCGTCTCCAGAGTCGTCGGTGCTGGATGAGCAGGCGCGTTGGTATCAGTTACACGAAGTTATGAGAGGCGAACTGGCTGATTGATGCTTAGGTACAGTATGTGAGGAAGTAAAAAAAAAAAAAATAGACTTGTAGTAGTGCCTTTTAGAATCTAGATTGATGTCAGTGCTTCTCTCTCTCTCTCTCTCTCTCTCTCTCTCTCTCTCTCTCTCTCTCTCTCTCTCATATTCGAATTTCAGACAGACTTACTCATGCATGGAAATGGTCCTTTGGGAAAAAATTGAGATAATATGAAAAATATTATTGAAGAATAATTAGTGAGGTGGACATAGCTATAACTCTATCACACGTGACTGAAATAATTTTGAAAATATTACTTTTTTATTTTTTGGTGCTTGATTTTTTTAAATGTAAACTTCGTTTTTTTTAGTGTAGCAAACTTTTTTCATTACAACGGAAATTTTGAAAATTATAGTGATAGAACTAATATTACTACATCCATGTTAACTAACTATATGATGATCAAGAAAGTAGATATGGCTTTTGTCTTCCCATTGCATAAGGATAGTTACCGATAACAGTGAGGATAATAAACACTAAAATGATTGATTCTTTTGTTTATTCAAAACAAAATCAATGGAGGCAATGTAAAGTTACTATCTCGAAATGAGGCATTAAAACAAAGTGGTTATTTTGAGCTAAACCTACAATGGATCATAATTTGTCATCAGAACAAAACCCATCAAAAATCATGTACTTATGGAGCGAAGACAGTTATTAATGTTTTTTTATATATATTTTCAGATATACATATCAAGAATTCTGCAGGATCTGTGCATCTGCGACTGCAATCTTTTACAATGCCAAGTTCTTCCGTAAACATAAGGATATCCTGCCGAGCAGAAGTGTTTAAGTTTGAAGAAGTCTATAGGTCTGAAAGGTTATTTATATTGAAGCTTATAACGCTGTTTAAGCTTGCCAATTTATTTTAAGCTTTTAGGAAGAATTTTAGCTTGAAAAAAATGATTTCCGGTTGTTGAGGAAGTCTTTGAGTTTGAAGTTTCACGTAAGCTTCAGAAAGAATTTTAGCTTGAAAATGACTTCGCTTCGAGAAAATATTCGACGTTGTAAAATGATATAATCTTGTTAAAGCCTTTGAACTAGAAATTTTTTCCGGCTCAAGGAAGTTTTAAGCTGTGAAAATTATTCAAGACTTCAAAGTCTTCAAGCCTATATTAATCCAGCTTAAAGCATCATTTAAGCCTGAACTCTGTAAGCTTGAAATCTGTTTAAGCTTATGGAAGATTGTGTGGTTGTTTAACTTCAAAGCCTGAGGAAGTCTTCAAGCTTAGAGAATATATTATTTAACCTTAAGAAGGTCTTGTAAGACTGAAGAAAGTATAGAGGAGTGTCTTGGCCTTCTCCCTCGTATTTAAGTGTCACTTGTTGCCTGAGAGAGAAAAAGTAGAGGAACCTCTCTGCAGATTCGTGTCGTAGGATGGCTGGAATTGGAGGACTCAATTAGGAATGGCCCCAAATTCCAAGTAGGAACGAGCTTAGCTACACTTACCTCATACACCGACATAATGTTTTCCTAAAGCTGGAATACACATAAATAGATATATACATATAAAGTATTAATCGCTTGTAAAAGTAGTGTCTGTTTGCCGTTTCGCTTCCTCAACTTACGATCCTTCGTTTCAGGTGGACAAGATGAGAGTCGGTGAGATTCTTTCCCATAAGCAGTGTAGGCCATTTTCAGAAAAGATCTTTTGTGTAAGCATAATACTTTTTCTTGTGTTTACTAACCCACATAAGTGACCATTATATATAATATGTATATATATATATATATATATATATATATATATATATATATATATACATATATACATTATATATATGTGTTCATGTATATATACATATATATATATACCTGTATATATTATATATAATATATATGTATTATATATATATAATGTTATATATATAATATATATTATATATATATATATATATATATATATATAATATTATATAATATATATGTATATATATATATATATATATATATATATATATATTATATACATATATATATATATATATATATATATATATATATATATATATATATATATATATACATATACACATATACACTTATCAGTATATATAGATTAACAAATAACTTGTTGTTTTATAGTTGGTATACTTCTTATGCGTGGCACTGAATAAATGTACTGTTCTTCATTATGTGAATGTCTACCTATACAGACGTTTATACCTACAAAAGACTACTTGATTTTATAGCTCCACATATTTGGTGTACCCTTGGTGACGGATGTATGTAGTTGGTATTAATTTTTCTTGTACATACATACATGCATACGTACATAAATGAAATCGTATAATATTTACACGCTCACCTAGTATACATACATACATACATACACCATCTGCATGTGGGAAGTGATAATATTTAGAAACTAAGATAAGACATTAGGAAAGAGAGAGAGAGAGAGAGAGAGAGAGAGAGTTTATTTTTATGTGAAATAAAAATTTAGTTTCGTTTAAAGTTTTATCTCTTTTGTAATCCGACGGAGGAAAAAAAATTATCAGAGGCATTTCGTTATGATTATTCACGTTTCGTTTTATTAAAGATAATTCTCATTATGACATTCGAAATAGTCTGGGAAATTTCCTTGGAAAACTTAAAAGCAAGACTATTGTTATATTGACGCTACTAATGATAGTAATACAAAATTTGACACTGTAGGCGCAAAATTATGCCAAAGTGGCCCATAAGATTGATAATAATATGAATACAAATGGAACAGGTTAGTGTTCAAAATGAAAGGGGACATTTGCATTGTACGAATTTTCAGTGACCATTTAAGCAAACTCTGGCCATTCATGTGTATCTTTTATATTCATTCGAAGGTTCTGGCATCAGTAAGGGACGCTTTCATTAAAGTTTTTGTACATGAAATCTCTGGTATTGACGCCTTTTGTATTCTCATTTCACGGAGGGGTGAAGGAAATATAATCAAATATCAGGTTTCGATAGTGATGCAAAGATTTGCCCGAGAGACCAGATGCATTATAGAAGGTGTTTGAAATATTTCTAATCACTTATGCTGTAATATTTGATGAGATATGCTTCAGTTTTTGTAATTCATCACTTACGTGATTTCGCAGGAAATGGTGACAAATGTCTGTCATCACGCCACCAATAATAATCGTTGATAATAAATGTTGTTCTAGTCATTTTGCATCTCAAGTGAAGATCGGTAATTATGTGCTGTTAAAATGAACTAATTTCTGTTTTTAAGAAAAGCGAAACTCCAAATTTATTCCAGTAACGCGTGTGTCTTATGATGCTTAGTTTGTGGCATTTAATTGATATTATATACAATACATACAAACACACTTAAGCATCTTCATCATAATAGTGAATTGACATATAAGTCTAACATGTATTTGACAGGGAACTACAGTACCATATCCATATATACTTTTTATATGAGTGTGGGTGAATGCACACGTTTGGATATATGTAAATGAAACAGATGGACAAACATAGATATAGATGGTAAGTTGTATACTGCAACATGATCTTACATATTGGTACTGATTTTTAATTACAACGATTTCCTAATCGTTCATGTCATTATGTTATTAATGTAAGCCCTGTGAAAAAGAACTTATCTTTTATGTAACAGATTGGTAGTGAATGTACCCTTGTATGTATGCATAATATGTGTTTCGTGTCACACACTCGTATTATCGCCCCCAAATGACCAATGAGAAGTTGAAATAGGCACAGACACTGACACCCTAAAGCATAAGGAATCATTCGTGGACCCTGTGTAATGTATATGGGCAGTCACTATATAGCTGTATTGGTTAAATGTTGTTATCCCCCATAGGACATATAAATATATATATATATATATCTTTCGCCATTCTTGAGGAATATGTGGGTAAGCCACATGCCGTATGAGAAATGTTCGTTGTTGTAACGCACACAGATAATATCGGAACAAAGTATGACGTGAATAAAGACAGATGATGTTAATCAGACAATTTATTGACCTTTTGAGGGTAAGTTTTACATTGCGAGCCCCAGGGCCTTCAATCGAAGAAGACAAAACGTAGGAAGTAATATTGTCCGCTGAAGTAAACAATATACAAAACCAGTGTGAGGTAGTTTTACTCTTCGGGATAAAGGTTGCCGAAGAAACCGAGTTTTAAATCATCGGCGGTCTAAAGAAAAAACTATATTAATGGACCGGAAAAGTACTGGGTTTGTATTAACGCTGCAATGCAGTCGGCAAAGCTTTCATGTTCTGGGGAGAGGCCAGACCGGCTGCATGCAAGGGCTGACTGACATAAGGTGCACCATGCCATAAGCTCACATGCCCGTCGGCCAACCTGAGAGAGAGAGGGAGGGAGAAAAAAAGCTTCATTTATCACAGCTCCGCCATCATGGTATGGGACAATTACATTCCTGACGGCGGACGCTATGGGATTGAGGTGGAGAGAGACAGACAGACGGACAAAATAAAGGTAACCTGATGATAAAAAAGGAGACGGGATAAATGACAGATTCGTAAGGAGATAAAAGCCGACGGGAGCCGTCTTAATAGAATATACGACCCCGTCCGTAGTAATTGAGGCTACTGATGTTTTTGGGAAAGGCATGCCTCCGAGATTCACACGAAAACCCTTCGGAATTGACGGCTCTCGGCGGGGCCTTGCCTACACATCTCCATTGGAGATGAATGGGAAAAGAATCATAGATCTTGCGATGATTACGGCCGCTCGAATGGGATAATGCCAGACGCGAGTCACAGAAATTCATTAAAATGCAAATCAACCGGTCATTGGAGGCGGTGATGGCGAGGGAAGGGAAAAAAGCTTAATAAATAAGAAATAAGCCGGTCGTAAACAGTCGGAATTGTGCTTTTAGAAACCCGAGGAGCGCTTTGCCAGAAGAGCTCCGCGGGTATAGAGAGCTTGAAAAAAAAAGTGATAAAAAATAAAAATAAAGTCAAAAGAAAAATAAGTCTCTAATTTGAAGTGAGGTCTCTGTGTGTGACTTATGGCCGTGTGGGATCTCATCGCCCGGGCCAAACCCGCCATTTTGGCCACCGTCTCTTATCATCTTCCAATTCCTCTTCTCCCAGCGTTGGCTCCCATCCACTTAATATCTGCATTTCGGAGACCAGCTCATTGGCCGGTATAGGGCAAGGGTCCCTTATAGGTGAGAGTTTTTGCGGAGGAGCGTGTGTATGATTATATGTTCGTATTTTTTTTTTTTTCTGTGCCTTTTGGTTGGTAAGGTGCGTGTTAGTGAATTCACTAAAGTTTTATTTTCCATTGCTCCCGATTGTGCACTCATACGAAAAACATTGAAGCATGTGAAAGTATTTCATTGCAACATTCAGTTCAGAATGACAACATGAGACCACTTCATTACAAAACTTAGTTCAGAATGGAAACTTGAAAGCATTTCATTGCAACATTCAATTCGAAACAAAAACATGAAATTAATTCGTTGCAGCATTCATTTCCATAGGTAAATGTGAAAATATTTCATTGCAATATTCCATTCAAAAGGTAAACATGAAAGTATTTCATTGCAGCATTCATTTCAAAGTAAATGGAAGTATTTCATTGCAATACTCGGCTCAAAATGGAAACGTCAAAATATTTCATTGCAATATTCAGTTCAAAATTGAAATACAAAATATTTCATTGCAACCTTCAGTTCAAAATGGAAACCGTTGAAATATTTCATTGCAACATTCACGTCAGAACTGAAATGCAAAGTATTTAATTGCAACATTCAGTGCAAAATGTAAACATGATAGTGTTTCAGCGCAACATTCAGTCCAAAATAGACTCTAGGCTTTATAAAATTCCACATACATGTTGCAAGGTATCAAAAAATGTATCACGACAAAATCCCTCATATATTCAATGTCAAATGATGTTATTTTTACTACGAAGATATTCTCTGCAAACGAAGCACGGGCTCATGCTCCTAAAAAAAAAAAAAAGAAAATAAAAGGCAAGAGCGAGTATTAAGCAGCCAGACATCTGTCATCTAGGTTCCCATGACAACTGCAGCCTTCTCGATTCACACGAGTTAAAAAGTTGGGCCTTATGCCCTGTCGGCGGCCACTGCAATAATAACACCTTACTCGAGAGTATGTTTGGAAAGGAATGCTTTGATTACATGTCATTACACAGCTCAGATAACCCTTGTTTAAAATTTAATGAGATGCTTGCTTTTACGGAGAGTAACCTTTCAAGCTACCTGGCAGTGCGGCTACTGTCAGAGTTTTTCAACTAATATTTTTTTGTCCCTGTCATTTTGCTTAGCTTCATTTCGAAAAGTAATGATAACAATTTCTTGCTTTTGTTATTAGTGTTATTATTTCATTAATTATGTATTACGTATTACCATTTGCTTTTTTTGCATCAAGTTCATCTGCACTCCCATATTTCATCGATGTCTGGCGTATTTTGTGACGGATAGATAAAGAAATAGATTATTCTTAAGGATCCCATGGTATTCCCGTTTTCTTTCGTTGCTCTTCCTCGTCTGTATACAGTACTGCTCTTACAAACTATTTAATGGTCGAACAAGCGATTCCTTCGATCGTGACGGGTGTTGGTTTTGTTGGCATCAAGGTCTACAGAATACCAAGGTTTTACTACTCTAGTGGAGACCATAATGAAGCCGGGTTAGTCTTATTAGTGTGTGCGCGCGTTAAATCAAATTGGTAGGCCGTTTTATTGCGTAAATGGCAGATTTCACTCACGATCGTATATGCCATTCTTGTGGATGCCTTACAGACAGCACTGATGAAAAAAATCAAGTGGGCTAATAGTGATTTATAAGCTGTCGTTATCTCAAAAATTGGAATGCAAGTTAATTTTCTGATCGGCCCCGAATTCTCGCCATGAACTTGATCGTCTTTTGATTGACAGTTAAGTGCTAAAAGTCAGGGGCTTGACAAGGATGAGGCGGTGCCCATGTTTGGGTAATTTCCATGCCATGTAGAAGTTTAATTTTAATCCCGAGGGAATTCGTCGCTATACGAAACACTGCTTCAAAACGCTGAGGCGACTGTGGCTGTTGAAAACGCGTTTCAGGTAAATGTAACCTGAGATTCGATATGAGACACCTGCTGCATTTAGAGAAAATTTTATTGCACTTCATAAAGACTATCCCTCCAGTTTATACAGGGCATGGTGTGGATGGGA
Source organism: Macrobrachium rosenbergii (assembly GCF_040412425.1). Lineage (NCBI taxonomy): Eukaryota > Metazoa > Arthropoda > Malacostraca > Decapoda > Palaemonidae > Macrobrachium > Macrobrachium rosenbergii. The sequence continues at coordinate 14,756,210 of NC_089756.1, forward strand.
GATTATTGTTACATGG